>NW_028318301.1:2470858-2789216 GCF_062004578.1 Staurois parvus
CTCCAGAGTTGACTTTTTCCTCACAGACAAATGGACGCTGCAACACATAACTTCGTCCAAAATCGGCACGATCACCTGGTCAGACCATGCTCCAATCAACATTTCATTAGACGACAATCAACGCGCAACACTCCCGCCCATTTGGAGATTAAACTCCATAATACTAAAAAACATAGATCACTAGAAACACTTGTTAGATGCTCACAACTTATTCTTTGACACCAACTCTACTCCCGACATACCCATTACAACACTATGGCTCACATATAAAGCATACATGAGAGGCATCCTCATACAACTAAATTCTCATATCGAGAAACAACAATCCCACCAAATTGACCAATTACTAACCATCATCAAACTCAATGACGAGTCCAACAAAAGTAACCCAAATCCCTCCACGGCCGCAACCTTGACCTCAGATAGAAATAAATTACGACTCCTTCTACTACACAACTACGATCTCAACCTCCAGAGAACTAAATCTAAATTCTATGCACTGGGCAATAAAGCGAGCTCCCTCTTATCGAAAATGGTTAATCAAAAACGACTTAAATCAAAAATTGCCAATGTCCTGAAGGAAAGCCGAGGGCTGGGCCCACAGATTCAGAGGGTACATGATGCCACACAGACACAGACAGCGGTTCTTTTCAAACAATTACGTTTACTGAACAGTTATAGTGATCATGTAGTTGAGCATACGTGAACAGAATGATAACCGCGCATAACCATACAGTAAGAATAATACTGTCTAACACTACCCCCGTACTTGCGGACTTTCCCCAATGTCCAGAAAGCAGCCTGGCTGCACCTGAATGTTCCTGAGCAAGATATAACGTTGGGGTGCACCCTAAGTATTGTGCAATACTATTTGTAATCCAAAGGAAAGTGGAGTGTGTCTCTTGTAACTTTCTGGTATATCCAAAATGTCACTGACCACGTGTGGTGCGATGTGCTGCGGCAAAGCCGCACTTACGGTTCCCTGGCAGGCTCTTGGTGCTTTCTCCTGACCCACTCCGGAACTGGACCATACAGTCACTTGTTTCCTGGTCTCGTTGTGAATCTTCCTTAGGTGCCCTCGCCAGATTCCACTGTGAGCCGTAAATCCTCTTCCAGGCCCCACACAGATTCCCCAGACGTCCTCAGCATCCAACAGCCAGACCCAGACTCCACTTCCTCCTCCAGCACGGGAACTCCTCCCCTTCACATAGAGTTTGTGATGCAGTAAGTCATTTCTTAATTGCAGCCTTAAACCTGCATTTACAGTTCACTATGACTCTTCTGAGGGTCCTACTCGGCCCCTAAATTAGTATTCATTAAACTTTATAGGGTAAATAAGCTTTTATCTTGTCTTAGCAAAAGTCACAACAAAATCGATTCTTGTACTTTGCTGCCATCTACTGACCAAAGAGCATATTGCAGTTTAACATTACACACCAGTATTAATCCATGCGTCACACCCTTACAGTCCAACACCCAACCACACAAACACTATTTACGAACCCACAGGATATATCCAATGCATTTGCAACGTACTACCAACAATTGTACAACATCAATAATGACCCTGACACATGCCAACCCACAACTGAAACCATTCAAAACTTTTTAGACACTATCAATCTACTGCGTCTTACACCATCTCAGCTTACATCCTTACCACTTCCAGTTTCTCCTACAGAGATACAACAAAGCATATCAACACTACCCCTTAACAAATCTCCAGGCAATGACGGCTTTACAAACGAATTCTACAAAATGTTCGCACCCAACCTCATACAACATTTATCTACATTATTCAACCATGCTTCATCCACAGGTACTTTCCCCTCTGAAATGCTCTAATCCATCATTACCACAATACCCAAACCAAATAAAGACCCCCAACTGGTTCAAAATTATAGACCAATTTCCCTTTTAAATACGGACATAAAATTATACACCAAACTAATCGCACAACGGTTGCTCCCATACCTTCCCACACTAATCCACCCAGACCAAGTAGGCTTTATCCCAGGCCGACAAGCACCTGACGCAACTAGAAGAATTATATCCCTACTACACAATTTAGGGTCCACTAAACAACCCTCATTACTCTTGTCCCTAGATGCTGAAAAAGCTTTTGAACGAATCAACTGGCTGTTCATGAAACTCACCCTACAGAAATTTGGGATTCTAGATTGGTTGCTATAAGCAATACTCTCACTATACTCCAACCCTTCCGCCAAAGTATTAACCGACGGTACTCTCTCACAAACCTTCCAAATCTCCAATGGCACTAGACAGGGATGCCCACTATCACCCATAATATTTACCTTACTGATTGAACCCTTGGCATCCAAACTCAGAGACGACTTTCTTTCACGGGTATTACTCATCTTGAAACAGAACATAAAATTAGTCTCTTCGCAGATGACATTATTCTCATGATTACTAACCCTTACAAATCACTCCAAACGATATGTACCCATCTCCACAATTACTCAGACATTTCTTACTATAAACTTAACGAACCAAAATCCTCCATTTTGAATCTATATACTCCGCCTAAAATCCAAAATTTGATCTGTAACCATTTCCCTTTTACATGGGAACAGCATCCCTTATCTGGGAATTAAACTTACTAATACAACAAACCAACTATATAATGCTAACCACAAGCCATTACTTGACTCTATTCCATGTGAACTCAAGCAATTACGTACATCTACTCTCAACACTGGGCAGAATTGCTACATTAAAAATGTGCATATTGCCGAAAATACTCTACATCTTCCGAACTCTCCCGATCCCAGTTCCCAATTCCTTCTTCTCCAGACAATCCTCAACAAATTCACGTGGGACTCCAAAAAACCTAGGTACTCGACAAATTTATTACTACGACCTCCTTCTAAAGGAGGGGCGGGACTTCCACATTTAAAATCTTATTACGTCACGCTCCTGGACCAATTATTCTTTTGGTGGCACCCCACTAAAGACAAGACATGGTCCAACATGGAAAACCTTCCTTCCCTAAAATATACACTTGATAAATTACTGTTCCTACCACAGAATTCTCAAGCACACCTGCTAATCAAACACCCCTGTATGAAGGCCACCCTACAGGCCTGGTTTGAATTCCTATCATCAAACCACCCCGATTCTGAATTGAAAAGTATCTACGCGCCTATCTCCACTCTACACCTCCTCATCCCCTTTTTTAAACCTGTCACAATGGGAAATCAGCGGTATATCACATATACGAGATTTATACACTAACCACAAACTAAACTCCTTCATTACTCTCCAATCAAAATTCCATTTACCTAATAATGAAAATTTCAACTATCTAAGAATATCTCACTCCCTACACACAATGACCCTACCTCCAGAGCTAACAATCCCTGCCACGGCTTACCTCTTTTTCCTCAAAACACAATATCCTAAAAAAGGAATCCTAGACATTTTATAAACTACTAATCAATGCCCAGTTCTCCATACACACCACCTCTCTCACTAACTGGGAAAGCAAATTTCTCCAACCAATTTCTCCACACATCTGGGCGAAAACTTTCAACATTACATACAAGGCTTCTAAATGTAGCTCCCACTGGGACTCATACTTAAAAACCTTACATCAATGGTACCTAACACCAGTTAAACGTGCTCTTTTTTACCCCCAACACTCACCTAAATGTTGGAGACAATGTGGAGAATTGGGCTCGATCACTCACATATTATGGCAATGTAAATCGCTTACATCATTTTGGAATAAAGTGTTTCAACTAATTTCTTCAATAGCAGGATCCCGCATTCCCCCAAATCCAACCTTAGCCCTTTTGAATATAGGAATAGACAAATTTCCCCCAAACTCACGAACTATCATAATCCACATACTAGCAGCGGCAAAAACTAATATTACCAGATTGTGGAAATCCAACAACATCCCTGCCATCTCAACCCTTATTTCTGACCTAAATTTCCAATGTGAAATGGAAAAGCGAACAGCATTCCAAAATTTCACATACCATAAATTCCAATTTTAATGGTCTAGTTGGCTCTAAGACCCTAACTGCTCTATTAAATGAAATCCATCTAATATCATTACTATCGCATAACCAATGCTTTGACTGGTACACCCCCCCCCCCTTCCTCTATCCCTCTCCGTTCCTATTCCTAACATACTTCGATACCAATATGGTTCACATTAGTATATACTTGTCTTGCAATGATATGAAAACATGCCCACATCGTCTACAGCCAACTGGTGGGGAAACACATCCTCAGTTTATGTATTCCTTTACTTGATACCGCATTCTAATGTGAACTGCAATGTTTTACGTTGTACATTAATATATTTGTTTAAAAATCTTTCAATAAAAACTATTTGAAATTAAAAAGGTGCACAAGCAGCAGGGATGACCACAGCCTGGAGAGGATTGTCAGAAAAAGGCCATTCAAAAGGTTTGGCGACTTTCACAAGGAGTGGACTGAGGCTGGAGTCAGTGGATCAAGAGCCACCACACATAGACAGATCCTGGACATGGGCTTCAAATGTTCTCTCTGTTCCACTTGTCAAGCCGCTCCTGAACAACAAACAACATCAGAAGCGTCTTACCTGGGCTAAAGAAAAAGTGACCTGGTCGGTTGCTCAGTGGTCTAAAGTCCTCTTTTTTGATGAGAGCAACTTTTGTATCTTATTTGGAAACCAAGGACCCAGAGTATGGAGGAAGAATGGAGAGGCACACACTGCAAGATGCTTGAAGTCCAGTGTGACGTTTCCACAGTCTGTGTTGATTTGGGGAGCCATGTCATCTGCTGGTGTTGGTCCACTGTGCTTCATTAAGTCCAGGGTAAACACAGCCGTCTACCAGGAGATTTTGGAGCACTTCATGCTTCCTTCCACAGATGAGATTTTATGGGGATGCTGACTTCATTTTCCAGCAGTACTTGGCACCTGCCCACACTGCCAAAAGCACCAAAACCTGGTTGAATGACTGTGGGATTACTCTGCTTGATTGGCCAGCAAACTCGCCTGACCTGAACCCCATAGAGAATGGGGCATTGCCAAGAGAAAGATGAGAGACATGAGACCGAACAATGCAGAAGAGCTGAAGGCCGCTATTGAAGCATCCTGGTCTTCCATAACACCTCAGCAGTGCCACAGGCTGACAGCTTCCATGCCACGCCGCATTGAGGCAGTAATTGCTGCAAAAGAGGCCCAAACCAAGTACTGAGTACATATGCATGCTTATACTTTTCAGAGGTCCGATATTGTTCTATGTACAATCCTTGTTTTATTGATTGCATGTAATATTCTAATTTTCTGAGATTGTGGATTTGGGGTTTTCATTAGCTGTAAGCCATAATCCTCACAATTATGACAAATCACGGGCTTGAACTATCTTGCTTTGCATGTAATGAGTCTATCTCATATATTAGTTTCATCTTTTAAGTTGCATTACTGATATAAATTAACTTTTGCATGATATTCTAATTTTTCGAGTTTCACTTGTATGTCACTAACTAGGCAATAGTGATGCTAAGAATACATGACTACATACTGTTCTGTTGGAATGTAATATGATAAAAGCAATATAAAATCATGTAACATACTTGTGCTGATGTTAACATTCGTATGCTGAGGATTGTAATCATGCATTACTAATAGCAAAATAGTAAATAATAATAAATAGTAAAATGTATTATATTGCATAACTTGTTAGGGGCAAAAGCATATACTTGACTGGTAATAAGTTACATTAGCAGTCAGTATTTGCAGGCTTTGCCTAAACCCTCAAATTCCTTCTGATAATATGGGCGATAGGATGATCCTGTCTCTCGATGCTGCTAAAGCGTTCAGTAGTGTAGAATGGAGGTACCTATGGCAAATCCTCTCTAAATTTAAACTAAGGGAATCTTTCATGGCTTCAATTGCTATATCATGCCCCAATTGCCCGTATTCGGGTTAATAATGCATTATCCCCATAATTTGCATTAGGGAGAGGGACGCAGCAAGGCTGTTCACTCTCCCTGCTATTATTTGCCTTCGCAATCAAGCCCCTGACAGCAGCCATTTGTGAGGATCCCAGGTATTGTGGGTTTTTGTAGAGGTGAACAGATGGAGAAAGTGGCATTATATGCTGATGATACTCTTTATTATATTGCAGCCCAATTAAAACATTTCACAGCCTGGCGAGACGACACACATCCAGACCTTGTCAAATCACTTCTCCTGGGTGTTGTGTCTACCGATGATTTGCCTAGAAGCAGGCAAATTTAAAGCTTTAGCCCAGTTCCCCACATCAGGATTAATGGACAAAATGTGGTGTAAGGCGGACCATTATTTTTATTATCAAAGCTTCACCACATTCACACATATTCTCAATAACCATAATACTTGAAACTCCTTAAATTGAAGGGCTTTGCTTCATGGACATCTGTGGGACTCATGTATGTCCCTCAGCTATACCATAGGCAACTGCTGAAGACTTCCAAACACTTAGAGCAGAGTTTGGTCTGCCCAACTGTGTCTTCTTTCAATACTTACAACTTAGAAATGCCATCTCAGTACAGGCTAAAACCTCCCTCTGGGTCCTAGTTTACCCCACTCTTTTTAATTAACTTGTGCTCTTCCCAACCAAAAAGGGCCAGATATCTTCTCTATATGGAGCATTGATACAATGGTTATCCAGGGCTATGTCCTTTTACATGTAGGATGCAGTGGTCTAATGACTTGGAGCACATATCCAACAAAGAGTGGTCCACAATTATTTATTTTATTATTATTATTTTACAGGATTTATATAGCGTCAACAGTTTATGCAGCGCTTTCTATCTAATGTTTTATTAATATCTGTAGCCTGTTCCCAAAAGCTCACCCAACTTTCTATAATCCACCTCACATGCCATACCCCACAAAGATTAATGCATGGCACAGGACGGACATTCCTCTATGCCCATGTTTGGTAGAGAATGGTACTCTGTCACATATGTTGTGGAAGTGCCCTAAATTGGTGCGCTACTGGACTTCGGCGATGAAGTTGGTCGAGATAGATATAGATATCTATCTCTTTATATAGATATATACATACAGTATCTCACAGACATGAGTACACCCCTAACATTTTTGTAAATATTTTATTATATCTTTTCATGTGACAACACTGAAGAAATGACACTTTACTACAATGTAAAATAGTGAGTGTACAACTTGCTTAACAGTGGAAATTTGCTGTCCCCTCAAAATAACTCAACACACAGCCATTAATGTCTAAACCACTGGCAACAAAAGTGAGTACACCGCTAAGTGAAAATTTCCAAATTGGGTTCAATCAGCCATTTTCACTCCACGGTGTCATGTGACTCGTTAGTGTTACAAGGTCTCAGGTGTGAATGGAGAGCAGAGGTGTGCTGAATTTGGTGGTGTTGCTCTCTCTCTCTCTCATACTGGGCACTGGAAGTTCAACATGGCACCTCATGGCAAAAAACTCTGAGCATCTGAAAATAAGAATTGTTGCGCTACATAAAGATGGCCTAGGCTATAAGAAGATTGCCAAGACCCTGAAACTGAGCTGCAGCACGGTGGCCAAGACCATACAGTGGTTTAACAGGACATGTTTCACTCAGATAAGTCTCTCATTGATCGACCAAAGCAGTTGAGTGCACTTGCTTAGCGTCATATCCAGAAGTTGTCTTTGGGAAATAGAGGAAATAGGCATATTAGTCCTGCCAGCATTGCTGCATTGGTTGCAGGGATAGGGGGTCAGCCTGTCAGTGCTCAGACCATACGCTGCACACTGCATCAAATTGGTCTGCATGGCTCTCATCCCAGAAGGAAGCCTCTTCTAAGGATGATGCACAAGAAAGCCTGCAAGCAGACTAAGGACATAGATTATTGGAACTATGTCCTGTGATCTGATGAGACCAAGATAAACTTATTTGGTTGAAATGGTGGCAAGCGTGTGTGGCGGCAACCAGTTGAGGAGTACAAAGACAATTGTGTCTTGCCTACAGTCAAGCAGTCAAGTGTTCAGTCTTTTTTTTTTTTTTTTTAAATGTTTCCTAGAATATAATCGCTCTGATTTTATTGGTAGAGAAGTAGAGTATTCCCCCCTAATGTTTATAAGTAAACCTCCTTGTTTTTGTGTTTGTCGTTTTTGTTTTTTCTAGGGTTTGGTAGTTTCTGTGCCAATAGCTGTCACATATGTACCTATTATTACTATAAACTTTACAGCTTGGTACAAAGACAGTACACTTTAATGTCAGGTTGCCGATGGCCATGACTATTCACACAGCCAGTGATTACCTGCAGTGATCACTGCTGGATTCAGTGTGTGTGTGTCCAGCAGCAATCACTACAGGTAATTATTATTATTGTTGTTATACAGGATTTATATAGCGCCAACCGTTTGCGCAGCACTTTACAAAATGAAGGTAGACATTACAGTTACAATACAATTTGGCACAAGAGGAAACCGAGGGCCCTGCTCATTAAAGCTTATACTCTAGGAGGAAGGAATTCACTGGCTGTGCAGACAGCCACGAATAGGGCTCCGCTGCAACTAGCTGCTCATATTGGTCAAAAACAGCAGCAGGAATGAGCAGATTACGGTCGTTGGCATTTGCATCATGGCACAACGGCAGTGTGAATGTAGCCTAATATGATGATTTCCGAATTCATCACCTAATAACTAATCACTACTTCTTCCTTTTTTTTTTTTATTTTTTTTATTTGTTTTACAGGGAGTAAAGTGCAACTTTTTAGTGTTGCTGGTGTCATGGCTAAATGAGACTAAAGTCTTGCATCAGTTGTGTTCACAAGAAGGTCTGTATGATGTGAAAGCATTTTAGTTTTTTTATTACATATATTATTTTTGGCATGTTTTTTTACCTCATATCTGCCTCTCCTTTGGTCTCTAGATTTTATAAAAGATGTGGCAGAGACATCATCACTTACAAATCGGGAAAAGATTTCATCGAAAACAGAGGTATAACAATTTGTATGTCTATGTAGCCCTGAATACTGTTATAGCCTTGGTGTGATAGGAATCTTAGTGTTGCTTACTGTAACAAACATTAATTTTGCTTTTTTTTTTTTGTGTTGTTTTTTTTGTGTTTTTTTTTTGTTTTAGGATGAGCAGCTTGAGACATTGTCATTATTTAAGGAGTTTGTGACAACTTACAATAAAACTTATCAAAACGATGAAGGTTAGTAGTTACAATCCAGCTGTCTAGTTTTTAACTTGCAGTAGTACTTTTCCAGCAGTTTTGGTAATGCTACTATAAATAGAGTACCACCTTTTTGCCCTAGCAATAAAGAATCAAGCCAATAATAAGAAAGCAAACCACAAGATGCATATAGTGAGTACAATCTTCCTGCTCATCACTTTGGTTTTCCCAAATTGTTTTACAAAATGGCACATCATAGGCTGCACCCACCAGAAATCGGAAACATATCACCAAACACATTATAAGGAAGTCATTTTGCAGAACTGGTCAGTTATTCTGTTTTCTCTGGCTGAACAGGAACAGCACTATGGAAGACCATTTCTAGCAGCCTTCCATGGCAGTGACATGGGTCTCTCACACTTTTAAAGTGGTTGTAACAGGCTGAAGGTTTTTTACCTTCATGCATTCGATGCATGAAGGTAAAAAACCTTCTCTGTGCTGCACCCCCCACAGCCCCCCCAAATATTCACCTCTGCCTCATCCTGATCCAGTGATGTGCATGGGAGCCTCGACTGTACAGGGTCTCTCTCCTCATTGGCTAAGACACAGCAGCAGGAGCCATTGACTTTCAGTGCTATCAATCACAGCCAGTGAGCCAATGAGGAGATAGTGGGGGGCATGGCCAAGCCACTGCTCTATGTATCTTATGGCCGCATAGAGCAGGGCTCGGGAGCAAGCATGCGTCAGTGCCCCCATAGAAGGCGGCTTGCTATTGGGGGCACTGGTCGATGGGGAGGAGCCAGGAGTTCTGGCAGGGGACTCGAGAAGAAGATATTTGGGACTGCTCTGTGCAAAACCATTGCACAGAGCAGCTAAGTGTGACATGTATGTTAGTTAAAAAAAAAAAAAACTCTTACTATTTCTTTAGGCCCAGTATTGCGAAGGAGCAGTTCACCTGGCAGGTGAGAATAGGTGGGATTGGGGTTGGAAGACACCATGCTTCCTCATACATTACAGGAAAATTAAGCCAATTACCTTCTCTAAATGTGTGGGGGTTTTTTTTCCCCCTTAGGTTTCCTGCCTCCAAAATGGTGGAGAGGCAACCACCCTTCCTTGCTTTGATGGTAGTAGTTGTACCCAGTCTGTACCATGTGTTGCCGCCCCTGCTGATGTTGTAATTTGGGCAGGATGAACAGGCGAGTTGTAGCAGGCTTTCGGGTGTGAGTGATGGTAGTTCTGGATCAGTGTCAGGTGACATGCTGGTGGTGACACACTCAGAAATAAATTGGCACCCAAAGGTGGGCAAGGGGAAGTGGACCATTGCTGTGTGGAGAGGTGCATAGTGTGGCATACAACCCACCATTTACAAAAAAAAACCCCAAACAATTTTAAGGTACCTGCCACTTTCCTTCCCTTTTGTCATATTAAATAGGGTGATGGAAGATGAGGCCATTCAAACTGTTATTCAGTAGGTTGAATGTTTATGGAGCTGTGGGACAGGACATCATTGGCTCTAATGTGGTTTGGGAAAGAAGCTACCAGCACAACATTTGTGATACCAAAAAAAAAACTGTAAAGACAGTGCTGCACTGTGTTTATAATTCGTTTGGAGCATACACTCTCTTAGCTATTTAGCTATACAATACTATAGGCTCACATACGGTGAGCTGACTGCTTGTTTCTTATTATGTGTATGTATATTCTACAGACCACAGCAGTAAAAGACAAGAAAATACTAGTTTTTGCTAGCCTGGGCTCTTGTAAAGTCTTAGACTTTGGCTAATCTTAAAGAGCCTTTGTTACTGTTTCCTTCATTGTCCTTGGAAGTGTATGTGGGTTAGGGCTAAACTGAGGAATTTGTGATCATTTCCCTGCTTTTCTCCCTCAACTAGACTTTAGGAACTATTAATAGAACCATTTGTCAGTGTGTTTAAAAAAGGGATTTTGAGCTTGGAAAAGTACAGCTTTCTCTAAATGCACAAATTGATTCATGCAGCGCACAAAAAAGAGGGTTAGGTATGTCACTCTGTTACCTTGAGACAGAGGTGGTGTCTATCTTCTGGGATGTGTAGAAATGTGTTTTTTCATGCTTATGTCTGTCTATGTTTTACTAGACAGTGCTTTTGTTTCCTATACATTTTACTATTCACAGGTTATACTGTTTCACCTCTCTGTGCTCCAGTAGCCTTAGCGTGTATTATCACTTCTGCAGAGAACTGTAAAAACACACACAAGAGGGTACGGACTCCTTTAGACCAGGGTATGTGTCTAAGAACCAGCAAACACAAATGCTCCTGCGCTTGGGGATGGACTCGATGCAGGCTACAACCACATTAAGAATGTCCTGGAACATGCACACCTTGCTGCCCTCAAATGGACCGGGGGAATCCAAATATACTGAATGAGGAAAGAACAAAGAGAGGGTGCACAGGCCTAGTGCATTGCCATAAAAATTGTTTAATAAGAAATAAAATAGGTGTACTCACAAACGAGAATAAAGTCAAGGCACATAATAAAAGAACAGCTGGGTCAACACCGCGCTGAGTAACAGTCTGCAATGGGGAGTGTAGACATCCAATAGGCTGACTCGTTTCGAGGACTTGTCTCTTCCTCAGTGGCTTCCCAGTGGCTCTGAGGAAGAGGCAAGTCCTCGAAACGCGTCAGCCTATTGGATGTCTACACTCCCCATTGCAGACTGTTACTCAGCGGTTTTGACCCAGCTGTTCTTTTATGATGTGCCTTGACTTTATTCTCGTTTGTGAGTACAACACCTATTTTATTTCTTATTAAACATTTTTTATGGTAATGCACTAGGCCTGTGCACCCTCTTTGTTCTTTCCTCATTCATTATGTATGTCGAAGGCCTCATTGAGGCCCTTGGGAGACCGGGTGTCAAGCTGATGGATCCAAAAGCCTCCCATCGGCATAAATGGCTCATTTCAGGGGTGAGAATGGCAAGAACCCCAGGGGCTTGAAAGTTTTTGGGATTGAAGCCATCCATGAAGATAGTATGTTGGCAGAAGATACCAGCTTTTATGCCGACAGGAGACCTTCTGGATCCATCACCTTTACACCCTGTCTCCCAAGGGCCTCAATGAGGCCTTAGATATACAGAGCCGACATTAGGTTGGTGCATATCCATTCACTTTAAAAGTTTGTGTGTGCCATTGGTACAAACCGTAATCTTGGGAAAGAGTTTGTGCATACATCTGTGGTTATCCACATTGATCTTGGTAAGCATCACACTATTTCAGTCCATATAAGGTGCGCCCCTCTCTTTTTTTTTTTTTTCTTTATTCTCGATAGGTATACATATATTTAGTTATCATTTGGGTACAGAAACATGTACAACTGATATAATATTTATTATATTATATATGCTTTTAATTATCTTGCTTTTTATCCTTTATGTATGCAACGGTGTTCTAAGTCCCAGGTTCATAGGGGTGTACCTGCTCAGATCCCGCCCATTGACCCATGCTTGGAGGGGAGGGCTAGGGTGTCCCTTAGTAATTTCAGGGCGAACAGGACACCTGGCAGGTTCTGAAAAAGGGATCTTGACTCCTAAAACGCATTAGCTTTCCTACCAGGCTACTCCGAGATAGGACAGGCCTTCTAAGGCTGTATTTCTTGTATATGCCTGCTGTTTTCATGCGTTTGTATGTCTTTGTCTCTTGGCATTTGATTACATTTTATGAAGGCAATGCACGAGGAGTCCACCCCCTCTTGTGTGTGTTTTTACAGTTCTCTGGAATTTTCCCGAATTGTGGAGGGCTGCACCCGAGGAAGCATTACACACTGATAAATGTTATAAGTACCCTGGTTTGAGTGCTGGAGTGTTTAAGAATATAGATTATCACTCATTCACATATCAAAAGCATAGGTTTTCCTCTGCTAAGCAGTGTTAAGTAGGGGGCTAGGGAGTTAAAGCTTTACTAAAGGGTAAATATTTTCCTGTCCAAAGGCCCCTCGCTGGCATCTAATTCTGTGTTCTAGTCTTCAGGCCTCTTCATTGGTCAGTAGGGGATAACGTCACCCCCGCTTGTCACGATTGCGGCGTCAGACCCCAGACCTTCTCACCAAACTCGTGACCGAAGGACTAGCCGATCAAAAACCGTGGTGTCACGTGCTTAACAATGCAACACCCAGCTGCACCCTGCACAACGATTGTCCAGCTAAGTGGACCACAATCTATGTACCGGCAGCCTGAGCGATTGTTACTGGGTCAGGTTAATTACGCAATTAACCCTTCACACTGCACCACCTCCTTTTTGTACAGAGAAAGAGGAAGCTCGGCAATCTCAGCAATAACACTGTAATGGTTGAGGTAATTGTCTTCATAACACGGTTATACAGAGGGTTAAACAAACACAGTAGCGTTCTCTTTAGAGGCAGAAATTCGTAAATTGCAATAAAGCGCTATAGAAACAGTTCAAAACTTTCAGAAGGAAAGATTTATTACTAAAAGGTCAAACAGTTGCAATAAAAATATTTACAGAAAAGAGGTAACTAAGATATATATATATATATATATATATATATATATATATATATATATATATATATATATATATATATATATACATGTGTGTGTGTGTGTATATATGTATGTATGTATGTGTATATATATATGTATATATATATATATATATATATATATACACACACACAGAGACCAACAGCACAGCAAAGAGATATCAGAGAGGTGAAAGGGTTAAGGTACAGTTGCAAGAAAAAGTGTGTGAACCCCTTGGGATTACGTGGAGTTTTGCATGAATTGGGCATAAAATGTGCTCTGAACGTCATCTAAGTCACAACAATAGAAGAACACAGTCTGCTGAACATAATACTACACAAACATTAGATGTTGCCATGGTTTAATTGCACATAACATGTAAACATTCACAGTGCAGGGAGGAAAAAGAATGTGAACCTTTGGACTTAATAACTGGTTGACCCTCCTTTGGCAGCAATAACCTCAACCAAACGTTTCCTGTAGTTGCATATCAGACCTGCACAACGATCTGGAGTGATTTTGGACCACTCCTCTTCACAAAACTGTTTCAGTGTAGCAATATTCTTGGGATGTCTGGTGTGAATCGCTCTCTTAAGGTCATGTCTTATCTCTTACGAGGTGTTAAAATTTGCAGGTTTTATGGACAGGGAGGCCCCGGCTCCCTTGGGGGCTTTATAGCTCCTATGACCCTTCTGTGACACACATACACACTGGCCAAATGTCACTGGGACTCTCAGAAAGGGAGGGGGGAAGAATGAGGGAGAAATAGATTTGTCAGGATGGTTAATCCCTTTGCCAAGATGGAGGTTGAAGCACGTCCATCTCTGGGTATACGCTGCTACACAGCTCATGTGCAAGAGCTAGTGACCCTTGCATTCAGCGACTGGCCCGGAACTGTTAGCTGAGCTGCTAATGTGCAGTTTACAGTGCCAGCAAAGACGATAAGTAGACAGGTGGGACATTTTTAATTTTTTTTTTTTTTTTTTTTTTGAGTTTTGAAGGACATGCAACAAACAAAAAGTTATAGTATTGTGAGATAACCGTCACAAATCAACAAAAGAAGAAAAGAAACAGACTCATAGATAGAAATGCATATACATACAATGTCAGTGAATAACTGTTGATTAGCTAGTAGTATCATACATCTGAGCAGACATATCGGAAATTAAAAGATCCCATGGTTCCCAAATTGCTTCAAAAAGGGGGACAAGTTTAGCATGCATAGCAGTGAGGTACTCCATTCTTCTAATCTCAGCGATAACCTTCACCAATTCTTACCATGTAGGAGGCGTAGTAGATAGCTAATGCTTGGGAATGGTTCTCCTGGCCGCTGTTAAGACATAAGAGGATATTTTTTGGCAGATTTAGAGAAGCCTGTAAAAGGTAGGCCCAGCAAAAAATGAATGGGGTCAAATGGGACATGGACCTGTAGAAGTAGCTGCAAAAGGCTAAGGACCTCTCTCCAGAAAGATGTAATGTGTTGACAAAGCCAGAAAATGTGGAAAAGCGTGTTAATTTCCTCGCCACATGGCCAGCAGACAGGAGAAACACCCGGATTGTGAGCATGGAGAACCTCAGGAGTCTTGTACCAGAACATCACAATTTTATAAGTGTTTTCTTTATATACTACACATATAGAAGATTTAGAGGCGGCCTCCCAGATCCTGCTCTATCAATCTAAAAGGATATCTTGTTGAAGGATTCAGGGCCACTTTAGCATATAAAGATGTGTATCAGTTGAAAGGGGATAAGTGTCTTGAAGCAACTTCTAGATAGAGGAAATTAGGCCTCGTTGGTATGGACCCTGAATGCAAATGCATTCGAAAAGAGTAGGCTTCTCTGGGGTCAGGGAGGGAATCTTGGAGGCGAAGAAGTGCCGTATCTGTAGGTAAACCTAATACTGATGAGGAGGCATGTGCGTAGCTTTTTGCAACTCAACAAAAGGTTTAAGCTTTCGGGTCACTGGGTGGATCAAGTGTCGCAGTTGAAATAAGTTAGCTTTGGCCCAGGGACTTATACGGGCTGGGGTCAAACTATCAGGGAGACTAGGATTAAGTATAACATTGGTCAGAGGTGAACAAGGAGATGACAGGGCAAATCTACCCCTACACCACCTCCGTATAGACAACGTAAAATGCATAGGCCCGAACAATAGATGCCTATAGGAGGCGATTTCTGTGTTGGTCATAGACCAGAGTAGAGAACAAGGGTGCAATGGACATAGCTGCAGCCATTCAATCTCGGACCATTTATTAGGGATACGCTGAGAAGACCATAAGGCGAGAGTATGGAGGTGAGTAGCCAAGTAATACGACACAAGATACGGAGCCTCCAGACCTCCCCTAGGTTGTGGTGAGAGCAGAACTGTGCGGGCAATTCAGTGAGATTTATTATGCCAGATAAAGTAGAGGAAAGATTTCTGAAGGGAACATAGCTTGGACATAGGGATAGGGACAGGAAGTGTCTCAAACAAATACAAAAGCTTGGGCAGTATAGTCATTTTTAGTACGTTAATCCTTCTGAGGAAGAAGATGGCAAGGTTGTCCCAAGATTTTCAGGACTGAAAAATAGTGTGAAAAGGGGGGGGGGAGGAAAATTTAGCTTCATAAAGTGAATTGTAGGAGGAGGTAAGGTTGGTACTTAAGTACTTCAGGGAGTGGGGGCACCAGCGGTAGGGATAATTTAACTGGAGAGCAGATAAAATGGCAGTGGGCATGCTTTTAGACTTGTTAACCTTATAACCTGACAAGGCCTCAAAGAGTTGGAGATTACAATGCAGAACAGGAAGATTAGTGAGGGGTTCCATCAGTGTTAGCAAAATATCATCAGCGAACAGACAGTTTAAAATCACTCTTGTGGGTGTGTATCCCATGAATATCAGGATTGGATCTGATGGCTATTATCAGGAGTTCCAGACAGAGGATAAACAGTAAGGGGGAGAGAGGGCTCCCCTGTCACGTACCATTAGAATTCCAAAAAGAAGGTGATGAGAACGAAGCCAGTTTGACCTGGGAAGAGGGGTGGGAGTAGATGGCTTTCAAAGCTGCCACAAACGGATCACTAAAAAACTTATTTGCTCAAATGCTTTTTGGGCGTCCAAGCTCAACAAGAGAGTGGGTTACGGGGACTTGTTGATGAGATCAATCAAGTCAATGGTCCTACTAGTGTTATCTGCTGCGTGTCTAGCTGGGACAAAGCCCACCTGGTCTCTGTGTATACAATTGGAGATCCATTTGGTCAATCTGTTGGCCAGTATTTTCATGAAGATTTTGTAGTCTGTGTTTAATAAGGCTATGGGACGATAATTATAGTAGATGAGGGGCTAGAATGCCAATAAAGGATTTGTAATTCAAGTAGTGAAGACCTTCCGGTCCTGGGGACTTTGAGTGGGAAGATGTTTAACAACATCCAGTAGTTCCTTGATGGAAATTTCCACGTTCAAAGCTGAAAGGTGGTAAATGCAGCAAAAGTAGGGAGTCCAAAAAGGCATCACAAGTGGCCATCTGGAGGGGAGGATGAATATCAGGGGCAAAGCAGTTATAAAGCTTCTCATAGTATTCCCCAAATATAGCCAAAACATGTGGGTCATATGTGGGTTTGTCATAGGGCAGAAGTAAATGGCCCAGTAAAGAAAGGGACGCCTGAGACTTAGGTCTATTCATGAGCATGCGGTGCGGTTTGTCAGACAACTAAAACTTTTGCTTAGCCCAGGCAAGAGATTGTGTGGTTTTATGTAAATCAAGAGCTCTGATTTGATCACGTATATGGGAAATGTTCTGTAACCAAGGTATAGATGGTCTATCCAACAATCGACGTTCCGCTGTGGATAATTGGCGTAGAAGGGATTGCCTGGCGCTAACAGAGGCCTTCTTCAATCGGGCACCCATGAAAATACAGAGGCCTCTAATGACAGCCTTATGGACCTCCCAGAGGGTAGAGGATGAGGATACTGAGCCAACATTGAAGTGAAAATAAGCATCCAGACCCTGAGAGAGCTCCTCTCGAAGTTGTTCCGAGCACAGCAAACTCTCATTAAAGTGCTTGTAGCAAACCCTAGGGGTGGAGTTAGGGAGAACGATATCAAGTGATAGGCATTGTCTGACCAAGTCATCAGATTGATCTCCGAAGAAACCAGGAAGGGGATCAGGGGGGCAGTGACAAAACAAATTATCTAATTTAGAGTACATATGATGTGGACTGGAATAGAACGTGAATTGCCTATGGAGAAGATGTTTGATCCGCCAAGCATCAAAGAGGCGATGCTCCCCAATCAATTTGCGGAAAGCCATGGAGGAGGAGCATAGCCGGATTGGGGGCAAAGAGCACTCTTCTATCCTTATGGGGTGACCTACAGTAACTAAATTAAAATCCCCCCCAATGATCGTACATGGAGCTGATATCGAACATAACTTGTCTAAAGTCCAAGAGAGAAATAACAGCTGACCAGAATTGGGTGCATACAAATTCAAAAGTACAAATGGAGAGCCTGCATACATACATTCCAACAAAACATAGCAACTATGTGGGTCATAAAATACAGCAAAAAATGCAGCGCTTGAGTGTATAGTAAGGGGAATTAACATATGTACAACAGAATTAGAAGGAAATACATTAGAGGTATGACATGCACCAGGTTTAACGTACATAAATTAATGTAAACAGCGGTTGGGTAAGTAATAAAGATTCATCCAACCAATCGAAGTGCATATAGTGATAGGGATGTTAGAGTCATTAGATCTAGAAGTACATCCGAGTGCGAATCAAATCCGTGACTTCTGTGATAGGAGAATAGCTGTAAAATGCACTAACCAGATAGCGCAAGTAAAAGCGCATTGGAGTATAATGACCTACTCCTGGTCACAGCCAAATGGTCGTCAGCGTAGAGCCCTCAGGAACACCTGTGCACCACTCTTGCCGTCTCCTACCACCAGGGGGAGTGCGCCTCTTTACAGTAACACAAATTTGCCTTATATCATCTATCGCCAGGGGTGGTGTGCTTTCATATGAGGAGATCACCTTAGGGACTCAGCAATAAGACCCAAAAGAGAGAAATCTTGATAGTGTAGTATTTTTATTCAAGAGATTGGTAAAAACAGATAGCACACTTACTTGGTAATATCCAAAGAAGCTGATTCACAGAATCCAAAAAGATGGCCGACAGTCAGATGCATGGACCATGTAGGTAACAAGTGGTATGAGAGGTATCCTTATCCCTAACGCCTTTCGTGGCAAGAGCACATTATCAAAGGGAATGTGCCTCTCAACCCGGTCCCTTATTTATAAGGAGGACCTCTAATTGTTCAAAAGACGCATTTGCGTGTCATTTTAGCGCTACTGTGCATGCGCGAGGCCGGGACGCCTGCGCTTGCGCAGTGCAAGGCTGCCGCGTTATCGCGGTTATCCCGCGCACGCGCAGATCATATACAGCGGCCATTTTGTTGAAGTCAAGACATGAAGAGCCAAACAGACGATCCTCAGCACAGGAAAGAAGGGGTTTGGATAGGAGAAAACCATCCACAAATCTCATCTATGCTGAAAAATCTAAACACACCAGCATCCATTAAGGGAGGATAATGTAGAAATATTATTAATGTGAAAATAGGTGAAGAAACCCCTTAAGGTACTGTGTGTTACCAATGAGTATTGGTGTTGTGGAACTACAGGTGCCAGCCCCCTATGTCCATGCAAAACTGCCAGGGGCCATCAGTATAAACTGTATAAACTGATGGCCCCTGGCAGTTTTGCATGGACATGGGCTGGCACCTGTAGTTCCACAACACCAATACTCATTGGTAACACACAGTACCTTAAGGGGTTTCTTCACCTATTTTCACAATAATATTTCTACATTATCCTCCCTTAATGGATGCTGGTGTGTTTAGATTTTTCAGCATAGATGAGATTTGTGGATGGTTTTCTCCTATCCAAATCCCTTCTTTCCTGTGCTGAGGATAGTCTGTTTGGCTCTTCATGTCTTGACTTCAACAAAATGGCAGCTGTATACGATCTGCGCGTGCGCGGGATAACCGCGATGACGCGGCAGCCTTGCACGGCGCATGTGTGGGCGTCCCGGCCTCACGCATGCGCAGTAGTGCTAAAATCACGTGCAAATGCGTCTTTTGAACAATTAGAGGTCCTCCTTATAAATAAGGGACCGGGTTGAGAGGCACATTCCCTTTGATAATGTGCTCTCATACCACTTGTTACCTACATGGTCCATGCATCTGACTGTCGGCCATCTTTTTGGATTCTGTGAATCGGCTTCTTTGGATATTACCATGTAAGTGTGCTATCTGTTTTTACCAATCTCTTGAATAAAAATACTACACTATCAAGATTTCTCTTTTTTGGGTCTTATTGCTGAGTCCCTAAGGTGATCTGATATGAAAGCATACCACCCCTGGCGATAGATGATATAAGGCAAATTCGTGTTACTGTAAAGAGGCGCACTCCCCCTGGTGGTAGGAGACAGCAAGAGTGGTGCACAGGTGTTCCTGAGGGCTCTACGCTGATGACCATTTGGCTGTGACCAGGAGTAGGTCATTATACTCCAATGCGCTTTTACTTGCGCTATCTGGTTAGTGCATTTTACAGCTATTCTCCTATCACAGAAGTCACGGATTTGATTCGCACTCGGATGTACTTCTAGATCTAATGACTCTAACATCCCTATCACTATATGCACTTTGATTGGTTGGATGAATCTTTATTACTTACCCAACCGCTGTTTACATTAATTTATGTACGTTAAACCTGGTGCATGTCATACCTCTAATGTATTTCCTTCTAATTCTGTTGTACATATGTTAATTCCCCTTACTATACACTCAAGCGCTGCATTTTTTGCTGTATTTTATTTTCCATGAAGAGGTTATACGAGGTTTACCTTTGTGCTAGCGGCTTGAATCTGTCAGATCCAGCGCTCGTTTTAATCCTATTTACAACTATGTGGGTCAGCTCGAGAGGAGGAAGACCCTCAGGGAGCAGTTTTTCCAGATCAAGATAGCTACACCAGCTTTCCCGGAGGGATCAAATGCTGAATAGGATTGTGGGAAGCTCTTAGAGGCAAAATGAAAAAAGCTATCCTATTTAAAATGGACTTCCTGAATGAATATAATATTTGCTCATGAGGATCTGAACTATGTCAGAGCCATCCACCGTTTTCTGACTGAATTAAGCCCCTTGACCTTATATGACAACAGTCTTAATGTCATCATGAGGCAGTAATGGGTATAGCAGCTGAGCATACGGAAAAATTACGATGAGACAAGATCGGAAACAACATAGACAGAGAACCAGATGATTATCATGGCAACAGGTCTAGTAATAACAAATTCATCACAAAGAACAGAGGCCGCAGTGAATACGGCCAGAAAGATATAATCAAAGCTATAAACCCAAGATCGAAGATACCTCGAGTCTTCAGGACAAAAAGCCTGACTTACAAAGGGGGCAACACGGCTGCTGTCTCTAAATGACATGTGCCTACCTCAGTTAACCATGTAACTGTAATCAGGACATACAAATGAGGGTTAGAAAAATTATAGGAAGTTTCTAAGATACTCATGAGAACATAAGAGCCCTTTTTTTCAAGGCAGGAAACCTGGTATCCGGAAAAGTCAGGTGGTGGGACCCGCTGTGCCAGGAAGTTGAAATCATTGGGGAGTGCGTAGAAACCTCTTCATCCCAGGTTTAGCGGGTGTCCAGATCTTGCATGGAGTAGCAGAAGACCTGGATGGTGTAGGAGGTTGCAAAAAGGCCTCTTCTGGCAGGGGAGGAAGACCCAGCTGTTTGAAGAAGTCATCTTCTTCATGTAGATCCTGGAGTAAAACTTGGGAATTATGTTTGGAGACGACAAGCTTAAAAGGAAATCCCCCACCGATAGGCAATACGATGCTGCTGGAGGTGAGTGGTAATTGGCTTCAAGAAACGTCTTAGCCAAAGTAATGGGGGATAGATCACTGAAAATCTGAAGCTTGTCCCCTTTAAATTCCAGGGAGGTCTTGTTACGGGTAGAGATGAGCAAGGCTTCTTTGCTGTCGAAGTAATGAAAACGAATGATAACCTCTCTGGGCCTAGTACCCTCAAGAGGCTTCGGGCCTAACAATCTATGGGCCCGGTCCATACGCCAATCAACATCTGGGACTATGGGGGCCAGAGTAATAAACAGAGACAGCAAGTAACGTTTAAATTGGGAGTCAGGGACCATTTCCGAAATTCCACGAACATGAATATTCTGGCGACGTTCCCTGTTTTCCATGTCCTCCTTCTGAAGTGTAATTGGGTCACGGAATGTTTCAAATTTGCATTATCCTTTTCCAAGAAATGCACATATTGTACTAATTCATAAAACTTAATTTCAAGGTGGTCTGTGCGGTCTCCCAATTGAGTAATCTCCCCCCTGAGCTCCTGGGTTAATTTCCCAATTGCAGCAGAGATAGTGCGGGTGATATGTAATAATACCTGCAGTTTGTCCTCCAGGATATTCACCATCAGATGGGGCACTGTAGTAGGAAGCAAGGCAGCAGGGGTGTCTTTGTCTGTCCCTGCCATTTCAGAGGACTCTCCGGAGCACTCACTCGGGCCTCTGCAGCTACTCAAGGCCGGGAATGTAGGCCTGGTGAAAAAGTGATCCAGTATGGCAGGCCTCGGATTCAGAGGCGGCGGCGTGTGCGTCTTCCACTGCCCGATTTTGCCCATGTGTGTGCTTGAGTGCGTCCCGATGCGGAGAGCACTCCCGGGTCCATGGCTGCTTCAGAAGGGATCGGGTAGCCAGTGCTGCAGACTGAGGATCTGCGGAGCTCACCCGCCACATGTCCGCCATCTTGGGATACCTTGCATGCTTGTCTCTTTTGCAATAAAAGCTTGCCTGTTCACTGTTTCTTCTTTGCTTTATTGTTAGTTTTATAAACCCTGTCTGTACTGGGAATGCAGAGCTCAATAAACTAGATTTGAATACTGTGTCTCATTCTGTCCTCACTTTTTGTCTGGGGACAAGCACCCTTTCAAATTGTTCAGAGTAGCTTTCAGTCTGCCCAGAGGCTCAGCCCAAGGAAACCTCCAAAAAAGTAATTCTTCTTTTTTTTTTTTTTTTTTTTTTTTTACTTTTAGGTATACAGAGTGACTGTGAACACATAGCAAAAATAGGGGTGTATTTATAAAAAAAAAAGTGCAGGGCTTTTCATGCTGCATGCTGCAAAACGTCATATATTTTCCCCTCTTCGTCTTTCACGACAGCACCTTGAGAGACCTTGGCTCCTCCCCACCCGAGGAAATGCCTCCACCCAAAATAAAAGGCCTGCCTCTCCCCTCACGACCTCAGTTTTCGGAGTTTCCTCTGGGAAAAGACAGGTTATGGAGGCCTGTCCAGGTGCCGTCAGAGGACCGGGAGGGCCTGCTGGGGAGAGAGAGAGGGGGGCACCTTTGGGGGTGTGGGTCAGAGAGCTGGTTCTCCCCCCCCCCCCCCCCATGGTTGTGCAGTGACAGACGGGCCTCCTCCATAGGAGACGGGGGGGGGGCTGCGCTTACCTGTCAGGCTTCGGCCCGTCGGTGGAGGGGGGTGTCGGTGAGCCGGGCGCCTTCCTGTTTGGTGTCCAGAGAGATCCGGGGGAGGGGGGGAGTCCCGCTGTTTCACTGTCTCACGCTGTGCTGGCATTGGGGCCGGGCCATATGACGGGCGATATCCTTTCCGGCGGAAGAGGTGGGACTTCTCCTGGGACGCGGCTTCCGGCTGCGGCCTAAGAGGACATGAGGGGCAGTGTTCTATGGCAGTGTGAGTGCTGTATCCTGCAGAGGCAGGTGACATTGCACTCAGGTGACCACCTTCCTGACAATGTCCGGAGCAGAGGCACCGGGACCAGGCGAGGCCAGCACCAGCCAGTTACAGGTTGGTGGCTCAGTGGAGCCCTTTTCCCTACCTGTGGGTCCCTAGCTCCAAGGGGCGTTCCTAGCCCTCTGGTGGTTGGAGGTGGCGGGGGGGGGGGGGAGCCCAGGTCTGTAGCTTCCACTCCCTGCCAGAGGAAAAAAGGGGGGGGAGCGTTCAGAGCGTTCCCTAAAGGTAATGGGTCCCCTGGGTCTCTTCTTCTCGTTATGCAGGTGAAAGTCCATGAGAAGCCCAAGACACATCACGGGTCTAAGCGGAAGTGCCCTTCATGCAAAGTAACTCTCAGGGATTCTTGGAAAACGGTGCTGTGTGGGTCCTGTATCGAAGGGCTGGTTAGGGAGGAGATTCCTTTACAGGGGGACGTAGTTAAGTTGGTTAAAGGAATCGAAGGTACTCGTCAGCTCTCTAAGTCTCTGGTGGAGAACTTGGCCTTGCCCCAGGCGCGTACCGTACCCCTTCTCCCCCCAACACACTGAGGTGGTCCCTTCTACTAGCAGAGGGACGGGAGGCCAGGGGTGTGAGGCAACTGAGGGCAACCCATCCCTGGGCTCGAATTCGTAAGAGGATTCCGATGGGGTGGGCCCCTCAGACGAACCTAGAGCCCCCTCTAGATATAAGTTATCCCTGGAGGAGGTTGACGACTTGCTGGGAGCAATTTACGCCACCCTGGACAATAAAGAGGATAAGAAGCCACTGACGTTACATTTATTATTATACAGGATTTTCATAGCGCCAACATTTTGCTCAGCGCTTTACAATATAACGGGAGACAATACAGCAACAATACAGTTCAATACAAGAGGGATAAGAGGGCCCTGCTCCTTGGAGCTTACAATCTAGGAGGTCTCGTTACATGACCAAATGTATCAGGGCATGGAGGTGCAGAAACATAGGGTTTTTCCCGACCATGAGGTGTTGGTGGAGACTGTTAAAAGGGAATGGCAGGACCCAGAAAGAAAGCCTTTCTTTGCCAAATCCCTCAAACGCAGGTTCCCTTTTGATGAAGACCCATCTGCGTTGTGGAATAAGAGCCCCAAATTAGACGCTGCTTTTTTTCAAATAGCCAGGAGAATAGACTTGGCCTTTGAAGATATGGGGGTCCTGTCAGACACTATGGACAGGAGGGCGGATGCCCTCCTTAAGAAGTCCTAGGACTCTACGTGTTCCAACTTAAAACCTGACATGGCCACTACAGTAGTGGCCAGGAAAAATGGAGTATTGGCTTATGCAACTGCAGGCACATATCGTGGCCGAATCCCCAAAAGAGAAGATTCTGGCCTCTTTTCAGACTTTACTGCAGAGTGTGGGCTACATACCGAACGCTTCTGCGTAGTCTGTTAGAATGAAGGCTAGGTCTGCGGCCCTTACTAATTCTGCCTGTAGAGCCCTCTGGCTCAAAACGTGGCAAGGAGACATTGCTTCCAAGGTCAAACTTTGTGGCATCCCATCCACAGGGGATTTCCTTTTTGGCCCAGGGTTAGAAGACGGTACTTGATCGCACGGCATACAGGAAGAAAGCATTTCCTTTTCAGAGAAAGCTGCAAGGGCAGGGGCAAAATAGTTTTGTCCCCAAAAGAAAATGCAGGTCCTTAGGCCAGAAACGCAGAAAAATCCCTGGGGGCAGAGAGGAAGGGGCAAAGGAGGAGAGATTTTCCATCCTCCTGAGCAGCCCCAGAAGCCGCAATGACTTAGTTCCCCCAGTCGGAGGGAGATTGGTGGTCTTCCTCCCACAGTGGCAAGCGGAAATCTCCAGCCCCTTCTGAATATAGTGAGGAGGGGATACCGCTTGGTCTTTTCAAAGCCACCGCCTCACAGGTTGTTGGTGACGAACCTGCCAAGGTGCGCACAAAAAGCAACAGCCTTACTCGCTTCTCTACAGGAGTTAGAGGAGCAGAACGTTGGGGTCAGAGTCCCCGCTGCAGAGGTCGGCAGGGGTTTTTACTCACACATCTTTGTCATCCAAAAGTCCTCGGGATCTTACAGGCTGATTCTAAACATGAAGCCTTTGAACAAGGCCATCAGGTGCAAGAAGTTCCGGATGGATTCAATCTTTACAGTCAGATCTCTTCTTCCCCCCCCCTACTTTTTTCTAGCTTTGATAGACCTAAGGGACGCTTATCTGCACGTTCCCATTAGCAGTTCAGGGTCTGGGGGTGGGGGGACGCGTCGCCTGCAATTTCGGACCTTGCCCTTTGGACTTTCCTCCTCTCCAAGAATCTTCATGAATGTTATGTCCAAGGCCCTGGTGCCACTTCGGCTGAAGGGGGGTCTCAGTAGTGGCCTACCTGGACGACCTCCTGTTTTTCGGAAGGTCGGAAGAACAGTTGTCACAGGACATAGCCATGGTGAGGAGGCATGTGGAGGATCTGGGCTGGCTGATAAACCTGCCAAGTCCAGTTTACTCTCGGCCCAGAGGATGGTATACCTGGGCTACAAACTAGATTCCACCCGTCAAAGAACCTTTCTGACTCCAGAGAAGATCCTGAAGTTAGACAGGGGAATCAGACGGTTGCCAGAATGCCAGGGGGTATCTTTAAGGGAAGCCATGTCAATTCTGGGTCTTCTAACCTTGTCCATTCTGGCGGTACAATGGGCAGGGTTACACTACGGCCCCTCCAGCTGTTCATTTTGAGCATCTTGAGTCATCAGCAGGCATCCTTAGACTCCTTGGTGCGGATACCCTCCAGCGTGAAGAGGTCCCTCTGTTGGTGGAGGAAAGCATCCAATTTAACCCAGGGGTTGCTTTGGGTCTTCCCCGTTGCCAGGGAAATTACAACAGACACGAATGCCCATGGGTTGGGAGCACACCTGGGGGAGTTTGTGGCGCAGGGCTCTTGGTCTTCGGCCCTTTTTTCCTTCCAGGAATTGATACAATGCCTACAGGTACTCATCCTCTCGGACAATTCGACCGTGGTAGCTTACGGGAACAGCCAGGGAGGGACTCGAAGCAGGACCTTATGAGTCTTGACCACTAGGTTGCTCTCCTGGGCAGAGCCAAATCTAGCCACTTGTCTTCCGTCCACCTGAAGCGGATTTAAACCAGGTGGCCAATTTTCTCAGCAGGAGGCAGCTGAGGAAATTGGAATGGGTACTCAATGGGGAGGTCTACCAAGCCACCGTAAGGGAGTGGGGTTCTCCATCCATAGACCTGTTTGCATCAAGCTAAAACACCAAGGTTCCAGTGTTTTTCTCACTAAATCGGTGGTATGGGGAATTGGCAGTGGATGCTCTAGCACAGCAGTGGGATTTTCCCCTATGTTATGCTTTTCCTCCAGTCCTTTTGCTGCCAGCAGTGTTAAGCAAATTCAGAGCCGAGCAGACCTCCCTGATCCTAATAGCTCCATATTGGCCCCGACGAGCGTGGTTTTCAACACTGGCGGCCCTAGCAACATGCCCGTCTTGGATATTGCCACTTTGGAGGGACCTGCTATCTCAGGGCCCAGTCCTGTGTCCCAGAGTAGACCGATGGAACCTGTCGGCTTGGTTTCTGAGGAACAGCTCTTGTTAGCCAAAAGGCTCTCAGGTAGGGTAGTTGCCACGTTCCTGAATAGTAGGAAGGAAGAGACCCGGGTGATCTATCTGAAGGTCTGGAAATGCTTCAGTAGATGGTGTACCCAGGCCTTGGTGGACATTTATAGCCTGGTGTCGGTCCTGGAGTTTTTGCAAGCAGGGGCTGACAAGGGTTTGGCTGTCAGTACACTTAAGAGCCAGGTATCGGCTCTAAGTGTTTTCTTGGAGTCCCCGTTGGCTAAAGAGGTACTCGTAGCTAGATTTTTTTAGGTCCTTGACCAAAGACCAGTAGGGGGTAGACCGTTTCCCAAATGGGATCTGACAACGGTTCTTAATGTGCTGATGGGATCCCCATTTGAACCTCTGGATTTGAGCTCCCTAAGGTCCCTGACTCTCAAGACAGTCTTCCTTGTAGCCATTACAACTGCAAGAAGAGTGAGTGAACTAGAAGCTCTGTCAATTAGAGACCCTTTTTTTCTAGGTATTTACAGATAGGGTTACATTTAGGACGGACCCGGCCTTTGTACCCAAGGTGGCCTCGAGTTTTCATAGAGGTCAGGATATTATTTTGCCACCCTTTTGTTCTAATCCCTCGTGTGACCAGGAGGTAAGGTTTCACACGTTGGATGTGAGAAGATGTGTTCTCCTTTATTTAGAAAAGACTAAAGAATTCCGGAAGTTGGATTTGTTTTCAGTTTCTTTTTCGGGCGTAAGGAAGTGCCAGATGGCTTCCAGATGCAGTTTAGCTAGGTGGCTAAACCTAGCAATCGGACAGGCATATCTGGCCAAGGGCCTGGAGGTCCTGGAGGGCATCATGGCACATTCTACCCGTGCCATGGTGGCCACACAGGCTGAGCGGGCTGGTGCTTCCCCAGGGCAGATCTGTAGAGCTGCGACTTGGTCCAGTTACAGCACCTTTATCAGACATTACAGACTCGACATGGTCTCGGTGCAGGAGCAAGCCTTCGGACGTAGGGTTCTGCAAGCAGTGGTCCCTCCCTAGGGGTGAGTGCTCGCTTATCCTCTCAAGGTGCTGTCCTGAAAGATGAAGAGGGAAAAAAGCAAAGTTACACTTATGGTAATGCCTTTTCCAGGAGTCTTTAGGACAGCATCGGTTACCCACCCTCTGCTGCATGGTTTTCATGAGATACGTTTTATTGTGTTTTTTGTTTCTTATGTTGTGTTTTCCCAGGTGACCGGAGGTGCTTAATCGTGAACTGAGGTCGTGAGGGGAGAGGCAGGCCTTTTATTTTGGGTGGAGGTGTTTCCTCAGGTGGGGAGGAGCCGAGGTCTCTCATGGTGCTGTCCTGAAAGAATCCTGGAAAAGGCGTTACCATAAGTGTAACTTTGCTTTTTTTGTTCTGCACGAATGGAGCAAAATTGAATGTTGTTTATGGCTATTTTCTCTCCAGGTTGAATGATAATCATTCACAAAGAATAGAATGAATCCTGCATTACTACCACTAGATGGAGCTGATGAGCATATTAAATAAGTAGTTCCAATTATACTGTAGGAATTTCCTATGATACTTGGTTGTAGTGGACTAATAATGCTGTATTTTCAGTTTTAATACAATGTAAACATTCAACCAGAATAGGAAATACCAACTAAGTCTTATATCCAAAATAATGTGGCAAAAAACACTACTGACTGGATGAGGGTGTGTGTCACTATGCACCAAAAGGCCACCTGATTAAAAATTAACCTTTATTCAAATTAAATAAAAAGTATGTATTAGCTATGACTCTACAGTGAAGGAAACAAGTATTTGATCCCCTGCTGATTTTGAATGTTTACCCACTCACAAAGAAATGATAAGTCTAAAAATCGAATGGCAGGTGTATTGTAACACTGAGAGACAGAATAGCAACAAAAAAAATCAAAAGAAATGCATGCCTAACAAATTATGCACTGATTTGCATGTTTATGAGGGAAATAAGTATTTGATCCCCTTGACAAAACATGACTTAGTACTTGGTGGCAAATCCTTTGTTGGCAATCACAGAGGTCAGACGTTTCCTGTAGTTGGCCAGCAGATTTGCACACATCTCAGGAGGGGTTTTGGCCCACTCCTCTTTGCAGATCCTCTCCAAGTCAATAACGTTTGGTGGAGGATGTTTGGCAACTCGAACTTTCAGCTCCCTCCACAGATTTTCAATCGGATTAAGGTCTGGAGACTGGCTAGGCCACTCCAGGATCTTAATGGGCTTCTTCTTGAACCTCTTCTTTGTTGCCTTGGCCATGTGTTTTGGGTCATTGTCATGCTGGAACACCCATCCACAACCCATTTTCAATGCCCTGGCTGAGGGAAGCAGGTTCTCACCCAAGATTTGATGGTACATTTCCCTGCCCATCATCCCTCATCCCTTTGATGCGGTGCAGTTGTCCTGTCCCCTTAGCAGAAAAACACAACCAAAGCAGAATGTTTCCACCACCATGTTTGACAGTTGGGATGGTGTTCATGAGGTGATAGGCAGCATTCCTCCTCCTCCAAACACAGCGAGTTGAGTTGATGCCAAAGAGCTCGATTTTGGTCTCATCTGACCAGAACAATTTCAACCACTCCTCCTCTGCATCATTCAGATGTTCAGTGCAAACTTCAGAAAGGCCTGGACATGTGCTTTTTACAGCAGAGGGACACTGCAGGATTTCAGTCCTTGTCGGCGTAGTGTGTTCCCAATTGTTTTCTTGGTGGCTGTGGTCCCGGCTGCCTTGAGATCATTGACAAGTTCCTCACGTGTAGTTCTCGGATGATTCCTCACTGTTCTCATGATCATTGACACTCCATGAGGTGAGATCTTGCATGGTGCACCAGACCTAGGGAGACTGACAGTTGTTTTGTGTTTCTTCCATTTGTGAATGATTGCATCTACTGTTGTCACCTTCTCACCAAGCTACTTGGCGATAGTTTGGTAGCCCAGTCCAGCATTGTGTAGGTCTACAATCTTGTCCCTGACATCCTTGGACAGCTCTTTGGTCTTTGACATGGTGGAGAGTTTTGAATCTGATTGTTTGATTGCTCCAGGTGTCTTTTATACAGGTAACAAAATGAGAATAGCAGCACTCCCTTTAAGAGACTGCTTCTAATGTCAGCTTGTTACCTGTATGAAAGACACCTGGTAGCCAGAAATCCTGCTGAATGATAGGGGATCAAATACTTATTTCTCTCATTAACATGCAAATCAGTGCATCATTTTTTAGACATGCATTTCTTTTTAATTTGTTATTGCTATTCTGTCTCTCAGTGTTACAATACACCTACCATTCGATTTTTAGACTGATCATTTCTTTGTGAGGTGGCAAACATTCAAAATCAGCAGGGGATCAAATACTTATTTCCTTCACTGTATATAAAAATACCCATAGGGCAAAGAGAATATACTGACTAGCATATCCATCAATGATCAGAAGTCAAGACATAATAAAATAATTATCACATCTTCACATGACTGTCGAAATATATGACAAATTGTGCAGGAAAGTGGGAAAAATAGGTCTTTATAATGGAAAAATTACCTCTGTGAATTACAGACTCCAAGAACTGAAAATTCAGACCTATTTGTTGTTGTTTTTATTATTTTAAAAATGTATATCAAAACTACCGCAAAATTGACAGTAAGTGATATGGGTACACTCATCCATATGGGCATAATCATACCACTAATGGAAATGCCCTATAACTCGCCATATCCAGTTCAGACCTATTAATAGGGTATAAAGATGTGTATCACACCTACCCTACAGTTGGCACTATAGATGGTTCAGATTTGTAGCCCTCTTACCATCTCCTATATATCCAGTTCCATGAGAGTATTCTACTTGGATATGAACCAAAGTTATAGTTCGTTTTTAATTCAGATATGTAATACGGGTACACTCATTCATGTGGCCATAATCATACCATGGATATACATGCCCCGTACATCACCATATCCACACAAAAATATTTCTATCTGACTATAGAGATCACTGTACATGCCTCCGTATATGCAGTGCTCTTTGCCCCAAAAAGAAAAGAACCATGTGTTCTCTTTAAAAATCAAAAAGTGCTCCAAAGAAAGATTAGAGCTTTGACTGGGGTGAAGTAAATCAAATATGAAGTGAGCAAAGGAAAATGAAAATAAAGTCACATGGTAATGGCACACATTGTTTGTCCACTATTTTAGAGACTGGTCAACTAAGATGGCTGCTATGCTGGTGATGTGATGACGTCATTGCATACATGTATCGCCACGCATGCAACGTCATGACTCAAGGATGTTTATGAAAATGCCATATGATTAATCTTTCCATATAATGAATACAGAAAACCAAACACATGCAAAAAAAGGAATATATCCGTTTGTTATAAGAATGGCATGTGGATAGTTCTGCAATATAATCATCACAGAAAAGCAAACATATGTCGAAAAAGAATATCTTAACTTCTACTCAGTGCAAATAATTTCTTGACACTGAGCTCTATAACCATGTGCTTACCACATAGGATATACGAAAAAAGAACAAATAAATATACATCTATCCTAATTAACAAACAGAAAAAAGTAGCCCAAACTAATATTTTGAGCTGACGGACATTTCACACACACAAGCAAAAAGGTAAAGCCTTCATTCAATTCATACGGTACACGTGAATTTAAGTGAAAAGTTCTCTTGGCTTCAAGCTTAACCACCTTCCTACTGGGCACTTTTACCTCCTTCCTGCCCAGGCCAGTTTTAAGCTTTTACCGCTGTCACACTTTGACAATTGGGCGGTCATGCAACAATGTACACAAGCAAAATTTTTATCCTTTTTTTCAGACCGATAGAGCTTTCTTTTTGGTGGTACTTAATCACCACTGTTTATTTTTTGCTAAACAAATTAAAAATAGACCAAAAAGTTTGAAAAAAAATGTTTTCTGTTTTGAAAATTTTGCAAACAGGTAATTTAATTCTCCTTTACTGATGTACGCTGATGAGGCTGCACTGATGGGCACTGAAGAGGAGGCACTGATGAGGCGGCACTGATGAACACTGACAGCGCTGATGGACACCGTTGGGGCTGCACTGATGTCCCCTTGAGGCTGCACTGATGTCCTTTGGGGCTGCACTGTTGTACTCTTTCACAGTTGCCGGTTACCAGCTCTCCTCTCCTGAGAAAAGTGCAGCCGGTAACCGGCAACTGCGTTTACACCATGAACAGCTGTAACAGTGAACACCGCTGATCATGTGGTAAAGGGCCGCTGTGAATGGCCCTTTACCCAAGGTCTGTGATCAACTGTGTTCGACAGACACAGTGATCAGAGCACGTTCCAGGGGGCGCACGGGAAGTGCGGTTCTGGGGTGACTTCCTATGACTCTTTACAAGAACTGGATGACTGTGCTGTAGCTGTCATTCGGCTATAGCCCGTTTTGTCAAGTAGTTAAAATGTCTATCCAGGTCTACCTTTCTGGGACCCATTTTAAATTAGATTGTTCAATAATCCAGAACTGTATTTGTTCAGTTCTCCCATAATGTTTTTCCTGAACATGTCTGGCAATTGGTCTATCTCTTTCTTGAGCAATATCATTGATATGCTCCAGTACTCCACATCTGAATTGACGAATAGTTTTGCCTACATACAGTAATGGAAAGGGACATTTAATGGTGTACACCACTCCCTCAGTGCTACAATTATAAAAAGCTGCAATTTTAATGATCTCTCCATTTTTTGGACTTTCAAACTCCTTAACAGTAGGGATAAATAAATTTAGCACATGCCTTACAATTTCCACATTTGAAACTGCCTTTTGGTCTATCTGGTAGCCAGGTGGGAGTCCTGTGTGGTCCTCTCCTCTAGTGATCTTAAAGCAATACTAAAGGTTCATTTGTTTTTTTGCAAAAAAAATGTCTATACTTACCCTTTGTGTGCAGTGGTTTTGCATAGAGCAGCCTGGATCCTCCTCTTGGGTTCCCCGTAGGCTCTACTGGCTCCTCCTTTTTGTCGGTTGCCCCCATAGCAAGCAGTTTACTATGGGGGCACCCGCTGCTCCCGTTGTCCATTCACACATGGAGCTTTAGCTTGGCCTCGCCCATTCTCTCTCTCCTCATTGGCTGACTGGCTGTGGTTGATAGCAGCGGGAGCCAATGGCTATTGCTTGCTGTCTCAACCAATGAGGAGGCAGAGGGCTGAGGCTGTCATGCAGATTGCTGAATCTCAATGGGGCTCAGGTAAGTATTGAGGGGGCTGGGGGCACTGCTGTACACAGAAGGTTTTTTACCTTCATGCATAGAATGCATAAAGGTAAAAAACCTTAAGCCTTTACAATCAATTTAAGATCTAAAACGTTAATGCTATCATACAGGATCACAATAGTAAAGTACATGTTATTCTCATTCAATTGGTTCACAAATTCGCTGAGCTTTTTGGCCCTGCCACAATATGAAAATATCATCAATGAAGGGTACCCATAGTAAAATATGGGAAGTAAATTGTTCTAAATCTTCTGCAAATACTATGGTGTGCTCCCACCAATCCAGAAATAAATTTGCATATGTTGGTGCACAGGTCGAACCCATAGTGGTTCCCCTGCACGGTGTATAAATCTTTCCATTGCATTAAAAAAAGTGTGCTCTAATATGAACTCCAATACCTGGAGGACAAAAGTATGTTTCTGAAAGATGGTGCCTCCTAGCCTTCAAGAAAAATTCACAGGCTTTTAGAACCCGATCATGCTTGATATTACTACAAAAGGCCTCTACATCATGGATGGCCTTAGCCATATGGACACATGATATATTCTATGTACTTGCTAGCCCCTTCTATGAGATTCTGATTGCCTGATATGATGGGGTGATCTGGTGGTTTTTCTTGGTGCTTGTGTGCTTTAGGTAAGGCGTAGAATGTTGCAAAAGTAGGATGTTCATTAATGATGAACACACATTCACCCTTGGAGAGCACTCCTTTTAGCCCACTTTTCAGAATTACTCCCACTTCTTTCAAATACTCATTGGTGGGGTCCTTTTTGCGTATCTCATAGTAGTTTTCATTACAATATCATAGCACATCTTTAAGTAGAACACCCTGTCCATTAATACAATATTGCCTCCCTTATCTGCAGATTTTATCACTTTTGTTATTACGCAGTTCTTCCAATGCTGTCCACTCAGTGTATGTCAAATTAAATGATTTGCCTCTTCTTTTGTCTTTTTTCTTCCAAAGCGCATAAAAATCTCTTTTAAACCAGTTTTACAAATAGTTGAATGTTACTCCCCTGGGGAAAAGGTGGAGTATAATCACTCCTATGTTTTAACATTGAGAAAGGCCCACGCACTTCAGCAGTTCCCCCACTTCCTTCAAGTTGTAATGATTCGAGCACCCTAAGTGCCTCAATATCTCTGGAAGTGGTCAAATCCGAAGAGTGGGTGGATTTATCTTTATCTCTATATTACTTCCTCAATGCTATTTTTCTGGCAAATAAATTGAGGTGTTTAACCCACTCAAAAAGATTTAAATCCTGTGTGGACACAAAAGATAAACCCTTTTTAAGTAAAGCTATGTGAGCATTTGATAAAGTCATTTCGGAAAAATTAAAGACCTGCAAATTATTCTGGGTGGTGGTAGGGATAGATGGATTTACTATTTCTTGCCCCTCCTTGTATCAGTGTAGCCCGATTGGTCTCGACTCCTTAATTGTTGTGTGAGGGTCCCTAAATAAATTCCCTCTAGGGGGTCTAGATTGGCCTCTCCTGCCCTTTCCTCTCCTAGGGATAAATCTGGACTTGTTTCTACTGTCACTTGAGTCACTCTGTCTTTCATTTCCATCTTCTGTCCTAGAACTTTCTAAATTCTCTAGATGTATCAGAATCGGGCATAGGGGCAGATTGTATAAAGAGCCTGTTGTCCTTATAAGACCAGTTATAGACCTTGTTATTCGCAAAATCATCCAAGTCTCTTAAGTAACTTCTCTGTTCTTTTTTAATAGTTTATATTTTGGATATGTCTTTTGAAAGCTTCCTGTATGTTAGTCTCTTTAGATATATTAGGTGTTTCATTAGAAAACATGTGGCTGGCCTCTAGATAGAGGGTCAAAATCAATGTCTTTTTCAAGAAAGCCTGCCATTTTATTATATATCTGACCCAGGCTAAGGTCCCAATAACACAAAAAAACATTTAAAATACCAACTTAGCCTTATATCGAAAATAATCTTGTGACTGGACGAGGGTGCATGTCCCTAGGCACCAAAAGGCCACCTGATTTAAAAATGTAACCTTTTATTCAAATTAAATAAAAATAATGTATTGGTTATGACTCTAAATAAATATACTCATAGGGCCAAGAGAATACACTGATTAGCATGTCAATCAATGTTCAAAAATCAGAATATAATCAAATAATTATCACATCACTACATATCTGAAATAAACAGACCAAACCTCTGGCTCATATCTATATATTTAATGGAATTGGATATCTTGGAGGTGGTAAAAGGGCTACTAATTTGAACCATCTATATTGTTCATTGTGGGGTAGTTTTGCTATACATTTTTATACCCCACAAATAGGTCTGAATTTTCATTTCTTGGAGTCGGCGATCCATAGAAGTCATTTTTCTGTTATATGACGAATCGTGCAGGAAAGTGGGGTTTTATTTCTTGACTTTTGATCATTGATGAACATGCTATTCAGTATATTCTCTTTTCCCTATATATATATTTATATATAGAGTCATAGCCAATACATAAATTTGATTTCATTTGAAAAAAGGTTAATTTTTAATCAGGTGGCCTTTTGTTGCATATGGACACGCACCCTCATTCAGTCAGTAGAAGCATAGGAAATAGCTTAATAGTATTGTTTATTTGCCCCCATTTGCACAGAACTAAAGCTAGTTCACACACAATCAGGTGCAGCTGTGCATAGTAACTAATTATCTTCCAGGTTTTATTGTCCGAGCTTAAGGCTTCATGCACACTGGCCATTTTAATAACAGTGGTAACATTAGCTGTGTGAAAGTAACGTTAAAAAGGTGAGTTTTTTTTTGTGTCTCATACTTTTTATCCAAAAAAGTCCAAAAATGCTGGTTTGCCGTGTTTTTAGCTTTATAAGGATTATAAGGTTTTACAGCTAAAACACTCCTCAAGAAACCCACTAGTTCTGGGGGTTTTTTCCAGCCAAAACATCCCTGCCAAAAACGCTGATTACAGTCTGTGTGTGCATGGACACATAGGATAACATGCTGGAGAGTTTGCTGGCTGTAGAAAAAAACTCCAAAAACAGCAGCTGTAAAAACGTTCAGTTTGCATGAGGACTAACGGAACAAGCTGATGTTAGAAGCTGATTGGTTACTATGCACAGCTGCACCAGATTCTGTGTGCACCAGTTTTAGTAAATCTCCCCCTTAGCCCTGGTTCACACTGATGCGGTACGGAATTTGCAGCATTTTCAGTGCGAATTCCGCACCGCATCAGAATCGCACCCCGTTCATGCAAACCGCTGCGGATGTGTATATTAAGTTAACAACACCCCGAAAGTGGTCCGCAAAATGCGGTGCGATGTGCAGAATTGGATTGCATAGGTGTGAATACCTATGCGATTCGTTTCTAGTATGGACTCGATAAAGGCTCCTGCATGTTTTTGGTGCGGGTCCGGTGTGAATAGAGCCATACAAAATGTATGGCTCCAGTTGCACCACACACAAATCGCATGTGATTTGCACAGGAATGCGGTGTGGTTCCTGTGCGAATAACATGCAATACACCGCACATATGTGAACCCAGGCTTGTTGTCCATCTTTATTCAGAAAAAAAATATATATATTCTTAAACTCAGAGTGAGTTATATCAGGTAAAACTTGAGGTGTTCATAGAAATGATTGCTTTTCTGTCAGAAATTGTATGATGTTGTAACTTTTAAATAAAACATTTAGCTAAAGCTGTGTGATACATTTGCATTTTGAGAGTCTTCATCTAATAAGCACGAAATCTGCTTTATTATGTTTTTATTAGAGGCTCTAAGACGTCTGCGCATATTTTCTGAAAATCTCAAGAAGGCCAAAGATATCCAGGAGAAGGACCAGGGGACCGCTGAATATGGCACTACTAAGTTTAGTGATCTTACAGGTATTTAAAAGGCTTTTGGCAAGAAAACCAATTGTTCTGAAACATCATGTCATAAATATTAAATCTACATAACTCTGGGAATAATGTGAAGATGTTGCAAAATGTTCCTTGCTATATTTGTAAATATGATTGCGCTACCATCCCAAGCTGCAACTTTCCAGCTTGATTTTTATGGGTTAAGCTGCAGCTCTTTACCAGGATGAAGTCTGTAGCAAAGAAAATTCATACATGGTAGGAGAGAGTCATTTTTAGTCACGTTCAGTGGCATTTGTCTGGAATGTCACATTTTAATTTATTTACTATAGAATGTGTGCAGCCATTGGGACAGCTGTCAAATATCAACTGTACAGTAGCTGTGAGAAAAAAAAATAAAGGTTTCTTTATTGTCTATTGAAGGACTCCGCTTTTCCTATTCATAAACCATGCATTTTGTTGCCACCTGTAGGAGATTGGACACTAGCTACAAAAACTGCCCCTAAAGGCTTTAGCCCCTGCTTTAACCATCCTCCACAGCTCAACTTCATGAAAGGTTGGATTCCTGAATTGAGAGTGGGATGCATATCATGTTTATACTCCTGTTGGCTCCTGTGCAGTGCTTAGAACTACTGGGAGTTAAGCATGCTACAAACTGGTTGCCTTTTTTTTTTTTTTTTTTCAGACTTTACTTCTCCTGCCGGATCTATAGCTGGTTGCTTCTACCAGAAAAGGGTAGGGTTCATTACACATGCCCCCTTTTAGCCATTACTGGGGACATGCAGTTCCCAGTGCAGTCTACAGGTCATAATGTACCACTACAGCAGCATTGTTGCATTCTAACTGTCCCAAGGATGCTCCCAAACCGTGGACTCATTTTTATGCCTGCTCCAGGTTGCGTGGCATGTGCCAATGCCTAAGATTGATTTATTTTACAGGGATTTTCAATTCATATTTTTATCTTTAGCCCTGCTGCGGGCAAGCAGCAGAGCTCACCTGTCAGGTGGAAGCATTTGGGCGTCAGCGCTGCCGCCCTATTGCTTCCACACAGCCCATTATGTTGCCAGCCTCCTCCCCCCTGCCCGCTATTTTTCCTGAGCTCTGCTTGCCCATCTGAGGGCCCGGGACCAGTTCACTGGGTGCTGGAGGGTATAGGAGAGGGAAGAGAGTGGACATATCCATAACGTCAATCTTGTTGGTCTGGAACCAAGATGTTGCACGTTTACTGGTGTGTTTGGGGCCGTTGTCTTGTTGGAACACCCATTTCAAGGGCATTTCCTCTTCAGCATAAGGCAGCATGACCTCTTCAAGTATTCTGATGTATTCAAACTGATCCATGATCCCTGATATGCGATAAATAGGCCCAACACCGTAGTATGAGAAACATCCCCATATCATGATGCTTGCGCAACCATGCTTCACTGTCTTCACAGTGTACTGTGGCTTGAATTCAGCGTTTGGGGGTCGTCTGACAAACTGTCTCCGGCCACTAGACCCAAAAAGAACAATCTTTCATCAGTCCACAAAATGTTGCGCCATTTCTCTTTAAGCCAGTCAATGTGCTCTTTGGCAAATTGTAACCTCTTCAGCACGTCTTTTTTTTCAACAGTGGGACTTTGCAGGGGCTTCTTGCAGATAGCTTGGCTTCACATAGGCGTCTTCTAATTGTAACAGTACTCACAGGGAACTTTAGACCTTCTTTGATCTTCCTGGAGCTGATTGTTGGCTGAGTCCTTGCCATTTTGTCTATTCTTTTATTTATTCGAATGGTGTTTTTTTGCTTTCTTCAACGTCTTTCAGGTTTTGGTTGCCATTTTAAAGCATTTGCGATCATTTTAGCTGAGCGGCCTATCATTTTCTGCACTTCTTTATATGTTTTCCCCTCTCCAATTAACTTTTTAATCAAGGTACACTGTTTTTCTGAGCAATGTCTGGAACGCCCCATTTTCCTCAGAACTTCAGAGAGAAATGCACTGTAACCAGCATGTACAACATTTGCTGCCTTCCTTCCTTAAATAAGGGCAATAATTGCCACCTGTTTTTCAAAGAATGAATGACCTCACTAATGGAACTCCACACTGCTATTATTTTAAATATGCCCCTTTCAATTAGTGATTCAATTACACAGAATCCGCAGCATGCATGTCATGTCTGTTGGGTCTGTTGGACTTCTTTTACTCTACTACACCTGCTAGTAAATTATGTGCCAAGTAGAAATCTCATTTCTACCAAAAACAGTGATTGATCAGATTAGTGATGTCTGACTGCTATTATTTTGAACACGTGTGTGTGTGTGTGTGTGTGTGTGTGTATTTTATTTATTTATTTTTTTTCAAATTAAAGTTACACCCAAGCATATACCCCCCCCCCAACATTTTTCAAGGCCCCCACATATGTACACACAAACGTAAAAGCACGTCCTGGGGCGCCAATGCATGAAAACGACTATTGCGATACACATGTTACATATCATCACGCATGACAGAATGAGAGCAATAATTCTAGCACCAGACCTCATTTGTAACGCTAAACTGATGACCTAGAAGTGGCATTAAATGCGTCACCTATAGAAAATATAGGGTACTAAAGTTTGCTGCCATTTCACGAGCGCATGCAAATTTAAGGTTTGACATGCTGGATATCTAAAAACTCTTCCTGCGCCTAGTGAAACACCCTACTATAGGTTCTATCCTGCTGCTGTGCAATGTGATCAACACAAATTGTAAAAAATATAAATAAACAGCGCAAACATAGACCTCTATATCAAATCAATATACAAAGTGCAAACATATATAAAAAATTTAATAAATAGTGAAGTCCATCAAAATTAATAAACACAAAATTCAAAAATAGTTTGTGCAAACAGAAATTTTCAAATTCTTCTTCTATTATAAAGAAACTTCCACCTTCCACCCGTGAAAACCAACATCAAATGCACTCACCAGATTAAGGTGAATGAAACGCCTTTTAGGAATTTATGGGATCCTAAACCCTCTTTGGTATCCACTCTATAGGAATCCTCACCTCCAGCATAGACTCCACCATCCAACCAGGGAGAAAAAAACTCAGATAGTGTAATATTGCAAAACACCATTCATAAGTGAAATCAAGGATTAAGGCCACTCACATTATAATCGCTTTAAAAAGGCATATTTATTAAGACCAGCTTCTTTCCAGATGAACAGTAGATGTAAGGCAACCTCTCACAGAATCTCACATCACAGCTCCAGGTTACAGCAGAAGCTCCACAGAGACCACACATATCATATGTGTGGTCTCTGTGGAGCTTCTGCTGTAACCTGGAGCTGTGATGTGAGATTCTGTGAGAGGTTGCCTTACATCTACTGTTCATCTGGAAAGAAGCTGGTCTTAATAAATATGCCTTTTTTAAAGCGATTATAATGTGAGTGGCCTTAATCCTTGATTTCACTTATGAATGGTGTTTTGCAATATTACACTATCTGAGTTTTTTTTCTCCCTGGTTGGATGGTGGAGTCTATGCTGGAGGTGAGGATTCCTATAGAGTGGATACCAAAGAGGGTTTAGGATCCCATAAATTCCTAAAAGGCGTTTCATTCACCTTAATCTGGTGAGTGCATTTGATGTTGGTTTTCACGGGTGGAAGGTGGAAGTTTCTTTATAATAGAAGAAGAATTTGAAAATTTCTGTTTGCGCAAACTATTTTTGAATTTTGTGTTTATTAATTTTGATGGACTTCACTATTTATTAAATTTTTTATATATGTTTGCACTTTGTATATTGATTTGATATAGAGGTCTATGTTTGCGCTGTTTATTTATATTTTTTACAATTTATGCTGGATATCTATTTACTCCATGCAACCTCGTCTTTTATATTTTACATAAAAATTGAATAATTTATTACTTTTTGTGCCCTAAAATTATCTTAAGTATATTTTTTACTGAAATGTTGAGTTTTTTTAGACATTTGTGATAATATTGTGTGACATAAAAAATTGGAACTACCGCTGTTTTATTTAGGGTATTGATTTCAGAAAATATAAAATGTTTTGGAGTTTTGTGTAATCTTCAGTCCTTGAATGATTTTTTTTTTTTTAAACGTGTGCAGAAAAAAGCAAAAACAGCTCTGGCAGCAAAAGGGATAAAGGATACACTCCCCTTTCCTGACAAGCACCTAATCGGTGCTCATTGCGCCGCAAGGTCTCTCCCCTCCAGGCGCGGTGCTGGAGACAGGCAGGGAGGGGAGGAGGAGATAAACAGTGCAATGTTAAAAATATTAAAAGTTTAACTCTCCATAAAGCCCCTTTTTGTTTTCAAAAGCCCCAGACGTTACTTAAAGCAGATTTAGATACGGTTTTGGTTAAAATGTATTTATTTTTATCAGGACAAGTAGATTGTCATGAGGGACAAGTAGATTGGGGCACTGATTTAGTTCCTGGACAAGTAGTTTTTTCAAAAATTTCCACACCCCTGTTTTACTTCCCCTTCTTGCACCCTTCATGCTCAAATAACATTTTACATTATCTGGCACAAAATGGAGGCAGCTCAGTTTTTTTTGAACGCTGAATTTTATGCAGCGTTAAATTAGACTCCATCAGAGACAGTTCATTCTGTGATACCTGTACACTGGCCATCAAGCTACTCTTCTGTGCTCATATTTCTGTGGCCTGTCTTAAGCTTTCTAGGGTGTCAAATCCAAATTAATTTACTGCAGATGTGTTTTAATCTACCATGAAGAACTTGTGCCTGCTGCAGCTTTTTTTCTCAGTGTGTCTGCAGGGCGGCTAAATGCACCCCACTTCCCCAGAAAAGTCTGAATCTGATGTACTGCTACTTCCTGCTAATTCCCTACTGGAATTGGAACCAGGGCATTGCACAGAACATGCTGAGGAAAAATCTCTTCCCTGGCTTAGCAATTAAGATACCCAGGGCTCTGTTTAAACTGAAAGAAATCATTTCTACGCTAATCAAAGCAGTTAGAAACAGACTTAAGTTGGGTGATTCTGCTCCTTTTCTCAGAGACCTAAACAGACTTCTGAAGTGTTCCCTCACCATTCCCTTGTTTATTGTTTCTTAATCCGAAAGGACTGACAAAATCTATATACAGTTTTTATTGCTCTATTTATAATCTATTCTAGCAAGCTCTTGCATGGACTAGATTGCCTTATGGCTTAAAGTGATACTTAAGCTAAAAATGTTTTTTACCTTAATGCATTCTGTTTTCTATTTGCGTCTTCCCCTTTCTCTGTGTGAAGGGGAAGAGAGGGGAGAATAAATCCAGAGCTGTGCACAGCTTCATCGCTCTCTTCCTCTTCCTCTTCACACTGCACTCGAGCAGCAGCAAGAGACATTGGCACCTGCTGCTGTCAGTCAAAAGGAGGACGTGTGAGGGTCGGGCTCCATTGACAAACTTCTCAGGAGCGAGAAGACACTGTGAGCTCTCATAGCAAACATCTTGCTATGGGTTCACACAAAGAAGAGGAGATGCAAAGATCGCCAGCGGGGGGAACCAAGGTAGAGTAAGGGCTCGTTCACACTTGACTGTTTTTCCAACTCTTCTCAAACGCCCCTATAGCGTTTGACAAGCGTTGGTCCGGCGTTTGCGGAACGTTTTTTAACTTTCCGCAAACATTGCATGCGTGGTTTAGCGGCGGTTGCTAGGCGTTTGCAAAGCGTTAAAAACGCCCCACAAACGCCTATAATGAAGTTTGAATGGTGTTAACGCTCCGCAAACACCCCGCAACTGTACCACAAATCCCGGTCGAGCGTTTGCGGAGCGGCACTATAGACTTGAATAGGAGGCTTCAACTCCTCCTGACTCAACCAGAGGCGTCCTTTTTGATGCGACGCTTACGCTCCTGTGTGAACAGCACCATGTGCTGCAATGTGCAGAATTTTCACAGGCGTTTGGGAAGCAGTAAAAATGCTTCCCAAACACCTGTCTTCCGCTTGAAAACAAGGCTATTGTGAACGTAGCATCACTCTGTGGTCTTTTAGAGAGCTTGTTTGTTTTTTGAAACTGCAGAAGTTGTTGCTGATAACTGACTAAAATACAGTATCTGGATCTCCCTAGACAAATTTTTAACCATCTTTCCTAAAAAAAAAGTGGAGATTTGTGGCTCAGGTTCAACAACTCCAATCATGCCATCACAATACCCTTCAAAGTTGCACCAGTATTCTAGGTCTTCTGGTATTTTCCATCAATGTAATACCATTTGCCTAATTTCACACAAGACCCTTGCAAAGGAACTTTCTGTCTGCATGGGACAAATTCCCCATGGATCTACCTACTTCTTGTGATAACAGGTCTACTATTATGTGGTGGAGATGCTCCCTCTTTTAAACAGCAAACATATTCTAGCAAGCTCTTGTATGGAGCCGATGAACCTAGCACTTAATTTTCTGTTTTCAATGATTTTTATTGTTTTTGAAAAAGCACAAATAGGAACAAACCTGCACCTAGTTAACTTTTATGCAAGAAGTGAACATGGGCACTCTATACCTGGTTGGTTTTGTGCATCAGTGTTGTTTTTACAGATGCATTAGGCCTTATGGCTCAAGTGCTGGTCTCTCATCAAACATCCAAAAAGACCTTTGTGGCAATTTGAGACAATTTGAGAATATAACAAATGTCCCAGGGGTATAAGTGCTCACGTACCTCTGGCTCGCAAGAACAAATCACCTCAAAGATCAGGCTCACTTTCTTTCCCTTTAGCCAAGTGATCCTTTAATTCCTTGAGTTCTACAGCAGCCTGCAAAGCCTATACTATCCAGAGGCTCCAAAAGTCATACCAAGACCACTCAAAAGCCTACATCAGCATGAAGGTTTGCCCCTATCTGTGGACAAGTGAGGTAGGGGACAAGTGCAGAGATCTGGAGGACACGCACAGTAGATATGTGGCTTTGGGATATTATTACTTTTGGATACAAGCTGGATTTCCACTCCCATCTTTAGTAAGATTCTTTCTCTCTTCAGCACATTCAGGGACTTCTGCTTCAGAGAGTCATTGTTTTGGTTCTCCCTCAGGAATGATTTGCAGGGGTTTTATTCCAACTTGTTTGATTTTTTCCACACAGAGGGAGAAGATCACCACATTCTGGGCTTGAAGGCTTTCAATTCTCTTATTCATCCCTAAACAATCAAAATGAAGTCCATTTGCTCTGTTAAGTCTTCTCTCTATCAGGGAGATTTTCTGGCAACCACAGACATCCAGGATGCCTATAATCATTTTTCCATTTTTCCCAGTTACCAGCAGTTCCTCTACTTCTCTGTGAGGAACTGTCACTGACAATTTTTGTTTCTTTCTATTGGTTTGCTGTTGGAACCAAGAGTATTCACTATGAACCTGGCTCTAGTGTTAGCCCAGCTTTGATTGCTAGGTACCGTTATCAGCGGGATTTGAGACCAATAATTTTATTTTCTGGTCTTTTAAAGAGCTTGATTTGTCTTCTGAATGTTAAGAAGTTGGTGCTAACACTTTCTAATTGCATAAGATATCTGGGTCTCGTCAGATATATTTAGCCAGAATCTTTTAAAAAGTTAGAGAGACTTGAGGCTCAGGTTAAACAACTACAATCATGACTTGAGTTTACATTTCAAAGTTGCATGAGGATTCTGGGTCTCATGGTATCGCCCATCAGTGCAATACCATTTGCATAACGTCATGCAAGACACTTGCAAAGAATCATTCTTTCTGCATGAAACAAATTCTTTATCCTTGGACAGGAAGATCCGGTTGGATACTTGGCCAGGACACCCCTTTCCTTTTGAATAATGTCTTTCTCCCCTCTGGATTGAAGATAGTCACAACAGATTTAAGTCAGCTAGGCTGCTAGTCCTTAGAGGAAGCAAATCTTCTTGTTGTGGAGCTTCAAATGATTCACAGTACCACCCCTTAATGGATTTTGCAACTCTTACCTAATCTGAGACTCATACTTACTTTATTTAAATAAACCCTGTCACCAGTCCATTCATTGCAACAAAATTATGCCTATAAAATTGTTTGTTCAGTTCATATTATTTTATGCATCTTATTTACCTGAAAAAGCATCCCTTGTGTAGACATCCAAAAGGCCCTGTCAAACACACCTGGATCACTTTGCAGAGGAGCAGCAGTGCCTGAGGCACTTGTGAACAAGCCCTCTTTCACATGTAAAGTCGGGGTGTGGTAAAACCCTGCGGTAGTCACAGTTTTACCGCTCCAAATCCTTACCTCCTTTAGCTACTGAGGCAGCAACCAAAAGGTGTGCACATGCTGCAGCAGGAATTACACCCCTTGTTGCTTTTGGTGGGTGCTACCGCCTGTCAATCGAGACTCATTCAAGTAAATGGGGCCACTCTGCAAGTGCCCCGCAACTGCATGCTTCTGCGGGGTCCGAGCCGTTAAAGCAGGTGGTGAGAAAGCAACACTGTTGCCTGTTTAACCCCTTGTTTGCTGTACTGCATAAGGTTGCAGGGCTCTTGCAGAGTGGCCTCATTCATTTGAATGGGCCATGCTTGGCAGGTGCTACACCCACCAACCATGGCAGGGTGTCGGAGCCAGCACTACAGAGCAGATATCAACTTACATGGCTCTTGCTCCCTACTACAGCTCAAACTACAAGTAGTCCCTCTGCATTGCACTCTGTTTGATCCTGTGGGATGGTAGGTCAGCAAGCTCAGACCGTGATCTACCAGTCACCTGGCCAAGATCTACTGGTTGCTGACCCTCGCATTAAAGAATAACTAAAGTTAGTAAGTTCATTTTTGACAGAGTGGAGATGTATTCGAACACCTGTTAGGTTTTCATTGAAGTCTGTGTCCCTGTTAGGGAGATTCACCCTTTCCATTTGTCCTGTTTCCCATTGTCATTGAAAGTGAAAGTAAAAGAAAATACCAAATTTTGGGTTGTCCCCAGAAAAATAGTAGAAGGGGAAATCCTCCAATGGAGACACTAGTTCTGGTGACCTGGGGGGTGGCAAGGGATTCCTTTAATTTTCAGGGATTTCCACTCACTTCCTGTTGTTGCGAAGGGACAGAAAGTAAAGTTAAAATAATACTAAACCCACTACCGTAAAATCAGTCTGCATATGCATGCAAGCATGCTTTTTATACTCGCAGTAGAAGCTAAGGGGTAATCCTTTGAAGACTGTGTAAATAGGCTGTTTGATTTTGTCTTTTTCCGATCCTCTCCTTTTATTGTCCTAAAACCATCTGCCATAGTTGGAGCAGCAGTGGCAAGTCTGTTTGGTGTGCATAGCTTGAGAGGTTTTTTTTTTATTATATGTGATCAGCACAGGGCTAATCACTGCTTTCCAGACAGAGGGTCAAGGGTTATGCAGACTCATAGGACAGTCAGAGTAGAATGAAAACTCCTCCTTCAAGATTAAACAGTGCTGTGCCTGACACTGATAGAAGTCACAAAATTACTCTATACTGCTTATGAGAAAAGGTATATGGCCGTTTATATATAAAATAATTGCATTTCCATGTTCTGTGTACTGTGGAAGATTGGATATAGTGAATACAGGGTCAGTTAAACGTTAACCATAAAAGTCCACATGTGTATCTTGACGTTTAACACCACTTCTGTAAGGATAAAATCAAATTTATTGATCTAACTCAAACACTTACCCAGCTCCTCACTATCACACGTTTTGTACCCTAGTAGAGCTACAATTAAACTTCACTAGGGGGTGAAATGCATCACAGAAAGGACTGGAGTGTTTGAAATTGTGATAGAATAATAATGTTGGTTTTCTACTGTAAGGATAATTGCCCGCCCTTCCTTTCAAAATAGACCCTATATTTTTACTTTTGCAGTTTCTGTGGCACCGACAGTGTGTTTTTTCCCTACTGACAAAAGGAGCTAAGTGTGCAGACTAGGTGTAATGGGTGTGTGACGGAAGCGTAGGCAAGACAGAACACACAAAGAAGATGGTAAACACTCAAAGCTTTATTGAACTATGGAAGGGACTCAATCAGGGCAGGAAGGTAGCGTCCAGGTACCCAAAGAGAGGGGAGGAGCCCAAAATAATTGTAATCCGGCCCAAGATAGGGCACTTTGGGTAGCGATGGCCCAAGCACTCAGGGGGGCAGTCCAGGTAGCTATAATCTGGGCATGCAATGGGGCAGTTCAGGTAAGGGTAATCTGGACATACAATAGGGGCATTCCAGGGCACTCCGCAACATGCGGCTTCTAGGGACACTCACGGTAAGCTGCTTCCAGACATTCAGCAGCAGGCAGCTTCTAGGGACACTCACGGTAGCAGGCTCAAGGGGACTCAGCGGGGCCCTGGCTGTGGGGTCTGACCTCAGCACAGCCCTCACACAGCTCTCTAGGGACAACAGCAAGCTCAAGGGGACTCAGCGGGATCTTGGCTGTGTGATCTGGCCTCAGCTCAGACCCCACACAGCGCTTCTCCTGAGTGCAGGAGACCAACAGGCAGCTGGGTCCTGCTCCGGTCTCTTACTACCGGAGCAGGACGCTTCCTGGTTGCCCCAGCAACGGCCGGCCCAGCGTCGGGTTGCTGGGGCAACGAGGCACGCCCCCTGACTTTGGCCTCCCTTTTGGAAGTGCGACCTTTGTCTCCGGCGGGCGCAGAAGCCTCATGCCCACGTTGTGCCCGCCGGGGAGCGCGCGGAGACAGGTTGACGGCACTGCGGGGGGTCACTTTCCCCCCCATCCTGCGCAGCCTTTCTTCAAAGGCTATGTCAGGATGTGAGGAGGTGACAAGAGGCGGGGGGGAGAGGTGCCACTTCTCATCCTGTGCAGTCTAACTTCAGGATAAGAAGAGGGTGAGGGGACACGGGAGACACAGGCACCCGGGGGGGGGGGGGGGGTGGCAGAAGAGGAGCAGGCACTCCGTGACAGGGTGTTTACAGTAAAACATTTATTTTAAAAAGACAATTAGCAACTCACATAAAATATATTGAATAATGTTTATCATGGTTCTCAAAAGGGATCTCAGCCTGCAAGGACACCAAAAGAAGTATCAAAATGGATACACTGAATGTGGTCTGAATGGCACATGTTATAGCTGTAATGTAGGCTGTATGTGTAAAAACAAAATTGTCTGAAAATATTTTCTTATGCAAAGCAGTTAGATTATTAAGCAAACTTGCACATACTAAAACTTCACAATTTGGTCTAGTTAGCAAAGATGCATCTGGATATTAAAGGATTGAATAAAAATATGCACATAAGTGCTGTTATAGAGTGTTTAGATACTTATTTGGCTCTTGAATCCCTGGAATTCTTCTGCCTTGAGAATAGGTCGGGCAAAATTGTGAAGCTTGATATGTGCCAGTTTACTAAATATCTTTCTAACTGCTTTGTATGACCAAATAATTCTCATTGTGCTGTACATTCCCTAATCCCCCTATTCTATACTACCCCATTCTGTATGTGGTGCTTTACATTCCTTTTCCACACTGCCTTATTCTGTATACTGTGCCCCCACACACTACCTCATTAAGTGTTCTTGCATGGCAAGACCACTTACTGTTATCTCACATATATATTCTAATTATTATAGCCAAATTTACCACCCTAACTCCTCCCACAGTTTTTACACTACATAGACCGTAATATACCGAAACGTGCTAATTGTTCCCGATTGGTGTGCTATTACTTTGTGGAATGTTTCACTGAATGGTTCGCGAAATATCAGTGTTTTTGTGGTGAAATTGGTCCCATAGGAACGAATGGCGGAATGTTCAAAACTAGAGTGGGAGCTGAAAAATCAGGACATGATTTCTAAACTGCCATCACTCCCTCATTTTCAAACCCACCTACACAAATCGTATATCAAAACGTTCAGCTAACCCTGCTGTCACTACAAATGTTCACGGCTAAGCCATAGTCCTGATAGTTTTTACAATATGACCATTTGTTTGCAACTCACCATTCCCATTGACTTTCATTGAAACTTCACTCACAGCCACCTGAAATTTTAAGGGACATTTTTAAATTGTGACTGTGCCTTCATTTTTAATATTTCAGAGACATACTATACATCAAAATGTAGGTCTGCTTCTTGCGATTCTCACAATATAACGCTCTTTGCAGTAGCATTTATACTTTTAAAACTACAACCGTTTGAAGATGGCAATCACCAGTGAAGTTGGCAAGTTGGAGCAGTGTGTTTAGAAAAGCTCTTAGTTTCCTGTGACTGAGTGAGTGAGTTGCCATAGCGACCAAAGATGACCCACCAGGCAGCTGAGTCACCAAGGCTAGACTGTGAGATGCAAAATAAAAGTTGAAATGCATTTCTCACTCTATCAGGCTTGCCATCTGCACTGCTTACATTTCATCAATCACTTCTTTAGGGTTGGATGCAAGAACACTTCACACAATTTCCCCAGAAATTGTACCTTTTCTAGTTCTTATTCCGTTTCTTATCCTTATTATAGCCAAATTTGCCACGCTAACTCCTCCCACAGTTTTTACACTACAAAGACAAGTAATATATCAAAACGTGGGAATTGTTCCCGATCGGATTACTATTACTTTGTGGAACGTTTCGCCAAATGGTTCACGAAATATTGAGGTTTTTGTGGTGAAATTTTCCCATAGGAATGAATGGAGCAACTAGAGTGGCAGCAGAGAAAAGCTAGAGTGTGGAAGGAAAAATCAGAACATGATTTCTAAACTGCCATCACTCTGTCATTTTCAAGCCCACCTACACATATCTTATATCAAAACGTTCAGCTATCCCTGCTGTCGCTAAAAATGTTCACAGCTAAGCCATAGTCCTGATAGTTTTCACAATATGACCATTTGTTTGCAACTCACGCTGCCCATTGACTTTCATTGAAACTTCACTCACAGCCACCTGTAAATTTGAAGGGACATTTTTAAACTGCGACTGCGCCTTCATTTTTAATATTTCAGAGACATACTATACTGTAGCTCTGGGTCTTGTGATTATCACAATATCAAGCCCTTCGCTGTAGCATTTATACTTTTAAAACTACAAGTGTTTGAAGATGGCAATCGCCAGTTAAGTTGGAAAGTTGCAGCAGTGTGTTTACAAAAGCCCTTCTCACCTTCCTGTCACTGAGTGAGTTGCTATAGCAACCAAACATGACTCACGAGGCAGCTGAATCACCAAGTTGAAATGCATTTCTCCCTCTATCAGGCTTGCCATGTGCACTGCTTACATTTCATCAATCATTTGGTTAGGGTTGGATGCAAGAACACTTCACACAATTTCCCCAGAAATTGTAGATTTTCTAGTTATGTATGCTATGCTGTACATTACCCATTTCACACCACCTTATTCTTTACACTACACTGTACATTCCTTGACATAACTCCACTCCATTTTGTATGCTGAGCTTTACATATTCTATTCCACACTACTCCTATCTGTACACTGCACCGTACTTTCCCTATTGTGAACCACCCAATTCTGTAAGCAGTGCTTTAGTTTCTTTATTCTACACCTCCCCATTCTGTACAAAGCGCAGTACATTCCCATTCTGTATGCTGTGCTTTCCATTTCTTATCTTGCCCCTAGGCTAAAAGGCCTCAATTAAAGCATGCCATTCTTTATAATGAGTTGTTTTATTTTGAACCTTACAGAGGAAGAATTCCGAACCTTGTATCTGAATCCTTTACTCTCAATCCAAGAACATCAGATCATGAAGAAGGCTTTGATTCCAAAAGACCCTCCTCCTGCTCAGTGGGACTGGAGAGATCATGGTGCTGTAACTGATGTCAAGAACCAGGTAAAGGGCTGGCAGAGATATATTTACATGTAAAAAAAAAAAATAAAAAAATATATATATATATTACTGAATTGCCTTGTAACTGGGCGTGCATGACACTGCACAAAGCCACTGGCAACCAGGAAAGACTAGAAACTTAAAAAAGGTCTCATCCACACTGGCCTTGACCCTGTAACAGATCTTTAGGGGATCTTCCAGGTACCCTTCATCCAACATGGCGCCTTATTTTTGCTCTTATTTTGCCAGGCGTGAATAGAACAGAACTGTTGCAGACTTTGCTGGTGCTAAAATTTCACTTACCACAGAGCTTGTCTAATGTTTCCATAAAATCTAAAGGACAGAGCTTGCTGTTGCGGTCCTTGGCTTTACTAAACTGATGATCCAGACTAGAGCACATATTACTACTCTAGCGACTCTTTAGAAATCAACAAAGCTGAATGGGAAGCCAAGGAGGCCAGGACTGACCTATGTACCAAGATCAAAGACATTTAAATCTGGGCACACAAGGCAAACCTAAGGATTCGTCAGAGGGGGTTACCTGAAAATATAACCATGCTAAATGTTGAGTTGGGCAGATATAAAGGATAAAAGATAATTTACAGTGGCAAATAAAAGTATGTGAACCCCTTGGAATTAACTAGTTTTCTGTAGTAATTTGCCATAAAATGTGATCTGATCCACATTTAAACACACTATTCCCAATGAAAATGCTTCTGAACTAATGGCTGTGTGTGTAAGTCAAATAGTCAGATGGAGAGAATGTCACCAGCACACCATGGATCTCCAGAATGGGTCCAAAGCTTTACTCAGTGATCACATTGTTATCGCAGCCTTGCAGGACCCCTTCATCAGACACGTGACAAATTGTACTACAGAAAAGAAATTATTTATTTTCCAATAGTTTTTAGTGAAAAATTTTCAAATTGCATATAGTGCAATAGACAAATGTCATGTCATAAAAGTAGATGTCAAATAGCGCAAAAAAACACATGATTTAACAAACAGAGGACATACATTAGGAAACCTGAGAATCTGTGTGAAAACAACTGGGTAATTCAAATGAATAGTTTCCAGCATTAATCCGACCATATACAGGTAATTAAGGTAGTGGTAAGGCAAGGGGGAAAGGAAGGCTAAAGAGGGAGGGAGAGTGAAAGTCAGGGGCTGTGATAAAGGGTAAGGGAGAAAACCAGTGTTAGTAAACCTAAGAAGCACACAGAACAAGTGTTGTTGAAAACATGACAAATGTTCTACAGTGACTAGGGAGTACTCTCAACTAGCCCCAGAGAAGAGAGAGAAAAAAATAAAAGGGATAGTATAAAGTATGAAAAAGAGGTAGGAACGAGGAAAGGAGAGAGTCAAATTGGGAAACATCAAGGCACGGAAATGTATTGAATCCACTGGTCCCATGTTTTATCAAATTTGTTAGTATCATTGTGTAGAATACAGGTGAGTCTGTTATAATCATGATTCAATTTATACTTAACCTAATCAAACGGGATAATTGATCTCTTCTAATGTCTATCAATAGTAATTCTCGCTGTCAATAACATATAGGTAAGCAATTTAAGGGATTTTTTATTTTTTGGAACCATATTTGGGAATTTATGAAAAAGGGCTTTCTCTGGTGATCTACGAACATTCACCTCCGTCACTGTGTAGATAAAGTTAAACGTGGATCCAAAATCTGGTTGCTATCGGACATTGCCAACAGACGTGATACCATTTGGCCACAACTCCAAAAGCACATTGGTGAGGCAGATGGATGCTGTCATGAACGTGGCGTCAGACCCCAGATCACCTCAACAAACTCGTGACCGAAGGACTAGCCGATCTAAAACTGCGATGTCACGTGCGTAACAGTGCCACACCCAGCTGCATCCTGCACAACGATTTTCCAGTTAATTGGACCACAATCGATGTACCGGCAGCTTGAGCGATTGTTACTGGGTCAGGTTAATTACGCAATTAACCCTTCACACTGCCACCACCTCCTTTTTGTACAGAGAAAGTGGAAACTCGGCGATATCAGGTATAACACTATAATGATTAAGGTAATCGTCTGTATAACACGGTTATACAGAGGGTTAAACAAACACAGTCGCGTTCTCTTTAGAGGCAGGAATTTGTAAATTGCAATAAAGCGCTACAGAAACAGTTCAACACTTTCAGAAGGGAAGATTTATTGCTAAAAGGTCAAACGGGTGGAATAAAAATATTTACAGAAAAAATGTAACTAAGATATAGAGATATATCTATATCTGTGAAGGAGAAATCTCTCTCTCTCTTTCTCTCTCTCTCTATAGATATATATATAGATATATATATTTATATATAGATAGATAAAACATACAGAGACTAGCAGCACAGCAAAGAGATATCAGAGAGACGAAAGGGTTAATGTACTTGCCAAAGTCCTGGGTTAGCAGACCCAAGTTTCAGAGCAAAAGGGCAGGGGTCTCCCCAGGTGGTATTGATGTTAAAATGGGAGACGTCTTCAACTAAGACTCTTAGGCCTGACAGCCTATTTTGTAATCCCCAGCAGGGGGTGTCTCTGAAGTCAAGGACCAGGGTGGGGATACCTCAACCAGAGCCAAAATCTCCCCTAACTCATATTTTGGCCCATAACTTTCCAGCTGCACAAGTGACATTCCACCCGCGGGTAAATTATTATGCAGACACGTCGGAGGATTGATTAGATATGAATTATGAAATTATACACTGTACGGTTCACGAGATCTACTTTTCTGTTTTCCTATGTATCCAAGACAATGTGAGTGACCTATCAAACTGTTTGCCTGCTTGTGGCCAATCTGACAATAGGTCCGGTTTTTATGTAAGTCTCTCATTTTCCAAGATATGAGACATAGGGTAGAAATGGATTTTCAAAAGTGTTTATCTGATTCTGTCACCTACGCTGAGTTAGGTTTATTAGGTTGGAATCTTTTTCAACTCCTGGGAAAGCTTGCCTTATCTCTTCCGAGGTGTTACAATTTGTAGGTTCTTTGGACAAGGAGGCCCTGGCTCCCTTGGGGGGCTTTATAGCTCCTATGACCCTACTGTGACATTCCCAACTTACACACATACTGGCCAAATGTCGCTGGGCCTCTCTAAGGAGGGAGGGGGGAAGAATGAAGGAGAAATATATTTGTCAGGATGGTTAATCCCTTTGCCAAGATGGAGGTTGAAGCAAAAATGGTTGAACCGTGTCCATCTCTGGGTATACGCTGTTACAGATGCATCCTCGCAATCCAGGTTGGGACCAAATACCATCGCAAACGTGTTTTTATAATTTGCTTCAATTGATGGTATTGATAGAAACTTTAGATAATGCAAAGCCTATGTCTTGCCAATCATAATTAACATTCAGGTTCTGTTCCCATTGATCCATATAGGGAAGTTTACAACTCGGATCAGTGAGAAGGGTGTGCACTGTAGAAATACGGCCTCTAGAGAAATTTGTATTCTGGCATGAAAGTTCGAAATTGGTGAGAATGGGTGGTCCATCTAATAACACAATTTTCAAGCCGATAAAAGACTATTTGATTGTATATAAAGATTTCGGTATGAGGTATCTGCAATTTCTCTTTAAAGTGTTGAAAAGAGTAAATTCGGTCTCCCTGGAGGCAGTCTCCTATCCGTATTAACCCCTTATTGATCCACCATTGGAACGGGGCTAGAACTAGACCGGGTACGAATTCAGGATTACAAAAAACAGGCGCTAAAGGCGTGTGCGAAGGAGCTAATGGTTTGCGTCTATCCCAGACTGTCAATGAGAAAGACAGAGTGGGACATAATATAGGAGGGCAAGTTTGATTAGGGAGCCAAAGTAAGGAACCGTTCACTAAAGGATGGCAAGAGAGAGCTTCAATAGAAACCCAGAGGGGAGCAGATCCTTTAGCAGTAGTATAGGCCAATTAAGCAATTTGGGCAGCTTGGAAATATGCTTGAAGATTAGGTAGACCAATTCCACCTTGTGATTTTAAAGCATATAGTGTCTTCTGGTTCATCTGAGGCCTTCTATTGTTCCAAATAAAACAAAGCACCTTAGCTTGTAGGTGTTGCAGCTCACGACTTAGAATTGGTATCGGTAAGGTCCTAAAAAAAATATAGCTATCGGGGCAAAAACATCATTTTAATTGAGTTGATCCTGCCAAACCAAGATATATAGTAAGCAGCCAAACAACGAAGATTATCTTTAAGTTGTTTAAAAAGGGGGGGGGGATAATTCGCTTGATATAGAGTCTCAATAGGAGCAGTCAAATGAATCCCTAAATAGGGCAAAGAATTGCCGGCCCATTGAAAGTTATATGTAGTTCTAAGCTTTTGTCCTTTAAAAGAGGGTAACAAAACATTTAAATGTTGTAGTTTTTTTGAGGAATTAAGGAGAGCCCAGAAAGGTCAGAGAAGTGGTGCAAAAGAGATCGTAGATTAGGTACAGTGGTCAAAGGGGAGGTAATATACATTAGGACATTGTTAGCAAATAAAGCGCATTTATGTTCCTGATGTGCACAGTGGACACCATGGATTCTGGGATGAGAACGGATCACCATAGCTAAGGGTTCTATCGCTAATGCAAAGAGCAGTGGAGAGAGTGGACAACCTTGTCTAGTGACGTGTCTAATTGGGAACACGGAAGATCTATAAGCTCTAATGGAAACTTGAGCCAAGGGAGCATTGTATAGTGACTGCAAATGTGTGAGAAATGCAGGACCAAATCCGAAAGTTTGCAAAGTAGTAAACAAATATTCCCAGGTTAAACTATCAAAAGCTTTATGAAGGTCCAAAGTTCCCATTTACAACGGAAATCAGGGCGATGGACCGACAATTTGGATCCATTGTTTGGCGACCAGATATGAAACCCAGCTGGTCTTTGTGAACATACTGCGCCAAAAATGAATTATGACGCAGGGCCAAAAGTTTTTTGTCCGAATTTTCAGGTCACAATTAATTAGTGAAATAGGCCGATAATTGAGGATATCGGTAGAGTCCTTATTAGGTTTAGGAATGACGCTAATATATGCTTTGTTTTCATCTGAAGGGATCACACCATCCTTAAAGCATTGAAGTAATGGGCCATATGGGGGAGAAGTTCAGAAAAGATTTTATAGTAAATATTCGGTAAATCGTCGGGGCCTGGAGGTTTATGTGACGTTAGCATTTTAATAACTTTGCTGAGCTCCTCGCTAGTGATAGGTTGTTCCATAAGTTCCCTGTGGACCTCTACAAGGGATGGAAGCTGTAAGGACCCCAAAAAATCTTGAAGCAGAGAAGGTTCAACAGGCTGGGGTTGACTGTATAAAGTAGCATAGAAATTATGAAATTCCTGAAGGATCTTCTGAGGATCCTGTGAGATATGACCCCCACCTGGAAGCCTAAGCTTAGGAAGCGCCAAATAGGTATGCTTGGGGGAAAGTTTACACACTAAGAGAGAACCTGGTTTGTCTCGCCATGTGAAGAATTTATGGTTCATCCAACATATCTGTTTTTCTGCTTTCGTGGTAAGACGAAGATTAACCATTTGCCGAATAGCGGTCGGCAAATGTCATCAGCGTTCCGTTGACGCCATATGGCGTCCTCCTGCACATGCGCAGATTGCGCTCCTGCAGAGCCGCGCAGCGGCACGATCTCTCACCGGCCGTGTACTGTCAAGGTCCTACCTCCTGTGGTTATGTTACTTCATGTGCTGGTGTCCATCTTGGATTCTGCTGTGCATGATGGGAGCCCTTTTATGCCTTCAGGTTTCTGTGGCCCATCCTCCAGAGGGGTGTGGCTGATGACATATAAGCCTGTGGCCCGCACATGCTCTTTGCACTTGTGTCTTGTGTCTTTGTGTTGCTGTTACTCTGTTCTGACTCTCGTGACTCTCCTGGTATCTGATTCGGCTTGTCTTGACTATTCTTTGTATTCTCCTTTGATCTGACCCTCTGTTGCTGAACCCGGCTCGTGACCTGTGATTCTCGTCTGCTGTCCTGTACTGTTCTGTCCTGTTGTTGTTGACCCCGGCTTGTCTGACTACTCTTTTGTCTCTTCCACCAGCTACACGCCATTGGCGGCGGCCATTACCGCAGCTGAGGTGTCTCGGGGGCCGCGACCTGGTTCCTGGCTGCGTCAAGTCCATCCCCACCATCAGGGGCCCTGGTGAAGGGCAGCCTGGGACTTAGACTCCGCGCCCTGAGGGACTTTGGTCTGTGGGTGGTGGTTGTCGTCAGCCAGTGCGTTACATTGTTAGGCCTGCCTGTCCGTTCCTCAGCTCCTGCCCTGACATGTACCTCGGACACGGCCGATGACAGATCTGAGTATCGGCCCCCGTTGCCGGTACCATGTGACCTGCTGTGACCAATCACAGCAGGTCACATGACAATTGTATACAATGGATGGCTTCATTCATGCCATCCATTGTATACTAGTGTCTAGCTGTGAATGGTCACAGCTAATCACATGCACATGTCATGTGATTAGCTGTGGCCAAATCACAACTAAGCACAAAAAAAAAAAAAACCCTGAATGAATCAATGTCATTCAGGTAAATGCTTGCTTATAGCAAAGTAATTCTTTGCTATAAGCAAATTGTGTAAAAAAAAAAAATACTTTTCACTTCCCCAAAGTAGTACAATGTTACTATGGTAACATTGTACAACTTTGGTCATAGTGAAATATGAAAAAAAAATCTTAAAGAAAAAAAATGTAATAAAAAAAAAATATATATATTTTTTTCATACTGTCACCAGTCAGTGTCCCTGATCACCGCCATGCCAGTTATATGATGATGCTGTACTGCACTGGTGACAATATGTAAAAAGAAAATAGTGAAACTAATTTTTTTAATTTTTTAATTTTCCGAAAAATTATGACAAAAAATACAACTTCAAAAAACTCGCCATGCCTCTTATGAAGTACGTTGGACTTTCTACTTTGCAAAAAGGTGCCATTTGGGGGATATCTGTACTGTTCTGACATTCTTGGACCTCAACAAATTAGATTGGCCGTCAGTACTTCAGGATTGATCAATATTCAGATCTATACCATAGTTTGTGAACTCTATAACTTCCCTACAAACTAAAAAATACATCCTAATTTGGGTTATTTTCACCAAAGACATGTAACAGAATACATCTTGGCCTAAATTTATGAAGAACAATTATTTATTTGCAAACTTTTATAACCGAAACAAAGAAAGACAAGTGTTTTTTTTCAAAATTTTTGTTTTTTTTTGTTAATTTAGCAAAAAATAAAAACCCCAGCGGTGATTAAATACCACCAAAAGAAAGCTCTAGTTGTGTGAAGAAAATGATAAAATTTTAGTTAGGGTACAATGTTGTATGACCACGCAATTGTCATTCAAAGTGTGAGAGTGCTGAAACCTGAAAACTGGCCTGGGCAGGAAGGTGTAAAATTACCCCGTATTGAATTGGTAAAGTTCTTTGTTTACAAACGATTTTATTGTACAAGTGTAGACAGTAGAACAACAGCACATTTTAAAAGTGATATTGTCAGCAAAAACAAGGCACTTTTGAAAAGTACAATACATAAAGGTATATTAACATAACAAAGAAGATAAGAAAAAAAAGAGGAAGTTACAAGTGCATGAAGTACGTAAACGACAAAATAGGTTAGGTGATACACCTGTCAATAGTACATGCCAGCCAACTTTTACTGGGGATGTTATTAAGCATGTAATAAGTGTCTGCAATCTCTCCATGACTCCCATTTTTTATCATATAAGTGCAGCTTATCCAGTAGGGTATAATGAATGCGTTCCATAAGCATTACAGTGTCAATTCTGTGTAAAACGGAGTCTAAGGGAACAACATTGGACCTCCAATGTAGGGCAATAGACCATAAAGTGGCAATACATAATGTGTGTATCAATCTCAGATTGGCGTCAGAGACCCCTGGGATATGGGCCCCCAACAAACAGGTCTGCATGGACAATCGTATCGGGGCGCCCGACAATAAGGTAGCGATCTCAGAAATCCTACGCCAGATCAAAGATATGGTCGGGCAATCCCAAAATATATGAACCAAAGTACCCGTGCAGTCACAGCCCCGAAAACATAGAGGGGACGTTTGTGGAAACAGTACATGTAGTCTTGACGGGGTATAATACCATCTGGTTAGAACTTTAAGGGCCGTCTCACGAACCGAAAGAGACCTAGAGCTCTTGCATATATTATCCACCATGGAATCCCAATCCTCATCCGAAAAAGTGACGCCACAATCCTCCTCCCATTTTCGTCTGTACAAAGGGGGAGCATGAAAAAGACAGATCAAAAATTGGTGATAAAGATTTGAGATAAGACCCCTACCCCTGGGAGAGTCACGGCTGACACGTTCAAAAAAGGAAATCGGAGAGGATGGGGCAAGGCCAAAGTGCGCTTTAAAAAAGTGCCTAATCTGTCTATATCGAAGGTACTCGCGAAGAGGAACATCAAACAACACGCGCAGCATATCAAAAGTAATATAAGATCCTCCTCTTTGGAAATCAGACAATCTGATAAAAGATCGATCATACCACCAACGAAACATATGAGGGGAAGAAAAGGCTACAACAAAAGTAGGATCACCAAAAAATGACACACCTGGGGGAATAGAAGAGACTAAACCCAATTTAGATTTGTGTTTGGACCAAAGCGTCAGTGAGTGAGCCACTATGGAGTTATGAAAAACAGTCGATCGGGGGGAGATGTTAGACCATAAAATTCCCGGTAAATAAAAAGGGCGTATCGACTGAGACTCAAACTTGATCCACGGGATTTGAGAGTTAATAGTAGCCCATTGTGACAATTGCGCAAAACGAGCCGAGAGGTAATATAGCCAAAAGTTAGGAAGACCGAGACCTCCCGACCGTTGTGAGCGATACAAAATGGATGAGGCAAAACGTGGATGCTTATTTCCCCAAATAAAATTATTAATAGTCCGCTGAAAATGATCCAAAAAGGTTTTTGAGACCGGAACTGGAAGTGCTCTAAAAAGATAAAGCAATTTGGGCAAAATATTCATTTTAACCGCCGTGACTCTACCCAGAAAGGAGATATGATAACCATGCCAGATCTTCAGTAGAGTAGAGAGACGCGATACACATGGTGGATAATTAGCCGCAAATATATCCGAGTATCTGGGAGTGAGGTTAATCCCCAGATAGGATATCCTGTCCTTGACCCAGCGAAATGGGAAAGAACTACGGAGAGATGCACCTAGGGAGTCAGGAACATTAACAGGCATGATCACAGATTTGGTAAAATTAACGGTGAGACCTGACACTTTGGCAAAATCGTTCAATACAGCACACAAGTTAGGTAAAGAAGTCAACGGGTTAGTAATAAAAAGCATAACATCATCAGCATACATGCTCAATTTAAAATGTGAAACTAATAATGAATAGCCAGAAATATCCGAATGTGATTTAATCGCCAATGCCAAAGGTTCCAACACCAGCGCAAATAAAAGGGGTGAAAGAGGACAGCCCTGGCGGGTACCTCTACCCAATGTAAAGAAGTCAGAGTTACAGCCAGGAAGCCTAATTCTCGTTTTAGGAGAGTCATACAGGGCATGTATGCCTGCCAAAAACCCCTCACTAAAGCCCATTTTCTGTAGCAAAGAGAACAAGTAGGGCCAAAGAACACTATCAAAGGCCTTGTTTATATCCAAACTCATCAACAGAACCTCTTTGGAATGTAAATTGGCGTCTTGAATAACATTTAGAGTGAGACGAATGTTATCTGTAATAAATCTGTCAGGAATAAAACCCGACTGGTCTGGAGAGACCAAAGAGGAAATGATAGGGGCCAACCGGTCCGCCAAAATACGGCTAAATATTTTTAGATCATTATTCATGACTGAGATTGGTCTATAGTTTTGTGGCAAACAGTGGTCCTTCTGTGGCTTGGGTATTAGAGACATGTTAGCCAATAACATCTCCTCAGGGAACTTACCCCCCTGCAAAACATCATTAAATAAAGTTATCAAGTATGGAGCCAATGTAGAGGCAAAATGTTTATAATAGCTAGCGGTAAATCCGTCAGGACCCGGCGTAGTAGAGCGCTTGAGCGCGCCTATCGCACATGTTATTTCCTCTAAAGTACAGGGGGCATTAAGAGTGACAATCTGAGAGGGTGTAAGGGCAGGGAGGGGTATAGAGTCCAGCCAAGAGTCCGACAGAGGGACAGAATCCGACTGCGGAGGAGCTAGTAGTTTTGAATAAAAATGTTCGAAAATACCCAAGACTTCCTGAGGTAGAGATGAGATAGCACCCGAATTTGTGCGTAATTTATACACGTGTGGGGGGCGCAGAGAGTGGTTCAACTTCCTTGCAAACATGGTAGATGCCGAGTTACTATGTAATAGGAATGAGGCCTTCGACCAGCGAAGGGCCTTTTCAGTTTTTTGGGAAAGCAGGGCATTCAGTTCCAAGCGCTTTTGGGACAGTAGCTGTTTATTAAGCAGAGATGGATTAGCGACATGGCTTCTATAGTGTGCTTCTAATTCTCGGGTTAGAAGTAGTATTTGCTGCCAACGTTTTCTATTTCTGGATGAGGCCATGGAGATAAGTCGGCCTCGTAGGACCGCCTTGTGGGCTACCCAGAGTGTGGCTGGGGAAATATCAGGGGTTAAATTAGATTGAAAATATTCCTGAATAGATGAAACCACTTCCTGGCGAGAGTCGATATCGGTTAGCATAGAATCATTAAGTCTCCAAGAGAAAGGAGTAGGTGCCAATCCCACAAATGTGATAGATAAGGCCACAATACTGTGATCCGACCAGGGGCTCAAATGAATGCAAGCTACCTTAGAATTAGCTAGTAAAATTGGGGTACAATATATATAGTCTAATCTAGCATAAGAGTCATGTGGATGGGAATAAAATGTGTAATCCCTGGCTCCGGTGTTGTGCGCTCTCCAGGCATCCACCAACTGAAGGGTATCTAATTTCTTAGTAAGGGATTTTGGGAAAGCCTGGGAAGAATGCGAGGGGGAACTACGGTCCAAAAGAGGATTTGCCACCAGATTAAAATCCCCACCCACCAAGAGATGAGGGGACAAAAACCTATCCAGAGTACCAAAAAATTTTGAAAAAAGGGTAGCTTGAGCTGAATTCGGTGCATATACATTAGCAATAGTAAGTTCTCGACCTGAAAGGGTGCCTTTAAGAATGATAAACCTACTGTCCGGATCACGATACACATGTTGAACCTCAAAGGGGAATGAATTATGTAAAAAGACGGCTACGCCCCTACTCTTGGAGGAATGCAGGGTATAATACCCCTGCCTATAAGATCTATGAAAATATGTCGGGTGTTTTGCAGCTGCAAAATGTGTTTCCTGTAATAAGATAATCTTGGCTCCCAGTCGTTTATATTGAAGAAAGGCCGTTTTGCGCTTGTTTGGCGAATTGAAACCCTGGACATTATGCGAAATACATTGAATTACCATAGCAAACAGAGCTTATTACTATCATCATAAAAGTATACATTACAAAGATATCCCCTAAAATTAATTGGCTAGACATAGAGATCCGCAGGTCTATAGCAGACAGACGTACAGGTGGTAGAACCAGCCCAGGGGACCCCTCGGCCCCAAGATGGGGGCCATGATGTCCATAGACTGACACAACACAATCCTCATGCACTAAAGTGTTGAAAAAAGAGAAGACAAAAAACAATAGAGAGGAGAGTTGAAGAGCTCCTACAAATAAGGTAACTAAAGAACATGGATCAGGCTGAAAATTTGTCATACCTGATAAAACAAAAAGTTCAAATATTAAGGGGCCAATTGGGCCCAAACCCTGTCTCCCTAAAACATGGAAAACGGAACTGCCACCCCTCAATCGGGCAGCGACACTTCCGGCCATGTCAGGAGGCAGGGTGGGGTAACGTGTCAAAGAGTTGTGGAACCATAAACCAATGGGCGCAATTAAAAGGGACCAAAGACCCTTGTTATACCTTAACTCGTCCAGCTATCAATGCAAGGCACACATATATTACTCAGGATTATAAAATTAACATAGCAGTAACCATAGAAATACACATCCTGACAGCGTAAGATGTAAGAAACAAAATCCCTGTGTCTCAATTCTCGGTAAAGTCATAAAAGACAATAGGCAAGACAAAGGACTGTCAAACAATAGGTAATAGGCAAGTGAGAATGGACCTATCAACCCGGATCCTGTCTGACTCTCCTTCTATCTCTCCGTGGAGATGGGGTATGCCAAATGGGAGAGACACGAGGGGTGGAGGGTGGACGTTGAGGTGATGGGGCATCCGCTAGGCCCAGTTTGGCCAAGATTGCTCTACCTTCAGAAGGAGATGTAGCTATATATGTGCTCCCATTATGTGGAACAATCAACTTAAAGGGAAAGCCCCATTTGTAGCGAATCCGAGCTGAGAACAGGACCGTTGTGATTTCTTTCATTTTTCTACGCTTCTCCAACGTGGCCGGGGAAACATCCGGAAAGATTTGTAAGACCGAGCCTTCAAAGGAGATCGTAGGGGTATTGCGAGCAGCTCTGAGTATTTCCTCTTTGGTCAAAAAGTCCCTCATGCACAGGACAATATCCCTAGGTGGCTTGTCAGTAGGAGGTTTAGGGCGTAGGGCTCTATGGATGCGGTCATAGGCAAAAGACCCAGGGTCACGATCCGGGAGGAGTGATTGAAATAATTTGGTCACGATTAAGGAGAGGTCAGACATAGACTCCGGGATTCCCCTGATTCGCAGATTATTCCTGCGATTGCGATTATCAAGGTCCTCCACCTGCGCCTGTAGTTGAGAAAAGGCCGTTTGTAAATGATCATGCTCTCTGGAAAGTTCACCATAGGCCAGGCTAAGTTCATCGTGTTTGGTTTCTAAGCGGTCTGTCCTGGAGCCCAATGTGGCTATTTCCTGAGAGAGAACATTGGTGCTTTTATGCAATTCTGATTGAAATTTGGCGGCTAGTTTGGCGTACATAGATTCCAAGCAGGACTCCAAGTCCCCTTTTGTAAGTTGCTGTGTATTTTCACTGACCAAGGCCGATAAGGGAGCGGTGGTATCCTGCGTGGGATCGGACAGGGATGCTCGCTCTGTATTGACTGGAGACATGTTACAAAGTTCGTGTGCCTTAAGTAGGTATGTTGTGAGGGACTTCTGGGCTTGTCCCTTTTTTTTTTTTGTGGACGGCATACAGGGAGTCTCCTGGGGGTGATCAACTGAAAATAGGATAAGGAATGGAGATTATAACCCCAGGGGACCTATAACGCCCAAAATAGGTTCAGGGTTGTAGTTACATGAATGCGGTTAGATTCATCTGCGAGAACATTATATTGTAAAGATAATTAGCAAGTCATGGAGAGGTAGAGAGGACATAGATCACAGTAACACGCAGATATAGCACACCGGAGCAGGATGATGGCACCAGATCCCAATCTAGGACACAAGAGGGACAAGTGGGAGGCAGAGGACCTCCAACACCAAGCACAGGGCCCTCCAGGGAGACACTCCACGGGGTAATATCAAGGCCCCAGTAGGCCTCTGAGCCCAACAGGGGCTGTGGGTACAGGAGATAGCAGGCTCCGGGGTCAGCAACGTGAGGCCCACTCCCAGGTCACTGCGGGGGGAGCTAATAATAAGAGGGCACCTGCATCCCCCACTCACTGTGACCAGATGGAGGCTCCAGACCGGTGATGTAGGCCGCCGCCACCGCGGGAAGCAGCAAGGCTCAGTGGCGTCTCTCCCCCAGTCCCAGCAATGCAGAGGGCGCCGCGGATGTTCCCAGGCGATCTCCCACAGCCCGGATGGCAGCAGGTGTGGATGGGAGAGCTGATGGGTGGCGCCGGAGCCCCGGCCCGCGCGGCCGCACCAGGCCGCGGACGTCAGCCGCCACGAGGGGCGGAAATATCACTCGGGCCCCGACTCCCCGGGACCAAGGATACCACCCGGGTCCTCCGCCGGCACTCTGTGACCCGCTGCTGCACGGATGGCAGCGGACTTAAAAGTTCGGCACCGGATGGTAGCAGGTGCGGATGGGAGAGCTGATGGGCGGCGCCGGAGCCCCGGCCCGCGCGGCCGCACCAGGCCGCGGACGTCAGCCGCCACGAGGGGCGGAAATATCACCCGGGTTCCGACTCCCCGGGGTCAGGGATACTACCCGGGTCCTCCGCCGGCACTCCGTGACCCGCTGCCGCTCGGATGGCCGCGGATCTAAAAGCACGGCACCGGAGCTCCGGATTATGCGGCCGCTCCGGTCGCCATCTTGGACACGCCCCCCCGAATTGGTAAAGTTCTAAACGAGCTTGCACCACCTTAACAAGTAACAAGTCCAGAGTTGGGGCAGTTTTGTGTTGGGCTATTAAAGCTTCATACTCCTTAGTTTTGACAGAAGTCAACTCTTGGCGGGATTGTTTAAGTCTAGAGAATGGTTGGATAAAAAAAACCTCCTATAGAGGCTTTTTATTTCAAATGTTTTTATTGAAAGATTTTAATACAATACAAAATAGTATATATCAGTGCGGTTCACAATTGGGTATATACATCAAATGAAAAAGAAATTCTCCACCAATTGGCTGGGGATATATGAGCAAATATCAAGTGTCTCAAAAGGTGTTGTTTGTTTAGTGTGAACCCATTAGGTGTGAAATATTGTGAAAGGTGGAGCAGGACAGGGGAGGGGGGGTGGGGGGGAAAGGGGGACACCAGTCTAGGACAAAAGGGTCTCAGTATTACATATCTATGTATATATTATCATCTTATAGAGCAGTTGGGGTTTTGTAGCCATTGAGACCATTGGGTATTGAATTTGTGATGGAAGGAATTATTGAGGGCCCATCTTCTTTCCATATCACATTGGAAATTCAGGTCCGCTATAAGGGCAGAGAGAGGAGTTGTGGAAGATTTCCATAGTTTAGTGATGTTAAGTTTTGCAGCTGCTAATATGTGGGTAATGATGGTACAGGATTTGGTACTGAATTTGTCGATTCCTATATGGAGAGGTGCGAGAGCAGGATTTGGAGCCACTTGGGCTCCATCAACTGATGAGATCAAGTGGAAGATACTGTTCCAGTACGATCTTAGAGATGTGCAGGTCCAAAGTATATGTAGGGTTGATCCTATTTCTCCGCATTGTCTCCAGCAAGCAGATGAATGGTGGGGGTAATATAAAGAGAGTTTGACAGGTGTAAAATACCACTGGTGTAAGATTATCATGTACGATTCCCAGTGGGAGCTACATCTAGATGCTCTGTGTGATGTTGAAGGTGTTTTCCCATGTGTGGGGTTGAATTGATTGTGAGAAAATTTTCTCCCAGCTAGATAGAGAGGTGGATTGTAGGGTAAACAGAGACCTGGATATAAGCGTGTAAAAGGTTGAAATTCCTTTCTTAGGGTATTGCGCTTTATTAAAAAAGAGGTACGCGGTAGTAGGAACCTTCAAATGATACGGAATATTCCTCTCTTGTAAGGAATGAGCTATCCTTAAGTATGTTAAGATTTCACTGTCAGGGATGTGAAACTTCTCTTGGATGGTTGGGAAGGAGTCTATTTTGTTGTTTGTATAAAGGTCTTGTATACAGAATATACCTTGGTTTTCCCAATGTAGGAGGTTCAAAGAAGGGGTAAGAAAGTGTAGCACAGTGATCGGGGTAGGTATTGTTTTTGAATCTGGTGAGTTACATAATAAGAGGTCATACCAGGCTTGTATGGAGGCCCGGATGCAAGGGTGTTTGGGTAGATTTCTGGGTTGAGAAGGTTGTGGTAGGAACAGAATGTTACGTAGTGGTGATTAAAGATGGGGAAGTGTTTCTGTAGTGGTCCATGTTTTTTTGATAGTTGGGTGCCACCAAAAGTAGAGTTGGTCTATAATTGCAGCATTATAGTATGATTTTAAGTGTGGAAGACTTGCCCCTCCTCTAGAGGTTGGGCGTATAAGGAGGGTTGTTGTACATCTGGGTTTCTTTGAGTTCCAGAGGAATTTGGCAAGTATTGTTTGTAGTTTGGAGAAGAGAGCACTGGGGACGGGATTGGGAGCATTGGGGATCGGAAGTTTGCGAAAGATGTAAAGGATTTTGGGCAGTATACACATTTTTAGAGCAGCTACTTTTCCCAATTTCATTAATGTGCACGTGCGTAGGTTTTTAAGTTCTTGAGGGATGGATTTGAGTAGTCGTTTATGATTTGAGATGTAAAGTTGTTCTGTCGAGGTGGTGAGTTTAATTCCCTGATAAAGGATGCTGTGGTGTTTCCAGGAGAAGGGAAAGCGTTTGAGGAGTATTTTCTGTAGCTTAGTAGGTATATTAAGATTTAATATAGAGGATTTGGGTGCATTGAGTTGGTAGTATGATACTTCTGAGTATTTTTGAAGATGTGTTTGGATCGTTTGGATTGATTTGTGTGGATTGGTAATCATTAGTATTATGTCATCTGCTAATAGGCTAATTTTGTGTTTTCTTTTGAGATGGGAGATTCCTGTGAATGCTGGGTCATCTCTGAGTTTTGAGGCTAATGGTTCAATAAGTAGAGTGAAGATTATGGGGGATAGGGGGCAACCTTGTCTGTCTGGTACCATTGGAGATGTGGAAAATCTGTGATAGCGTACTGTTGGTTAGCACTCTCTCTGAGGGGTTGGAATAAAGGGCAAGGATTGCCGATAGCATCCAGTCTGTGATTCCAAACTTTTGAAGCGTGAGTTTCATAAAGTGCCAGTGAATTCGGTCAAATGCTTTTTCAGCGTCAAGGGATAAAAGTAGGGAGGGTCGTTTAGTGGTTTCTAACGTATGTAGAAGAGAAATGAGTCTCCTCGTTGCATCTGGCGCTTGACGACCAGGAACAAATCCTACTTGGTCTGGGTGGATTACTGTGGGTAGGTGGTGGAGCAATCTTTGGGCTATTAGTTTGGCGTAAAGTTTTAAATCTGTATTAAGTTGTGAAATCGATCTGTAATTCTGAACAAGTTGGGGATCTTTGCCGGGTTTTGGGATGGTTGTGACTATGGATTGCAACATTTCATTAGGGAATGTACCTGTAGATGCGGCATGGTTAAAGAAAGCGGTTAGGTGTGGTGTAAGATTAGGGGCAAAGGTTTTATAAAGTTTGTTTGTAAAGCCATCGTTCCCTGGAGATTTATTAAGGGGTAAGGTTTTTATCGTATTCTCTATCTCCATGGGAGAAAATGGGATAGATATAGAGGTGAGTTGTAATGGAGTAAGATGGGGTAGATTAGTGGTAGTTAAGAAGTTTTGTATGGACAGTGTCGTTGGTTGGGGTGTATCTGGGTCATCTTTGATATTGTACAAAGTTTTGTAGTAAGTTGCAAAGGCGTCAGCAATGTCCTTTGGATTTGTAAGCGAAGCGTGGGTAGTTGGGTGTAAAATTGAGGAAATTTTAGATTTGAGGCGTCTTTGATTATTTTTGTTAGAAGTGAGTTTGCTTTATTAGCTAGGGAGTAAAATTGTGATTTCGTTTTTTGGAGGTTGAGGTCATATTTATATAGTAAAAGGGTTCGGAGCTGGTTCCTGTCTGAGGTGAGGGATGCAGATGTGGAGGTATTGGGGTTTTGTTTGTTAATTTCCTCTTTTAGTTTTATGGAAGCTAGAAGTTGGTCAATTTGTTGTGATCTCTGTTTATTGATTCGGCGTTGAGTTGTATGAGAATGCCTCGCATATAAGCTTTGTAAGCAGGCCAAAGTGCGCTTCTAGAGATATCAGGTGTAGTATTCAGGTAAAAAAATAAGTTATGGGCTTCTAATAAATATTTTTGATTCTCTGGGTTCTTCAATATAGTAGAGTTCAGTCTCCATATGGGGGGGAGTGCTGAGTGTTGAGAGTCGTCCAGGATTATGTTGATTGGAGCGTGGTCTGACCATGTGATGGTGCCGATGTTGGATGACGTTACGTGTTGTAGAGTCCAGTTATCTGTAATAAAGAAATCAATTCTGGAGTAGGATAGGTGAGAAGGGGAGTAGTAGGTGTAGTCCTTTTCGGTACTGTGCTGGCATCTCCAGATGTCGTAAAGGTCGTGATCATGTAGGAAACGATTGAAATTTTGTTTGAGGGATCTTTTGTTGGAGGACGAGTCTAGGAGTGGGTTGCCGATGACGTTAAAATCTCCGCCGATGATAAGTCTGCCTTGTTGGGAAGAGATAATGGTGTGGAGTTTCCGATGAAATTGGGTCTGATTGTTGTTTGGACCGTAAACATTCACTAGAGTGTAGAGGGTGTCGTAACGGAACTGTGTAGTGTCCTTTATAGCTGTAAGTACACCATTCCATTTCTTAGGATTGGTGGCCATGTAGACGTGGGAGAATTGATGTAGTTGTAGTTTGGGGGTCTTGGATGTTGCGAAATGTGTTTCCTGTATGAAAAGAATGTCCGCATGAGATGTCCGAGTTTCCTTTTGGAGCATCGATCTTTTGAAAGGGGAGTTTAAGCCACGAACATTTAGAAATGTTATGTTAATCATAATGTGGATCCCTGGTACTGTTTGTGGAGTAGTAGAGTTGGTGTTTGAGGCGTTGATCAAGGTTGGACGGATACGGGTGCGAGGAGGAAAATTTTGTAACCTGGGCCGTGCGGAACTGGCTCGATCGGAGCGTCAGAAGCCGTGTTCCATATTCATTTGGAAGACTTAATTGAATTGTTGAAGTGTTTGGTTGACTGGTGGTACAGGAAGTGAGGGATGCGGAGAGGGGTAAAAAAGGCTTGTGTAAAATGCAAGAAACATGAGTAGCTTGGTACGCTACTTCAAAACTGGGGGGTGTGAACAAGCATTGACCATTGACAGGGTCATGCCAAACAGTGTTTTGTAACAAGAAAATTTTTAATCGGGCCGATCGCCAGATCTTAATTGAGTGGATGATATATAGTGGAGTAGAGCGTCAGAGGTGTGGAATTTGAAGCGAATTGGAGGTATAACGCGCCAAAATTATTCTGCTTCCATCTGTTGTGTAGTAGCAGAGGTGGATTGTTGGGGGTCTGCAGGTAATATGTTCCATGTCTTCAGTAAATCTATCCCCGCTTCTAGGTTTCTAATTGTGTAAATTCTGCCCTGGTGTCTGACAGTAGTTTTTGTGGGGAAGCCCCATTGGTAAGCAATGCCATGGTTTCGTAAGGCTTTAGTGATGGTAACCAATTTTTTACGATTAAGAAGCGTAGCTTTTGAAAGGTCCGTGTCTAACTTGATGTTAGCATGTGATGATGGTAATAGAGGGGGGTTTCTGGCTGCTGCCATTATCTTCTCCTTTATGTGATAAAAATGGATGCTTGCCAAAATATCCCTAGGGATTGATGCTGACAGGAAAGACGGTTTTGGGATTCTGTAAGCCCGGTCTATGGTGAGCTCAACATCTGAGAGAGACGGGATAAGGTATTTCATATATTGTTGGATGTAGGGTAGCAGTGCATCGTTCGTGATATTTTCAGGAATACCCCTAAATTTAATGTTGTTGCGCCTGGAACGATCCTCCAGATCCGCTAGTTTCAAATTGATTTGTTCGTTGTCAGAAGTGTGGTCAGCATGTGCGTCAATCAGGTTGTTGTGGGCTATAACTATTTCCTCCATCTTTGTCTCAATATGGCGTAATCTGTGGTCCTGTTTTTGAATCATGGTAGTAATTTGGGCAAGTGATGATGTTAGGTCGCTGTGCAGCATGTTTTTCATGCAGATTTCAGAGATAGGTTGGTCAGACACAGGGAACATCTCTATCACTGGAAACTCATTGGCATCCTGAGGGGATGGATGGATGAGGGTCTGGTAAGCCGGTGAAGCGTCTGTGATTTAGCTGGGCTACTTGTTGGCATCCTGAGGGGATGGATGGATGAGGGTGTGGTAAGCAGGTGAAGCGTCTGTGATTTAGCTGGGCTACTTGTTGTGGGGGATAGGGGAGGAGATGACTCACCAGGGTCCCCTGGATAGAGCGGGTACTGCTGCCTGGGATCTGTCTGCTGGCTCCTGTCGTCATCCTCCTCAGATCTGCTTGCTCCGTTCACAGAGCTGGCGCCATCTTGGATCCCTGCCTGAACAGCAGAGAAGGAATGTGTCAGCTTTCCCGGCTGTCCCGGGGTTTTTCGGTGGCGGGGCATAGCTGGGGAGGGTTGTGCACCTCTGCCCTTGCTCTCTGTTATGTTTAGCTCCCTTGGGGCCGGTGTGAGCCGTGTCGGGTCTGGCTGATGGACGGAGCGGGTTTCACTGCACGTCCATGCAGGAGCTGGCCGCGCATGCGCCCCCCCTTATAGAGGCTTTTTGAGCTGCCCGGTTAATATCAGGGGTCGTATCTTCCACTTTATTAATGGTAAAGTAAGAGTTCAAGTGTTCCACTACTTCGAGGCAGATAGACTCATTGCTAAGAAGGGACTCATTCAATTGCCAATGTGGCTTGGCTAGGTTAGTAGTTAAAGTAGAAAGTGTTAGCATCACTAAGGTCAGGGTGTGACCAGGTTGTCGATACGATTTTAGCTGAACGTAATTTGGACTGCATCTCCTTAGGAAGATGGCTGTGATCTATGCGCGAATAATGATTGTGAGCTCTAGAAAAATTAGCATAGTCTCTGGAGGTAGGATTGGCCTCTCTCCACACATCTATCAAGTTATAGCGATACAAAAGTTGTGCAAATTCGCGACTTTGTTTGGGAGGGGATTTAAGTTTGGCTGCATGCGATTTATCAAGCATTTTGATTTATCAAGGCTAAATTTGAGTCCCCTGAAATGACATTTCCTTCCAATTCCAGAAATTAAGATTGAAACAGATCGAAAAAAGGCTACCTGATTCACGATAGGGCCGTAATGAATCAGAAAAGTCACTAGATTTCCCCCTAAATGGCCTTTGACTTATAGAAATCACCTTTCCTTATCTCGTATCACTTTTAGTTTCAGTAAATGACAGCTGTTGGGCTAGACAGAGTGCTACCCCTCATTTTTTTCCAGAGGCGTTAGCAAAAAAGCATACAGGGAAGTCCCTATGAATATACCTAGGTATAAAAGAGGAGGCAAAATGGGTTTCCTGTAGAGCAACTATATCAGCTCCAAGGGACTTATAACGAGAAAAAACCTGGAGGCACTTAGAGGGGGAGCCCAATCCTTGCACATTATGGGAAAGTAAGCGGACAACCCAACTATTAGATCTTAAAGTAAACATTGAAAAAAATTCAAAGCAGCTATAGTGCGACCCAGGCACCCACCAGTTTGGGATACCGAGTATCCAAGACCTAACAGGAAATCCCGAGATGACCCTCAAGTAGAAACTGTGAAAAAAAGTAAGAAAGAAAAGAGACAAAAGATGCTGAGCCCAGGAAATGGCTAGAATCAAACAAGGGGCAAAATAACAATATGCAACATAAAACCGTAAAGTAACAAGTATCCCAGACACAAGGTCAAGGAACGGAAGAGTCTCCACCAAAGCAAAGCCGTGGGGAGAGTCTTTCGATTAGGTAGAGCGCATAGACTCTTCCCGTCCCCATGGAGTCTTTATAAGACATAGACATTAAAGGTTCCCACACCGGAAAACTAATGTATCTGGCATATAAACAGTCAAGCCAATAAACAGGTAAAGGTCAATATGACTAGAGGGCAAGACATACACAAAAACAATTCAAAAACGAAGGCGGAGGCCAGTGCCCCACAGAGAGGTCCCCTCCAAATAGTTAATCAGCTAGTAACCAGCAGAGTCCTTAAGGCAACCTGACGTGGAGTAGCAGGTTTCTTCTTTCTGGGAGAGGAGGACCACAGAGGCGAAAGTGAGGGAGGGGGGCTGTCAGCTTTGGGTTGATTCCTCAAGGAGGGGTTAAGGGAAATAAAACCCAAGTTCAGCAAAATGTTCTCCCCTTTGGGGAATGTAGAAAAGGAGTAGGATTTTCCATTATAAGCAAATTGTAGGTGAAATGTTCCATCTATAGCAGCTTTCTCTTTGGATTTGTGGTGAAAGCAGCGGTTTGATCCCCCTTCGTTTTTGAATAGTAGCTTGAAAAGTATCTGCAAAGACTTGAATCTTGTGCCCATCGAGTTCCAAATCTGGATGTTCCCTGGCATATCACATCACCGCCTCCTTAATTCTGAAAAAATGAGGTTTAATGATAACATCCTGAGGAGGCCCATCTGGTTTTAAGGAGACCAGAGCTCTATGGATACGGTCTATTTCCATGTGGATTTCGTCAGTATCCGGCACCGCTGACTGCATAAAGGAGGGGGCAACTGAAGCAATATCTTTAACAGTTTCCGGAAGACCTCTAATCCGGAAATTGTACCAGTGGGCGTGGTTCTCAAGATCATCTATTTTAGTATAAGCTTCATCTAGGCGATCCTGTAGGTCGACAATCCTGCTAGAATTCTGAGACACTCTGTGAACTGTATCATCAACTTTAGATTCAATATTCCCCATTTGGTTTCCTATCTCCCTGAAATCCTGTTTCAGGTCAGAGGCCAATCTAGTGGTAGCTTTTTCCAATTCCCTCTGAAGTAAATCAGCAAAACGAGCAATAAGAACGGAATCCCCTGAATAGTGCAGGGGCACAGATGGATAAGCAGGAGAGTCCTCTGGACAATTAGGAGCTGAATCGTGGCCGCTGATTTGGCTGATGTATATATCAGCCATTTCCCTATCCAGCAGGGAAGAAGCCTGGGAATCGTGACCTGGTGACAGGTCCGCAGCCTGAGAAGGAGACCTTGCAGGGCTAGAGAGAGACCCGAGAGGAGCAGGGTGAACACTCACGTGAGCTAGGGGAGCCCTCACTTTGTGTCCCAGGACTGAAGGAGGAGGGTTGGGCCCGTTGTAGTGGTGGCTGCAATCCCTCTGCAGCTTTAGAGCTCCGGGAGCCAGTGCCGGTCGCCATCTTGCTGCCCCCTCCCTTCTTTACCTTGGCAGCGCAGGAGCCTCCCGCAGACTTTCTGGCCAGTCGGGTGGGCATCAGGAGGTCCACCACCTTCTCCGCAGTTAGGCCAGGTAAGTAGCGGAGAGAAATGGGGGCTGGAGCTGCTGACAGTACCCCTTAAGGCCCCAGGAATGTGCAGAGTGGTTAAGACTGCATCCGCTCTGTCTGCCCGCACATGCGCACTCCAAACAAAAACTAACCATCTACCAATTAGTGAACAGAAAATTAGCTCAGCCCAACCCCTGATGACATGATGACATTCTACTCCCATCACATGCACGAACTTTTAAAAATAAAATAACAGTTAAATATATACAAAAACCGTAATCAAATTAGCATCAGGTCGAGCACAGGGTGAGTGTAAACTATGGTCACGGTATCACCTAAAATTGAAGCGCTGTGAGAAGAGTATGCCAGTGATGTCGAACCTATGGCACGCATGCCAGTGCTGGCACGCAGAGCCATCTCAGTGGGCACGCCAGGAAGAAGAGGAAGATGAGCGCACATGGACCACGCACACTGACCGGCCAGCCATATCTCGTCCACACTGGACCCCCATCAAACTACATCTCCCACATGTCTCTGGGGCCAGGGTTGGTGTGGACGAGAGGAAACGGCTCCTATGCGGATCTGGCACCAGGGGTGATTTAGCCGGGGATGGGCGTGGAAGAGAGGAAGAGGCTCCCACTCTGCTCCGGGGCCAGGGGCAATGTGTTCAGCGTGGATGGGAATGAGCTGCTGGGTTGGAAGCCACACTGACACTGCCAGAGGTGAGATTAACTGCTTGCCAACCATGCTATAGCCAAAAGATGGCTACAGCGTGGTTGTCTAGTTCTGGGAGGGCATCCCAGAATGTGAACCCAGTAACACACCCTGCGCTGCCGGTGATCGCTGTGTCCTACGGATACAGCTGATCACGTGATAAGGTAAAAGGCCAATCACAGCAGGCTTTTACCACATGATCAACTGTATCCAATGACACAGCTGATCACAATGTAAATACAGTTGCTGGTTATCGGCTGCACGCTGTCACAGATTTAAGAAAGTACTGCAGATAACCGGCAAATGTGACAGGGGAGATCTGCACTAATAATCAGGGCATTGATTATCATTGCCGTTAAGCAGTGCCCAGCAATGCCGCCCAGCAGTACCCAGAAGTGTCACCCATCAGTGCCCAGCAGTGTCGCCTGTCAGTGCTGCCCAGCAGTGCCACCCATCAATGATGCCCAGCAGTGCCGCTGATCAGTGCCGTCTGTCATTGCCTCAAGTTGGTGCTATCAGTCAGTGCCGCTTATCAGTGCCCACCATCATCAATGCCCACCAGTGCCGCCTCATCAGTGCTACCTATCTATATAAACAAAATGCAGCGCTATTAGAAGATGATACGAAGTAATAGTGAAACACAGTCCAATGAAAAAGTGCTCCTTGATTCCCAGTGCAAATGGTAGAAATACACACTAACCAGAAAGCGTATAAGTAATACGCATATGAATATATATCCTGAAGACTCCCCTCTCCTCTCAGGTCTGTTCATAGAAATAGCTGGGAAAGATGGAAATCCTACGCCCTCATGTGGTGAAAGAATGGTCCAGCAGGTCAGAGAAGTATCAATCTGGATAAGCCTCCCCCTTCACAGGAGCTGACACAGGGATCACTTAGGGCTGTAAGGATTGAAGAAGCTCCTTCTTCCTCTATGTAAGTATCAATCTCCCCCAGGTAAAACAAACTCTCCGTCTTGTTCTCTCTGAATGTCAGGATAAGATATCCTCCTGGAAAGTACAGTCTCAGCCATGCTCCATCATGTCTACAAAGTCCAGAAGCCTCTGTGGCTGCAGGTGATGGGATGGTGATCTGTGGAACACAACAAGCACACGAATCAGTGTGAGACAGACCGGGACCATGACCTAAAAATACCTATCTGTGCCGCCTCATCAATGCCCATCAGTGCTGCCTATTAGTGCAGCCTCACCAACGCACATCAAAGAAGAAATATTACCTGTTTGCAAAATTTTATAATAGAAGCAAAGAAAACCTTTTATGTTTTGAATTTTTTGCTCTTTTTTCATTTATAGTGCAAAAAATAAAACACCCAGTGGCAATTAAATACCACCAAAAAAAGCTCTATTTGTGTGAAAAAATGATAAAAATTGCATATGGTTACAGTGTTGCATGACCACACAATTGTCATTGTCAAGTGCAACAGCACTGAAAGCTGAAAATTGTCCTGGGCAAGAAGGGGGTAGAAGTGCCTGGTAGACAAGTGGTTAATTGCAGTGTTGGCACTTTGAAATAAAAAAGTTGGTTTTGTGTTGCAGTTTTGGGCACTCGGGCTCAAAAAGGTTCGCCATCACTGGTCTATGCATTGTGGTCAGATGGTAATCTAGCCCCAGCAAGATAGTTTGCAGTGTTTGCTAGGCGCTAGTGGAGCCATGTCCTCTACCTCCAATGGCATGTCCCTCTGTGCTCATGCTCCCTGGGACACATAGGGGTAGATTTACTAAATCTGGTGCACTTAGGATCTGGTGTACCTTTGCATGATAGCCAGTCAGTTTTCTAAGATCGTTATTCAATTAAAGTGTTACTAAACACACAACAGTAAAAGAAGTCTGTATATGCAGTAAAGCATGCTTGTTATACTTACTGTGGAACCTAAGAAAATAATCCTCTGCATTGTGTAAAAAGGCTGTTTGATCCCGACCTCTCTGCCTCTTCTCTTCATATGTCCATGCTGATAAGACAGACTGAACCTGTAGCCCTTCTGTACATGCTCAGTTTAGTGTGTATTGCTAGAGAGGGTTTTTTTTTTTTTGGGAGAGTGCATGTGATCAGCATAGGGCCACTCAGCACTGTCCAGACAGAGGTCAGGGGTTTTGCATCCTCCTAGAGCAGAAAGAAAACTCCTCCAAGCTTTAACCAGTGTTCAGCTGAATTCACAAGACTGCTCTAACTGCTGATGAGAAAAGGTATTTAGTAGTTTATATTTACTGAAATAATTGCATTTCCATGTTCTGTGTAATGTGGGAGACCAGATATAGTGAATGCAGGGTCTTGGGTTTAATAACACTTTAAGCTTTGGCAATAAACCTGGAAGCTGATTGGTTTCTATTCAGAGTTGCACCAGATTTTGCACTCTCCAGCTTTAGTAAATAATCTCCATACAGTCTACTTAGCAGGCCACTGGTACCCTTGAGATTCAGATGCTAGTTGGGACAGTAGGTGGGCCGATGAAGAAACCGAGTGTATGAAAGGTGCAGAGTGTGAAGCTGGTTAGCTACTATAGAAGTAGGGGGAAAGAAAAACAGAAAATTAGCACAATCTACAGGGATAGGCGAGAGAGAGAGAGACAGCAAAAGTTAGTATAAACAGAGACCGTAAAAAACTGAGACAAGAAGAGGAGGAAAAAGCAGAAAAATAGAGCATCTTCGCAAACTGCATCACTACTGGGAAAATGTTTTGTGGACTGATGAAAAAAAAGTTGAATTGTCCAGGAAGAATTCTCAGTGCGTTGTGTGATTCAAAACTGGCACAGCTTATCAACAATAAAATCAAATCCCAATGGTTAAGTATGTTGGAGGGAACATCATGATTTGGGCTTGCTTCACTGCTCTGTACCTGGATCACTTGCCATCATCGGAGGGGAAAATTAATTCCCAAGTTTACCAAAATATCCTACAGGATAATGTCAGCATGGCTGTCCACCAGCTGAAGCTTAGTAGAAGTTGGGTCATGACAGGATAATGATCCTAAGCATGAAAGTATATCCACCACAAACTAGCTTCAGAAAAAGAAAATGCGCTTTTTAGAATTGCCCAGTCTGAGCCGAGACCTTACAGTACAAGTTCACGTAAAAACAAATAAAAAAAATAATAAATGCCTATTTTTTTGCAGGTAAAAAATGTACATGTACTAGTTCATTATTTATTTATTTTTTTGCGCCTGGAAAGCATTGCACCAGCAATCAGCAGATCGCTGGTGCCATGCAGGACTCCTGCAAACTGTCAGTGTATCTGTGTGTCCATACATGCCATACGGGGAAACAGATAAAGTCTCACAGGAAGACTCAATGAACTACCACAGCGCTCAACATTGTTCTGGTAGTTCATTGAGAATTACAAGCTACTTGTAATTTATTTTCTCACAAACTCTATGAATGAATGATGTGGCCTTGTGGGCATTGCCCCTCACGGCCGCACTGTTTTCAAAAACTGACAGCTAGTACGGGGAACTTTTCCCTGTACTGCTTTCTGGGGGAGGGGGGGAGATGGGGGAAGGAGAATCTTGCAGTGCCTGCAGTAGTGTAACCATATTGCACCCTAAAATCTCTAGGGGGTTAAAGGATAAGTTCACAAGGTGATAGAGATGCTGTGGAATGACCTCAAGAGATCCCTTCAGATCAAACATCCTACAAATGTGAGCTGAATCAGTTTTGTAAAGAGGTATGGTCAAAAATTCTTCCTGAGCGTTGTGCAGGTGTGATTCAGAGCTGGCAAAAGTTCTTGTTTGAAGTCGTTGCTTCCAAAGGAGTTTCAGCTAGCTATTAACTCAAAGGGTTCGCATACATTCTTTAGCATACAACATGGGACACAGAGCAAGCTATTCATGACTATGTGGGTTTTTTGCCACCTATAGATGAATGGATACTGGCCAACCAATCAGAGAGGAAGTCCTCCCCTATATAACCCCTCCTACACAGAAAGTACTATAATTTTTCAGTGTCTAAGGTGGAATTGTTGTATGTGCTGTTGGAGCATACCTGAAGATCCAGAACAGTTCCTTTTGAGAATTAGGGCCTTTAATTGGATCCATTCGGAAAGCTGTTAGCCAAAATGGATGGTACCCGAGCCTCACAGGATTAGGAGAAGAATCCACAGGATTTTGCCTGTAATGCAGCCTTAGGGCACTGGACCCTGTGTACCCGAAACCTGTGCAGTAATATACTGACCAAGGCGCTTTCCAGCAGGGTGCTGTACAGGTCCGTGGCAGTGGCCTCAGTTCAAAAGGGACTGAGTCCTTGAAGTTCATCATAACAAAGCCTGCTGTGATGGGTGAAGGTTGGACTCCTGTTACAATTGAGTCCTGTGGGCAGTGTGCTGTTTGGTCTAACCGGACCATGCTTTGTGTATCTAAAGGAGTATTTGGCTGCAGTTTCTCCTCCAGCCACTCGAGGTTGTGGGGATGCTCTCTCTAACCTACACTTGGGCAGTGGTGGCAGGAAATAGAAGGGGACCATTTTAATGGGTTTGAAGTCAAATGTGGCTTACTGCTTGAGACTCCTGAGAGGTGGCAGCGACATGGAGCAGTCTAAGCCTAGATGACGTGTGAGTATTCCTGTGGGGGAGCTGCATCTCCAAACAGGACAAGATTGTATACTGCATTAGCCTGCATAATCCCAGGGGCTTGTACAACTATTGTTTTGATACACCCCTGCATGGGTATCAGTGCACTTAAAGGGGTTGAGGCTCCAGAGTAGCTTGCATTTGATCTGCAGGAGCTTACATTTAGGTTGCACCGAAGCAGCATAGAGGCTGTATTCAGGCTGAGTTTGAAACATATGCTTGCCTAGTATGGAACCAAGTGCAGTTAATTTTTACACAGTTCTTTGATGAAACAAGTAATGCTTCTAGAAAGTGGAGTGGGGCAGGTGCAGCATTACATTTAATGCATGCATAATTGCATAATTATTTGAACTGTATACTTGCATAGTATACTTATACTTGCATAAACTGTACATGTACATGCATGCCTACAGTTGCAAGAAAAAGTATGTGAACCCCTTGGGATTACGTGAAGTTTTGCATGAATTGGGCATAAAATGTGCTCTGAACGTTATCTAAGTCACAACAATAGAAGAACACAGTCTGCTGAACATCGTACTACACAAACATTAGATGTTGCCATGGTTTAATTGCACATAACATGTAAACATTCACAGTGCAGGGAGGAAAAAGTATGTGAGGCCCTAGCTTAATGACTTCTCCCAGAGCTAATTGGAGCCAGGAGTGAGCCAACCTTGACTCCAATCAGTGTGATGATATTGGATGTGTTGCTGACAGCTGTCCTGCCCTTAAAAAACACACACCTGTTTTGGGTTTACTGGTTTCAAGAAGCACTGTCTGATGTGAACCATGCCTCGCAGAAAAGAGCTCTCAGAAGACCTACGATCAAGAATTGTTGACTTGCATGAAGCTGGAAAGGGTTACAAAAGTATCTTCAAAAGCCTTGATGTTCATGTGTCCACGGTAAGACAGACTGTCTACAAATGGAGAAAGTTTAGCACTGTTGCTACTCTCCCTAGGCGAGGTCGTCCTGTAAAAATGACTTCAAGAGCACAGCGCAGAATGCTGCATGAGGTAAAGAAGAATCCCAGAGTGTCAGCTAAAGACTTACAGAAATCTCTGGCACATGCTAACATTTTTGTTGACACATCTACAATAAGGAAAACATTAAACAAGAATGGAGTACATGGGAGGACACCACGGAGGAAGCCATTGCTGTCCAAAAAGAATATTGCAGCACGTTTGAAGTTTGCAAAAGAGCATCTGGATGTTCCACAGCACTACTGGCAAAATATACTGTGGACAGATGAAACCAAGATTGAGTTGTTTGGGAAGAACACACAGCACTATGTGTGGAGAAAAAAAGGCACAGCACACCAACATCAAAACCTCATCCCCACTGTAAAACATGGCGGAGGGAGCATCATGATTTGGGGCTGCTTTGCTGCCTTAGGGCCTGGACGGATTGTTGTCATTGATGGGAAAATGAATTCCAGAGTTTATCAAGACATTTTGCAGGAAAATGTACGACCATCTGTCCGCCAACTGAAGCTCCGCAGAGGATGGGTGATGCAACAGGACAATGACCCAAAGCATACAAGTAATTCAACAAAACAACAGCTGCAACAGCACAGAATAAGCCTTCTGGACTGGCCCAGTCAGAGCCCTGACCTCAACCCGATTAAAAAGATGTGGCATGACCTTAAGAGAGCGCTTCACACCAGACATCCCAAGAATATTGCTACACTGAAACAGTTTTGTGAAGAGGAGTGGTCCAAAATTACTCCAGATCGTTGTGCAGGTCTGATCTGCAACTACAGGAAATGTTTGGTTGAGGGTATTGCTGCCAAAGGAGGGTCAACCAGTTATTAAGTCCAAAGGTTCACATACTTTTTCCTCCCTGCACTGTGAATGTTTACATGTTATGTGCAATTAAACCATGGCAACATCTAATGTTTGTGTAGTATTATGTTCAGCAGACTGTGTTCTTCTATTGTTGTGACTTAGATGATGTTCAGAGCACATTTTATGCCCAATTCATTCAAAACTCCACGTAATCCCAAGGGGTTCACATACTTTTTCTTGCAACTGTAAATGCATACTTGCATAAACTACATATGTACACGCATACTAAAATGCATATTTGCATAGACTGCATACGTACATGCATATTTGCATAAACTGCATACTTGTGTGAACTGCGTACTTGTATAATCCGAATATTTGCATAGCTGAATACCTGTGTACTTGCATACTTGTTTTTTTTTTTTTGTTATATCTTTTATTAAATTTTTCATTACAAAACTCAACAATTTATCATATTCATCCAAAATACAAAAATTTCAACTGAATTTTTCAACCCCGTCTCTCCTCCTTCCCCCTCACCCTCCCTCACCCAACCACCCCTCAACCTACTCCAGATCATATAACTCTTCCCATCTCTTAACATCATTCCAGTCCAATGTCCATATCCTTTCTCTTTGATCATCTTTTCCTACGCTTCCTCTTCTTTCCATTCTTTCTTTCTCTCCAACCTTTCTTTTCCCTTTTCCTATTGCTACGGCCCTCCAGACATTCCATTCAATTCTCTTGCCTCCGACCACCTGGGCCTCCCACTACTTCCATATATTTTTTAGATGTCTTGAAGTCATGCCATCTACAACATTCCTTTCGAAATGTTCCCATTTTATCTTCATCTGTATGGTATAACTCCTCCTTGTTTACAGTTGGGTCCATATATATTTGGACATAGGCACAATTTTTTTTTTTCCAGGCTTTTACCAGAACATATTCAAGCTATAGTTATATAATGGATATCGGCTGAAAGTGCACACCCTCAGGTTTAATTTGAGGGTACGTACATCCAAATAGGAGGAAGGGTTTAGGAATTACAAAGGAGTAGCCAACCCACCTTTTCCAAGCGACCAAAAGTAATTGGACAGTTGAATCAAAAGCTGTTTCATGGCCAGGTGTGGGCTACTCCTTTTGTTATTTCTTCAATTAAGCAGGTAAAAGGTCTGGAGTTGATTCTAAGTGTGGTATTTGCATTTGGAATCTATTGCTGTGAACATGCATCATGCGTTCAAAGGAACTGTCCATGCAAGTGAAATAGGCCATTGTAAGGCTACAAAAATGAAACAAATCCATCAGAGAGATAGCAGGAACATTAGGAGGGACCAAATCAACAGTTTGGTAGATTCTGAGGAAAGAAGAATGCACTGGTGAGCTCAGCAACATGAAAAGGCATGGACATCCACCAAAGACAACAGTGGTGGATAATTGTAGGATCCTCTCTATGGTAAAGAAAAACCATTCTGTGGTGGTTTATGTAAGGATTTATTCTACTTATAAAGGGCGTGTCCCTTTCCCTTAGATGAAATATTACAGTGCCTCCAGCCGTTAAAATACGGCAAATATTTAGTAAACCAATAATTTGGACACCTTGATAATTTGATCACCACTTATTATTATACCTTGAATTCTTTTAGCCAGTATGATTTCGTACCATACACACAAAATTTTCCTTATAATAGATAAATATAAAAATTTATTTATGTACAAAAATTATATATATATTAACACAAAACACAAAAGACTGGTGACGAATTAATATTGATACACACGGTCAAAGATATATCCTACCAATATCATACACAATAATAATATTTCTAAATAATGAAATCAATATAACAATTTTCTAAATGATGATAATTATTAAAAATTAAATTTATTAATAACTAATAATTTAGAGTATCTCAGAGGTTATATTCTCACAAACCGTGGCCATAGGATTGGAAGAAGATATTCTCTGACAAATTATACTCTAATTATTAATATTTAATAAATTATGAAATATGAAAAATTTATAATATGACACCAAACAATTTTAACAGTAATACAGGATCTCTCTACATATATATAACTACCCAATATGGTTGTGATACACTAAGGTAATTCTATGACTCTACACAACAGAGAAAATAGGCAATGCAAAATTAAATGGACAGTCTCACCACACCCGGAATTCAGACTATGAAACTCTCCCGTGGATTCAGCTGGCAATGGAACGCCTTTAGAATGATGTCACAGGGCAAAGTGAGATAGAGTTCAATAGTGTGGGAGAATGTAGGAAGTTAGAAGTACAGAGATTTAGAAATTTAGTAAAGTTTTGGAAGTTTGAAAGGATGGAAGAGGGGTTATTCAGCAGAGAGGTCTCTTCAGATGTCTTCAGATTTTCTTCTAATGAGGTTTTTTCTTCAGTCAGGTTTTTTCTTTTGATCAGTTTTTTTTTCTAAAGGTGCATGGGCTTTTATACCAACTAAACCATTGTTCTAAGATACCCTCCCACCAGGCTTCTTGATTGGCTAGTTGAGAAATGTATGTACATAAGCTATTTCTCACCTATCCGCCAGGTGGCGGTCTTGTACCATAGAACAATTTGAGTATTGATGATGACTCATACCTCGGGTGGAACTCAATGTAATTTTAGGTATTAAATATACGTCTTATCCAGATATATAGTTGATCATAGCTATAATGTTCTAAATAAGAACCATGGAATATATGTGTATATTCAGTTATTCTTGTCCCTGAGATACAAGCTTGTGTGAAAGCATCTGTTTCCTGATAAGACATACAACTGATGCTAACTCACAATATATCTTACTTTCCATCATCTCAATACTCAAGTTAGTGATATACAATTCCCATTGCTGAATATTTGGTGGTGTGTGAAACATATTCTTTATAACATCTATAGATACTATGCTTTTGTAGTAATATCTTTGTGGTTAGATACATTCAATTCTTAGTCTAAAATGTCCTGAATTTAACTTTTAGTCTTAAAAGTGACACATTAAACTGATGTTTGTCCATTGTAAAGATGAGAGGCAATAACCAGGTGTCCTTGTAGTTTGAACAGACCATTTGAAAAGACTGATATCTCACCAGTCTCCTCAAGGGTTGTTTACTCTTCTCAAACGTTACTATAGTTTCACTTGGTGTGGTGATTCAACATTTGAAGGTTTAAAGTCTTATTTGGCTGTCTATTTAACTTTTGTATATGCAGTCTTCCCGACCCCAATATACAAATAGTATTTGTGGACAGTCCAAACAGTCTTATTGTCTTGGAAAAACCTCACTTCACTCATTATATACATTTCTCTAGCTTGGGGTCCTTCGACTTTTCAACCAAGACAAGTTAACCCTTAACATACGGCTATGCTGAGTTGCTGTCATATAGGATTATGTCTTGATAAAATCATGTTTTTGAGATGTAATTTCAAAAGGTCCACAACAATTCACAACATCCAGACAAGTGAAGGACACTCTCTAGGAGGTGGTTGTGTCATTGTCAAGGTCTACAATCAAGAGAAGACTTCTCGAGAGCAAATACAGAGGGTTCACCACAAGGTGCAAACCATTTTTAAGTGTATAGAATAGAAAAGCCAGATTAGTCTTTCCCAAAAAAATCTAAAAAAGCCAGACCAGTTTTGGAAAAGCATTCTTTGGGTTGATGAAACTAAGATTAATCTGTACCAGAATGACGGGAAGAAAAAAGTGTGGAGAAGGCTTGGAGCAGCTCATGATCCAAAGCACACAACATCATCTGTAAAACATGGTGAAGGCAGTGTGTAAGGGAATTCCCGTGAAACGGCTGGCGAATAGACATGCGCACAGAAATGCATTATCATGCACATGCACGGCGAAGATTAGTAGCAGACAGACTATTTAAAAGGTGCCTCTGCCTGTGCTGAGTGCTGACTGGTCTTCAGCTGTTCCCCGCTTCCTGCTCGTTCTTGTGTGATTTCCTTGTTGCTAACCCAGCTTGTTCCTAACCTGGCTCTGATTACTCTCCTGTTTGATACTTGTTCCTGACTTCGGCTCTGCTCCTGACTTTGGCTTGCTTATGATTTGGTACCTCGCTGTCCACCCATTGATGACCCTGGCTATTCCTTTGACACTGCTCCTGTCTCCCTTCCCTGCTTCATGCCTTGCTCTGGTGCACACCTGGCGACCTACCATACCAGCTCTGCATAACACTACAGTGCCTGAATTGGAGGTTCATCCGTCTTCCAAAGTCTCCAACTGCAAGAGCTGCAAACAACATTTGCTGGCACTCTTGTCCCCCTGGTCCCTAGACACCCTCTGTTCCACTTCCAGTGGGTTCAGGGCTAGTGACACAAGTGAGGCCGACCTCGTCATTTCTGTCTCCAATCAGGTTCGTGACACAGTGTGATGTCATGGGCATGCATGGCTTCCAGTGGCACTGGGTCATTGGAGTTTATTGATGATGTGACAGAAGCAGCCGGATGAATTCTGCAGTGTCAGCCCAGATTCAGCCAAATGCAGCAAAGTTGATTGGATGGCGCTTCACAGTACAGATAGACAATGATCCAAGACACACTGCAAAAGCAACCCAGGAGCTTTTGATTAAAAGAAGTGGAATATTCTGCAATGGTCAAGTTAATCACCTGATCTCATCCCAATTGAGCATGCATTTCACTTGCTGAAGGCAAAACTAAAGGCAGAAAGACCCACAAACAACTGAAGACAACTGCAGTTAGACCCTGGCAAAGCATCAGAAAGGAGGAAACCCAGTCTTTGGTTATGTCCATGGGTTCCAGACTTCAGGCAGTCATTGCCAGTAACAGATTGTCAACAAACTATTAAAAATGAACATTTTATTTATGACTATATTAATTTGTCCAATTACTTTTGGTTCTTTGAAGAAAGGAGGATGGCTACTCTTAAGGGCTGTAATTCCTAAACCCTTCCTCCAATTTGGATGTACATACCCTCAAATTAAACTTGAGAGTGTGCACTTTCAGCCCATATCCATTATATAACTATAGATTGAATATGTTTTGGTCAGTACCTGCAAAAAGCAAAAATTGTGCCTGTGTCCAAATATATATGGACCTAACTGTATATATTCAACCCTGTCTATCTAGTCCCTCATTGTTGGAGGCTCCTGTACCTGCCGGAATTTGGGAATAAGTCCCTTAGCCGTGCTAATTAGATGGTATAATGCACTATTTTTATACTGTTTCACTGATGTATTTGACCTGTAAAATAGACACACCCACGGCTCGTTCTGTATAGTGGTCCCCAATATCTCTTGTATAAATTGGATTATATCTTGCCAAAACCCCTGTATTTTTGGACACTCCCACCATATATGTGCCATTGCTCCCTTAAATCCACATCCCCTCCAACATAGCAGTGAGATTTCTACTTGTTGTCTCGGTATCAAATACCATCTCGTTAAACATTTGTAATTCATTTCAACTGTGTTCATGTTCATCACCCCATGTGTTCATTTTAAACATTTTATTTTTCTGATGTTCACTCATTTTTGTTCCCTTTCCTATTTCTCTAAGAATGACGGAGGACCCTGCCCCCCTTCAATTCAATAAGAGTTTTATGTATTCTTGAAGTAACATGTTTTGGAGATATATCACAACCCAGCATTTTTTCAAATGGGTGCATGTCCTCTGGCATCCTCAATGGTTGAGGCAACTTTAAAAAAAAAAATGTCTTAATTGACAATATCTCAGTTCATCTAATACAAAAAAAAATTGTGTATCTACATCTTTAAACCATTTCCCCGAAATGTTGTCTTTCAATGGTGGGAAATGTCTTTCCACCAGGGGCATCAACAGTGAATTATACTTCCAACCCCTTTGCTTGTGTATTCCATCTTATACTTTTAACACCTCCTGTGTCAATGTGCTACTAATCTCATCCATAATACAAAACTTTTGTGGTATCCAAATAATCTTCTCTAATCGTGTATTACTTAAAATACCTTCTATTTTAACCCAACTTTTCTCCTGTGAATTATATGTCCAATCTACAACTCGAGACAGTATCACCACGATATAATAATTCCTAATATTGGGCAGATTTAGTCCCCCTTTCTCTTTATTATTACACAGAACTTCATACCAATTCTCGGTTTCTTATATATATTTAATTATTCGTTTTTTTGTTTTGTTTTTTTTATTATCCCAAAAAAGGATCCTGGAATATAGACTGGGAGCATATGGAATTTATACAAGGTTTTTGGGACTAACACCATCTTAACCAAATTTATGCACCCAATCCATGAGACCCTGCCCCTTGAGAGTCTTCTCAATTCAACCTTTCTTTAATTTATTAATGGAATATATTGTATATGTTCTTTATAGAAGGGGTTAGCTTTATTCCTATATAACCAAATCCCTTTTCCCTCTATGTGAATGGGAAGTCTTTTTGTAGGATCTGCATCTCTCTTTGGAACATTAATATTCAAGATCTCTGATTTTGAGGGGTTTATTTTCAGATCTGAGAGCTCTCCGTACCATTTTAGTAATCACATTAGATTGGGCAACGTTAATCCAGGGTTCACAGTATAAAATCACATGTTATCTGCATATGCCGCTGCTTTCTGATCTATCTCTATATTAATCCCTCTAATGTCTACACCCTGGTCTAAGTGTATTCATTCCGTCATCAGCTCTTTTAACCTAGTAGCTAGCACTTTCGCAAACAGTTTTGTGTTTGTATTTAGTAATGATATACAGTTGCAAGAAAAAGTATGTATGTGAACCCCTTGGGATTACGTGGAGTTTTGCATGAATTGGGCATAAAATGTGCTCTGAACGTCATCTAAGTCACAACAATAGAACACCGTATGCTGAACATAATATTACACAAACATTAGATGTTGCCATGGTTTAATTGAACATAAAATGTAAACATTCACAGTGCAGGGAGGAAAAAGTATGTGAGGCCCTAGCTTAATGACTTCTTCCAGAGCTAATTGGAGCCAGGAGTGAGCCAACCTTGACTTCAATCAGTGTGATGATATTGGATGTGTTGCTGACAGCTGTCCTGCCCTTAAAAACACACACCTGTTTTGGGTTTACAGGTTTCAAGAAGCACTGTCTGATGTGAACCATGCCTCGCAGAAAAGAGCTCTCAGAAGACCTACGATCAAGAATTGTTGACTTGCATGAAGCTGGAAAGGGTTACAAAAGTATCTCCAAAAGGCTTGATGTTCATGTGTCCACGGTAAGACAGACTGTCTACAAATGGAGAAAGTTTAGCACTGTTGCTACTCTCCCTAGGCATGGTCGTCCTGTAAAAATGACTGCAAAAGCACAGCGCAGAATGCTGCATGAGGTAAAGAAGAATCCCAGAGTGTCAGCCAAAGGCCTACAGAAATCTCTGGCACATGCTAACATTTTTGTTGACTCATCTACAATAAGGAAAACATTAAACAAGAATGGAGTACATGGTAGGACACCACGGAGGAAGCCATTGCTGTCCAAAAAGAATATTGCAGCACGTTTGAAGTTTGCAAAGAGCACCTGGATGTTCCACAGCACTACTGGCAAAATATACTGTGGACAGATTAAACCAAGATAGTGTTGTGTGTTCTTCCCAAACAACTCAATGTGTGGAGAAAAAAAGGCACAGCACGCCAACATCAAAACCTCATCCCACTGTAAAACATGGCGGAGGGAGCATCATGGTTTGGGGCTGGTTTGCTGCCTCAGGGCCTGAACGGATTGTTGTCATTGATGGGAAAATGAATTCCAGAGTTTATCAAGACATTTTGCAGGAAAATGTACGACCATCTGTCCGCCAACTGAAGCTCCGCAGAGGATGGGTGATGCAACAGGACAATGACCCAAAGCATACAAGTAATTCAACAAAACAATGGCTGCAACAGCACAGAATACGACTTCTGGAGTGGCCCAGTCAGAGTCCTGACCTCAACCCGATTGAAATGCTGTGGCATGACCTTAAGAGAGCGATTCACACCAGGCATCCCAATAATATTGCTACACTGAAACAGTTTTGTGAAGAGGAGTGGTCCAAAATTACTCCAGATCGTTGTGCAGGTCTGATCTGCAACTACAGGAAACGTTTGGTTGAGGTTATTGCTGCCAAAGGAGGGTCAACCAGTTATTAAGTCCAAAGGTTCACATACTTTTTCCTCCCTGCACTGTGAATGTTTACATGTTATATGCAATTAAACCATGGCAACATCTAATGTTTGTGTAGTATTACAGTGGGGATCGAAAGTTTGGGTACCCCAGCTAAAAATTTGTATTTAATGTGCATAAAGAAGCCAAGGAAAGATGGAAAAATCTCCCAAAGGCATCAAATTACAGATTAGACATTCTTATAATATGTCAACAAAAGTTAGATTTTATTTCCATCATTTACACTTTCAAAATAACAGAAAACAAAAAAATGGCATCTGCAAAAGTTTGGGCACCCTGCAGAGTTAATATCCTGTACTGCCCCCTTTGGCAAGTATCACATCTTGTAAATGCTTTTTGTAGCCAGCCAAGAGTCTTTCAATTCTTGTTAGAGGTATCTTTGCCCATTCTTCCTTACAAAAGTCTTCTAGTTCTTTGAGATTTCTGGGCTGTCTGTCACGCACTGCTCTTTTAAGGTCTATCCATAGATTTTCAATTATGTTGAGGTCAGGAGATTGTGAAGGCCATGGCAAAACCTTCAGTTTACTCCTCTTGATGTAATCCCCCATGGATTTCGAGGTGTGTTTAGGATCATTATGCATTTGTAGAAGCCATCCTCTCTTTAGCTTCAGCTTTTTCACAGATGGCATCAAGTTACCATCCAAAATTTGCTGAAATTTTATTGAATCCATTTTTCCTTCTACTCGTGAGATGTTCCCTGTGCCACTGGCTGCAACACAACCTCAAAGCATGATTGATCCAACCCCATGCTTAACAGTTGGACAAAGGTTCTTTTCATTAAATTCTGTGCCCCTTCTCCAAACGTACCTTTGCTCATTCCTGCCAAAACGTTCTATTTTAACCTCATTGGTCCACAGAACTTGTTTCCAAAATGCATCAGGCTTGTCTATATGTTCATTTGCAAAGTTCAAACGATGATTTTTGTGGTGAGGACGTAGAAGAGGTTTTCTTCTGATGACTCTTCCATGAAGACCATATTTGTACAAGTATCTCTTTATAGTGGAATAGTGTACCACAACTCCAGTGTCTGCCAGATCTTTCTGGAGGGATCGTGCAGTCAAACGTGGGTTTTGAATTGTTTTTCTCACAATCCTGCGAGCTGTTCTGTCTGATATTTTTCTTGGTCTTCCAGATCTTGCTTTAACTTCCACTGTTCCTGATGACTGCCATTTCTTATTTACATTCCGAACAGAGGATATTGACATCTGATAAACGTGTTGCTATCGTCTTATAGCCTTCTCCAGTTTTGTGAGGGTCAACTATTTTCAGTTTCAGTTTTCTAGACAACTGCTTAGAAGAACCCATGGTGCTGACTGTTGGGGCAAGGTCAGATGAGTCTGGGCATTTAAAACCTTTGAGATTGACATCACCTGGTCTTCCCAGACGATGATTGAGAACAATCCATGACACTGGCAGGTCTCAGCTTGGCAAAGGGGGCAGTGCATGCTATAAATTCTGCAGGGTGCCCAAACTTTTGCAGACGCCATTTTTTTGTTTTCTGTTATTTTTTAAGTGTAAATGATGGAAATAAAATCTAACTTTTTTTTCATTTGTATCAGTGACATCAAATTTTCTTGGAAACAATAAAACACCAGACTACAAGAAAGTGGTAGAAAAACTCATCCAGACTTACAGAAATCTGGGTTGCAACAAGTCTCTAAAAATTCATTTTCTACATTCGCATCTGGATTTTTTCCCACCAAACTGTGGAGCAGTGAGTGATGAACACGGAGAGCGCTTCCATCAAGACATTGCAGCAATGGAAAGAAGATATCAAGGTAAATGGAGCCCATCAATGCTTGCTGACTATTGCTGGACAGTTGTAAGAGATAGCCCTTTCCTCGAATACAAGAGAAAAGCCAAGAGAAGCAAAACCGACACAAACTGAAGACAAAACTAGTGAGAATCCTAAGTATTAAAATGATTCAACTTAGCTTATGGCTATAATTTTTCTTGGTAATCCTATGCAATATATTATGCCATTTTTAGGCTTTGTTATGTAGTCAATATCACTTGCTTTATATTTGTTTAAAGACATCTATCTATATAATTATTGTGCATTATGTAGTCATTACGCCTATAGTAGAAAACTTTTCGTTTACAGAAAAACTAGAGCCAATTGACAAATTTCATTGTTATATTTGAACTCAGAATGGGAAATTCATTAAGAAATGGATCCTTTTGTTTCCAAAACTGGCAAAAAATAAAAATTTGTTGAACAGTGTTATCGTTTACATCATAATAAAGATCCATCTTCCCTCAAATTTGTGGGAATTGATATCATCACCCCCCATTTGAATAGTAAATAAAACAAGGGCTGTCTCACAAGCAGAAACACAACATAGAGGTCAATGTCAACTGCTTTTTTTGCTAATAGTTGAGCCCCAGCCCTGCTTTTTTCTGATTATGTACGTTCCTATATATATATATATCGTTGCAATTTTCTGAATTTTATTGGCCTATTTTATGTGATTCACTCTTATTCTAGTCTATTTTTGGTATTTTATAGTCTATTCTTGGTATATTTACAGTTATATATTTTTAGTTCCTATTTTACATTATTCCTGGAGTCTTTATAGGTTTCACCCATATTTTATCAGTTATCTATGACTCCTACAAGATTCCTACTGATTCTATTCTATTTTTACAAGATATTTTGTTTTATAAGTTATACAGTTTTTATATAATTTCCAATCAATTCTTATCTCATGGTCCCATTTTTAACCATTTTATATATATTTATACTTCCTTGATTATTTTTATCTTGTTTATTAATTTTATTTAATATACTTGCTTTTATGGAATTATAAGATTGTAATTTTGATACCTCGATTGACTTTTACGCCTCATTTGCCATGGACACGCAGGTGTTTCTATGTTTTTTATATTGATCTCTCACCTATGTATTTGGTTTATTATTGGTATTCAATACAATACTTCCCTGGGAATAATAGCCATTTCACTGAGAACATCTGGTCAAGATTCTTAAATGATTATTCTCACAGATGAGTAATTTTACTTATATATGTATAATATATATATGTATATATATATATATATATGTGTTATTTTTATATATATATATATATATATATATATATATATATATATATAATATTACGTATATTTCATTTTATGCCTAGTATGCAGGTCACATTACATGACCAGCCCCTTATCCATCACCTGTGGGCTGCAGTGTTAACGCCGTCTCTTCCTATCTGTCAGATATGTTACTGCTGTCTGGGAGCAGTGTGTCTCAATGTTGTTTGATCCACGGCAACATGGCGTCTGTGGGGACTCCAACAAAATGGCGGCAGCTAAATGCGCACGCGCCATTTCCCCTATTTAAGTAATATACGTCTGCCACACTGCTGTTTAGCCTCCCCTCTGATGATGTGCTATGCACGAAAGGCCTAAGGAGGAGCTAGCAGAGCATGACGTCATCGCCGCCGGAGCCACGAGGAAGCCCGGTGGCCATCTTTAATAAGGGGTTAGTGCTGCATAACTCTGCAATCTCTCTTTATTTTTGCATACTACCCTGTTTTTAACTATTTATGGCAATAAACATGTTTTGGACATACTACACTATGGATACTTGTTTTTTGGCTCCTGTTTGGAGCTATTAAGCCTGCAGATAATCCCCACTGCATCCAGAGGAGGGAGCCCTGAACCCAGGCTGAGCACCTGTCCATCCTTAAGGGGATCTCTGGACCCAGCAGATTATTTTACTGCCCTATACTTGATGACCATAACATAGAAGGAAGCTCACCATCCGCCCATCCCAGAGATCCTTGGTGGTTATATATTTACATGTGCTTTACCTATGCACTTTCGGTGAGTGAGCATTCTTACCATTTGGTTCCAGTCACAAGTACACTTAGTAATCTGCTGCTGTGAAGATTATCCATCTGTGCCATTCTGAATTTTACCCTGTTATCGGATGAACTATTGATTATTTATTTATTACTTACGCACATGATTCATCTATTTATTCATTTATTTATCTTATGATTACATACTAGCGCTGCACTTTATTTATTATGATTTTAAATATGAGTGCTTAATTCTGAACACAGCTACATCCCCAGTTAAGAGGGTGTGCACACTTATGCAACCTCATTTATTTTATTTTTTATGTTTAATTCCCCCCCCTAAAAGATTTTGGTTTGTTTTTCAATTGAGTTGTACAGTGCATAGGTCACATTAAAGGTGGAGGAAGTTCTTTATCTCATCTTTTTACATCATAGAAACCTGACATTTTAATAGGGGTATGTAGACTTTTTCTATCCACTGTATATTGCCCTGGAATCTGACGTGAGATTCCCCCACTGATGATTCCTAATTTAGAGTATAGATCTGAACATGCATACCTACTCCTACCTCTAGCTCTCAGCATAGGGTTTGAGAGTTAAATATCTTATTTAGCCTCCTGACCCCCCGCCATCTCTGCTTATCTTCCCCGAAGACTCACTAAGGGTACAGGGGAGGTGGGGAGAGGAAAAATAACGGGAGTGGTGGGCAATCCATCCCCCAGAGCCTGAGGGGAGGGCCTGGTATTAATCCCCTCCTCCTCTCCACCCACCCTCACATCTCTCTCCCACACCCATGAAGGTCCAAGCATTGGATTGTTGAAGGGCTTTGTCCCCAGGGTATTGCAAAGTCCGAAATTGGTGGTTGGTCCTTTGGAATCTGGAGGGTAATGTTCCTTCCAGTGATATAGAACATAGTTACCTCCGATGCCAGACTCTCTGTTTGGGGGACTGATTTAGAGGTGGCTACAATTCAGGGGACTTTGTCTCCACAGTAGGAAATACTGTTCATCAGTATCTTGGAATTTTGGGCAGTACGCCTTGATCTGGATTGTTGGACGAACCAGTTGCACAGGTTGTACTCTGGGTTTGATTCAACGTTGACTCTACAGTGGCATATATCAACCACCAGGGCAGTACCAGGAGTTGTGTGGTTAAGTAAAGGGTGAACCACTTTCTGTCTGAGTCAGAACAGCATGTGCGGTCTTTGTCGGCAGTACATATGCCAGGTGTAGGAAAAGACTGATACCGGGAGAATGGTCCCCGCATCCTGAGACATTCTTGGCAATCTGCCAGCTTTTGGGAACTCAGGATGTGGATCTACATACTTCCAGGTTCTCCAAGTTAGGTTGTATCCAGGTCAAGAGTCTCACTGGCAAAAGGGGTAGATGCACTGGTAACACCTTAGGGACCAGTTCATCCTAATCTATGCTTTCCCCCCGATTCAACAATGTTGATTCAACTGTGTTTCTAGTGCAGGGTCTGGGAGGAGTTAACTCTAATAATAGTGGTATCCCAGTCTAGCCCAGGACGGCTTGATGAACCGACATAGTGTATCTGGGAAGGGACGCTCCTTGGACACTTCTGTTCTGCCCAAACCTATTGTCTTGGGTCCAATAATGTCTCCTGTATGTTTGCTAGGATTGAAAGCTTGGCTATTTAAACCCAGGCCTGGTAAGATCAGGGTCTTGGGTCCTGTTTTCTCCACCTTTATGAGCGTCAGAATGTTGGCTTCATGGAGCTTCCATTACAGGACCTGGAAATCTTATTGCCTGTTGGTAGGCCAGGAAGTGGCACCTGCAGAAATGGACCATTGTGTTCACTTTTTGTTTGGTACTTTGTGCAGGGTGTAACACGGACAGTACCGTCTGTCAGGCAGCTCTTGTGTCCTTGTGAGTTTGGCTGTCCTTGCAGAGGCCGTCTTTTGAACCAATTAAGAATCTTAATCATTTGACTTGGAAGGTGGCTTCTTTGGCTACTCTCACTTCGGCAATAAAAGTTTCAAAGCTGGTGGGTGTTTCATGTAAGGAGCCGTTCTTGGTTTTGCATCATGATAGGGTAGTTTTGCTTCCTCATCCATCTTCCTGCCTAAAGTGGTTTTTAGTTTTTACTTAAATCAGGATAGTGTAAGGTAATCAGTCACTTGATCCATCCAAGTTCCAAGTCGGGGTCATGCTGGCCAAAAACACAGCATTTAATTTGATGAGGCTTTTGATGAATCTACAGGCCTTGCATGGTCAAATGGCCTCCTGAGTTGTAGTCTCTCTTGATGCCACCAAGGCATTAGACTCGGTAGAATGGGGGTATTTATGGGAATTTCTTCATAAATTTGGATTTGGGCCCAAATTTATTAAATTGCTTCAATTGCTCTATCATGCCCCAGTAGCCAGTGTCCTGGTTAATGGTAGGGTCTCCAACCCTTTCTCCCTATCTAGAGGTATATGTCATGGGTGCCCACTGTGGAACACCTAGCTACAGTTCTTTGATCACATCCCGCGATCTGCGGCTTACGTGCTGGTCAGTTGGTTGAAATGGTGAGCTTATATGCTGATGATATACTTTTGTACCTGACAAATGAGGGCCCTTCCCTCAGAGCTGCTCTAGATCTTATAGACCAATTTGGGCAATTTTCTGGATTCCAAAATCCAGTGGGAGAATCTGGGATTTGTCCCAGTTTATTTTGAGTCTCCACAGTGGAACAGGCCAATTTCCCTCTTCTTAGAGTCCGCTCTATTAAATAACTTGGAGTCATGGTTACTCATTTAGCAGAGGATTACCCTCTGCTCAATCTGGAACCTCTATACCCAACACTGAAAGCCAAATTGGCATGGACTTGACTTCCTTTGGGGGTCATGAGTCGTATCAATTTGATTTAAATGGTGCTCTTACCTACAATTCTTTATCCTATGGCATGCTCCAGTATATTTACCACTGCGCACCTTTAAATCCCTTGACTCCCTGTTTAATACCTTTGTATGGGGCAACACTTGTCATAAATTGTCTTGGCAAATTCTCAAGAATCCCATTCACCTACTGGGCATAACCCAGATTTTAATTTTTATTACTTGGCTGCTCAATCATCCCATTTTATTCACCTAGAAAAAAGCGATAGAGACTGGTATTTTGCCCTAGTATGCTCCCCGTGCTTCTCCTGGGCTACTCACCCTTTTCAACTTCTTCTCGAAGGCGTTCCAGATCCCCTATTTATGGGATGTCGAAGTGGGTTACTGTACCACCACTGGAAAATCTGGGAGTTGACCACATGTAAGCTGCATACCCCTATTATACATGCCCACACCCATTTGTGGGATAATCTGCATCTTCTTGAACTGTTCACCATCACTGATTTTCAATTGTGAGTCTCTAGGGGAGTCTTGTATGTTTTCCAGGTATTCTCCAGTGGAGGCATCAAATCCTTTCGATAACTCAAATCAGAATTTGGGCTTCCCAATTTTATGCTCTTCTGTTACCTCCAACTCTGACATACACTGGCCACACAATTCGTCGACTCCATCCCGAACTTGGTTGCTCTGCATACCCTGGATGTGATGTTAGGTTCGGAGTCTGAAAAGCTTATGTCTACGTTCTATAACTGTCTCCTTTTATCAATTGCCACAGACTTGGCCTGCCAACTTAAAGTGGAGTTCCACCTGAAAAAAAATAAAAGTCAGCAATTACACAAACTGTAGCTGCTGACTTTTAAAGTACAGACACTTACCTGTCCCTCGGTCCAGCGGAGTCCTTACCACCGCTGGTTTCACCGGTCGTCTTCTTTCCCTGGCGCCGGCATCTTCAGTGTGGGCAACCAGCTGTGACAGTTTGCGGCTTCACAGCCGCATGCGCATGCGCGAGAAGCACTGATGCTTTGTGAATGGCCCGTAGTCTTCTGGGACCTGTCACGTGTCCCACAAGACTACAGAGAGGGAAGGGGGGAGCATACATTCTGCTCCTGATCGCCTTAGGCAATCACAGCCTCCCTCCAAAGGTGCCAATCCTTAATGGGGAACATAGTCTTAAGCGGAACTTCCCCTTTAAATCCTTATGGGAGGCAAAAGTAAGGGGCTTGGAAGATGAAGCCTAGGAAGAGGTGCTAGACTGCAGTAAGGCGGTTTCTCCAAAGTTGTCAGACCAGCTTACTCACTTGTACATACTTCACAGAACCTACCTGACATCTATTCATTTATCTAGATACCGGCCACAATATAGTCCACTTTGTCCTACACTTGGAATTTTTTTTTCTTTTTTTATAATTCCTTTATTTATATAGCCAGAAATTGCATGGTACAATATATGCAGAAATATAAGTACAAATGGCATGTAAATAGTCAAGTCAGAGATATGCAGAAGTAAACTGGAAATATTATACAACAAACCGGAACAAAAGAAAGGGAAAAAATGATAAGAGGGACTAATGGTCAGTGAAGGAAGCAGTAGGTCGTTGTGAATATCTATAAATTGCCTACTAAGGAGTGCCTGAGGACATGGACTATGGGATAAAAAGCATATATAGTTAAAAGTATGAGGGTCACCGGATGTATCCCAAAAAACCAAGAAAGAAAAACCCTGTAAGGAGAACCAGGCACTGTATAGACAAGGCATATTGAAAAAAATCAGCATATGAAAGGAGGAGACAGTGAGTGAAAGTAGGATGGAAGGGGGGGGGGGGGAGAGAGAGGGAAAAAAAAGAGAGAGAGAAGAAAAAGCTGGTCAGGAACAAAGGGAAGAAGATCAAAGTCAAGAATCTGCAGATGAGAAAGGAGAAAAAAGGCTTAAGGAAGAGAAGAAAGCCAGCTAGGGTGAGGCAAGGTGTACCTTCTCTCCCACCCAGGGTCTGCTCATGGCCAAAATGACACCTCAGACAGATTGAGGGTTCCCTAAAGATAGGCTTCAGTATAAACAAAGTATTGCTATGATCTCCCGGTGTCTCGGAAAGTCTGTCCTCGGTCCTATAAAGTAGCTGTAAGGTCTTCCATGTCTCTCAGCTCGTTAATGTTGGAATATCAAAGGGACCTCGTGGGTGGGTTGACAGATCTCCAACACAAAGGCATACAGGCTTCCGCTGCATTCAGCAGTTGAATAGTCATCGAAGCCTTGTACTTTTTGATGGGATGGTAAGTAAGGTGCAGCAGACACGCTGCTGGGTCGTCCGCCACATCGACATTTGTCAGACTTTTGACAGTGCTGGCCACTATCTGCTAGAAATGTGTTGTTCTTTTAATAAAGAAAAATCAGGACAGTGTCTTGCCTTTATTTATTCCTAATCCACAGTTGGCAGGGAAAGAGCCCTGCTTACTCTGTAGTTTGACTTGTCAGTTTGGCGTCACAGGTCAGTAATCCTATTTTGTGCTCCAGAAGTGTCCAGAAAGGGCAGGCGGTATCGGGGTCAACTGTTTATCATTAGATCCGCCAGTTAGTCATTCAAGTCTATGGTTTGATGGTTAAAGTCCCAATCTTTCAGGTGAGATCACAGTCTTACCAGGTGGATGTCAGAGCCACTATGAATTCTGCCTTTGGCCACAGCGTATTATTAATGGCTGTCCTGGGGGATTGTTGATGATGGCTATTATGGTGTCACTCACCCCTCAAAGTTTTTATTTGTTTTTTTTTTAAGACATCCCACATAGTCATAAATACCCCATTCTGTGTCCTGTGATGTACGATAGACAATTGGATTTTTTTCTTCATACTTACCTGTAAAATCCATTTCTTGGAGTACATCATGTAACATAGAGGTCCCTCCCCTCTTTATGGACTTTCATTGCTTGCTACAAAACTGAAGTACTTCCTGTGTAGGAAGGGTTATATAGCGGAGGACTAACTCTGATTGGTCGGCCAGTGTCCATTCACCTATAGGTGGCATATAACCCACATAGTCATGAATAGCCTGCTCTGCATCCCATGGTGTACTCAAAGAAATTGATTTTACAGGCAAGTACAGTTGTGTTCAAAATAATAGCAGTCAGACATCACTAACCTGATCAATCACTGTTGGTAGAAATGATATTTCTACATGGCAAATAATTTACTAGCAGGTGTAGTAGAGTAATAGAAATCCAACAGACCCAACAGTCATGACATGCATGCTGCTGATTCTGTGTAATTGAATCACTAATTGAAAGGGGCATGTTCAAAATAATAGCAGTGTGGCGTTCTATTAGTGAGGTCATTTATTCTTTGAAAAACAGGTGGCAATTATTACCCTTATTTAAGGAAGGAAGGCAGCAAATGTTGTACATGCTGGTTCCAGTGCATTTCTCTCTGAAATTCTGAGGAAAATGGATCGTTCCAGACATTGTTCAGAAGAACAGCGTACCTTGCTTAAAAAGTTGATTGGAGAGGGGAAAACATATAAAGAAGTACAGAAAATGATAGGCTGCTCAGCTAAAATGATTGCAAATGCTTTAAAATGGCAACCAAAACCTGAAAGTCGTGGAAGAAAGTGAAAAACTACCATTCTAATGGATAGAAGAATAGCCAAAATGGCAAGGACTCAGCCAACAATCATCTCCAGGAAGATCAAAGAAGGTCTAAAGTTACCTGTGAGTACTGTTACAATTAGCTTGGTTTCACATAGGTGTCTTCTATCTGCAAGAAGCCTCCGCAAAGTCCCACTGTTGAAAAAAAAGACGTGCTGAAGAGGTTACAATTTGCCAAAGAGCACATTGACTGGCCTAAAGAGAAATGGAGCAACATTTTGTGGACTGATGAAAGTAAGATTGTTCTTTTTGGGTCTAGTGGCCGGAGACAGTTTGTCAGACGACCCCCAAACACTGAATTCAAGCCACAGTACACTGTGAAGCATTGTTGCGCAAGCATCATGATATGGGGATGTTTCTCATACTACGGTGTTGGGCCTATTTATCTCATACCAGGGATCATGGATCAGTTTGAATACATCAGGATAGTTGAAGAGCTCATGCTGCCTTATGCTGAAGAGGAAATGCCCTTGAAATGGGTGTTCCAACAAGACAACGACCCCAAACACACCAGTAAACGTGCAACATCTTGGTTCCAGACCAAGAAGATTGACGTTATGGAGTGGCCAGCCCAATTCCCGGATCTTAATCCAATAGAAAACTTGTGGGGTGACATCAAAAATGCAGTTTCTGAGGCAAAACCAAGAAATAGAGAAGAACTGTGGAATGTAGTCCAATCATCCTGGGCTGGAATACCTGTTCACAGGTGCCAGAAGTTGGTTGACTCCGTGCAACACAGATGAACAGCTGTTCTCAGAAACAGTGGTTATACAACTAAATATTAATTAAGTGATTCAAAGGAAAGCAAAATCTTCAAACATTTTTCAGTTTATATAGTGAATGTTTGAGTTTGTAAAGAAGAATACAAACACTGCTATTTTTTTGAACAGTCTAATATTCACTTTTCTTCAATTTTTTTTAGAGGAACACCACAAATTTGATATATTTTTCTTCATGTTTTGATTTGGAATAGAATGTGTAGTGTTCCCAATGCATTTGTGTGTATGGAAATAAAAGCTATAAGAAGGCTTTTGAGCTTTATTCACTTTTTTCAACACACTGCTATTATTTTGAACACAACTGTATGTAGAAAAAAATCAATTTTTTTCCTCCAGCACTATGAATGTTTAATGGGTGTGTTCAATAAAGACAGGAGAAATTATAATGGTTTGTGCGTTATCAGCTTAAGCCATTGTGTTTGTCTATTGTTGTGATTTAGATGAGGATCAGAGTTTATTATCTTATACTAATTTTTTTGCAATTTCAAGCAGTGTAATGTGATTTTAATATCAGGTTATGTTAACCTAAACCAAGCAAGAGCCACATGAAGGCCTCACTCCCTTTCCTGGCTTCCTGAACACTGTTAAGCTATTTATAAACCTTACTCCACTCACCTTCCTTATCAGCCCAATGCCTGCTCTAAAATGTAAACCGTCTTTCTTTTTTTCTTTTAGCCTGAACCATTTAGTGACTTATTATTATTATACAGTATTTATAAAGCGCCAATAGTTCGCTCAGCGCTGTACATTACAAAGGGGGACAGAACATGTGACAGAACAATAACAATACAATGCAAAACATGAGGGGATTGAGGGCCCTGCTCTTTGGAGCTTACAATCTAGGAGGGAGGGGATGGTGGCACAGGAGGAGATGGCTGTGGGGGATGGAGTGGTAGGAAGAGTGGAGGAGGTCGGCAAGTTAGCAGGGGGTAGGGTAGGCTTCCCTGAAGAGATGGGTTTTCAGGGTGCACCTAAAGGAGAGGAGAGTAGGTGATCTGATGGGTTGGGGCAGGGAGTTCCAGAGGATGGGTGACACCCTGGAGAAGTCCTGGAGGCGGGCATGGGAGGAGGAGACCAGGGAACTAGAGAGGAGGTCTTGTGAGGAGCGGAGTGTGCGTGCTGGGCGGTACTTGGATATTAGGTCAGTGATGTAGTTCGGGGCAGTATGGACCTATGACCTCTACATTACATTAAATCCTAGTCAACCCAATGGAATATTAAAGGATCATATGCTTCAATATTCCTTAGCAGCATACGTGAGCAATATGGCACTGCTTTATTAGGCATCGTCTACTTACCATATACTAAGAAGCTTCTTGCATGGTAACTGTACCTTTTGATAACATCCTTTCAGTAGCTCAAACATTAATGTTAGATATAGGGACTGTTACAAAATGGCCATTAAAAATGGATGGCATGTGGAAACTATCCCTGAACAGATGTTGTACTTAAGGGCATGGACCTGTAACCTATAATTGGACCCAATTGTTACTTTTTGGGACATGATACCTTGAACTTTTTTTTTTTTTTTTTTACATTTTGCTCCTTTCAGCTTATTGTTTTGACCTTACAAAAAATGTATTAAGGTTTAAACATCTTTAACACTTTTTCCTCACTCATTTATTAATAAAGTTATGTCATATAACCCGTGTTGTATTAACTCTCTGTTTACAATTTTCACTTTCACTTACGTTCTTCATCTTTCAGACCTTATTCAAGGACTGATACAAACCTAAATCTTCCAACAAATTTAATTAACACTAGAAACATTCAAAATTAATGGGCAGACTATGATATAGTATTATCAGCCTTTACTTAACAAAATTTACTTAATAAAGCTCTTTTTTGCAACCCATCTGTGATTACTGGCATTTCAAATCACGTATCTGGTTTATTTTGCTAGGAACACCCCTTCTCTAAATGCCAAATAGATGTTGTTTGGCCAGTGTATATTACACTATATCTTACATATATGTTACAATAGTGTATAATATATAATTATATTTAACATCACATACGTTCTAGGATTTCTTATGCAAAATACCACTTACCGTAAAAGCAAAGAAATAGAGGTCCGATTCATTTTGGAACAAAAAAACACTTCAGCAAGAAATAACCAACAAATAAAAAACACCAATGTGCAGTTGGCTTTTTGAGAATCCAACAGAATAGAGCAAGCTCATGGCATTATAACAAACAGTTGACAAAAAGACTAGCAGCTAAACTAAGAATATGGGAGAACATCAACATGTATGTAAAATTACCCCCCCCAATAACAAGTTGCCTCCAACTGAAAAAAAAAATTACGACTATCTCTACACCTACCAAAATCTCTTCAAATTTGAGCTCTCACAGGATTCCTAAAATGTAGATAACTTTTTTTAGTGCAATCATGATGCCCAACCTCTTCCTTGTCAGCCATCACTAATTTTAATTAACTTTTTCAAGGGTGTAAAATTGTAAAAGCCCCTGGCCCTGTGGGTTGTACTGCTCTCTACTGTAAAAAAAAATAAACTTCTCATAGTTTCTTGTTTAAGCCTTCTGCATAAACCTCGTCCTATCAAGTGCCCCATGCTGGGTATACATTTGTGTTAATTCCGTGTTTACTGCAGACAGTAGTGAGGCACTGGAAGATTGGTATGCACCCACTTTGGTAATTTAGTGATTACTAATCAAATTATTGGCATGATTAACCCTTGTACTGCCCCTGCTATAGGTGTATTACGACAGTGCAGTGAAAGGATCATATCAAATTTGCAGCACCTTCCACAGTGTTTTTCTTTTTGTTTTTTGGCATTTTTAGAAGATTTATCTCAGCCCCGAACCTTCTACACTTCAACCCTGGAGCATACCTAGAATCTATAAACATACCATGCATTGCAACAGTAGGCTGGGTGGACTCTCTGTTTATCATCTTCCTAAATATTATATAGCCTCTAATTAGCTTCTTTCCACCTACTATTAACTGACAAGGCTCATTATGGACTTTTCTACAAACAGACCTCTTAACTCCATACTATTTCCCAGGACTGCTTTGGTCCTTGACCTTCCTTTTTCCCAGAGGTTACAGGCTTGTTCTTTACCTTTTACCCCTTCTTTATTACTGGAACATAAAATATACATTCTAGTCAACCCTAACAACTTTCCTAAAGCTTCTTGTCTATCCAAGACTTTTGTTCATGTGTGGATGGATATAATTTCTTGACAGTATTCCACCACCAGGGAAGTAGAAGAGTTATGTACCTTTCACAATGTTTTTCCAAGTATAACCCTTTCTGCCATTAATGTTTTCAGCATATTACAAGTAAATAAAAAGTAATTGGTGCTGCGCTAATTCTCAGTATGTTTAAAGTCTTTTAAGAAATATTCCTCACAATATAGCTTTCATAGTAAAATATATAAACCAAATCACAAAAATAAATTGTTGAATAGAATGCACATGAAACATCCAAAATGGTGGATAACAGTGAAAAACACCCAAAATATACAAAAGGTGTAACCTAGGTACACCACTATTATTAAATAGGTGACTATAGGTGAAAATAATACTACTAATTAACGATAAATGGTGCCAACATAAACAGTGATATGATCCGTAAATAGGATCCCAACAAGACAGTGCTTAATAAGCACTAAATAGTGCTGTGATGTGAAAAGATGCTGCAAATCTACTGTGTTGCAACTAAACCGTTTCTATAGGAGATAAAAAAATATATACACATTCATAGTGCACGTAGTGAGAATCAATGAAAGTGAAATAACCAAAAAAGCAAAACCAGTATAAAACTGTATGTAGTGAAAATAAGCCACAAGGCTTATGTAACCCAACTCTGTTGCTAGAGAAAAATGATCAGACAGGACATACGCATAAAATGAAAGTATTGATGAATAAATAAAAGTGAACCATATAACAGTGACCCCTAAAAAGGGGTAAAGTGGATGAACAATTAAGTAAGTGGCACAAATGATATGGACCAAAATAAGTCCCAAACAAAACATATATGGATGACCCAATATATAATGAACACATAAACTCCATGCGATACAATCAAAATCATAAAGTCCAAAACACCTTAATCAGTGAAGGTGTTCTATAGTCCCTAAATTGTGCTGGTGTTTTAAAGGTGTATACACAAAAGGAGGAGATCCGACACTAGGCAAAATTCCCCCTCACCTCCATGGAGTGACCCTACAGGGTCAAAACTCCTTTCTCAAACAATATCGCACCAACCAGGAACCAGGACCCACTTCAGAAGGTAAAAGGTACAGCGATGGATCAATCCCCCTCATTGGTGGATACCGGCACAGCAGGAAACCTCTCCAGAGCAATAAACTTAGGATCAGCCAATCATCATGCAGCCAGAAGAAATAGAAAAGAAGATGCTCCCATAGTGTGATAACGTATTCATTTATTTAAAGAAGTAAAACGAATGCCCACTCACATGTATACATCTTTTACATAAGCATTTGAGAAACCACATGCTGTGGGTGTACTTGCATAGATGTGTATTGGAGTACCAAGATGGCGTCCACCCCGGAAATTGCGTCTCCATGTCCTATGCGTTACGTCACACTAACACGTGATATCCTCAGGGTAACATGATTGGTGACCTCTGCAATTTATATGGAGTCGATCTGTCACTCAAAAGGGGGAAAGGCTGACTCCAGGCGGCCATTTTACTGAAGTACATATTACAGGACATGTAGGGCACCATTCCTCTGATCTTATAGAGTAACTAAATATACATACATTAATAGCATGCCCTCGATCCTGGAACATTATGATATAGCAAAAAAAGGGGGAATATTTATAAATGAATATAATCAAAATGATCAGTTTATAAGTATCATATAAACTCATATATTAATTTCTGCCAGGAAGACCCATTGTTAATGGAATCAAATCAGTGAGTGCTCGTCTTGGGCAGTATATTGACTCGTTTCTCCAACCCTTAGTTAAAATACCCTATCATATCTCAGAGACACGAAGCATTTAATTCAAATATTAGATAAACTTGAGTTTAATTCAACATCTATATTTCTAGCTAGCGCTGATGTGTCTTCTCTTTATACAATTATAGGATGCTATAGAAGCTACTAACTGGGGCCTAAGGGAACTACCTTGGCCACAAAGAAAATACCTGAAATACTTGAGTGTCTTGATTTTTGTTTACAGCACAACTACTTTTGGTACAATCACCATTTTTTTGCCAAATAAAAGGGGTAGCTATGGGGGCATGTTTTTCCCCCAGTGTTGCAAACCTTTTCATGGCTTTCTGAGAAAAAGAGGCAATATATGAATACCCCCCAGAGGGCTTGAATTTATACAAGAGGTATATAGATCATAGTTTGGGAAGGGGAGGAGGGTGACCTTCTTGCCTTCCTGAATCAGCTTAACAATAACATTAAAAATATCAAATTCTCTTGGGAACATAGCAATGTACAAATTAACTTCTTGGATCTAGTATTGATACTCAAAGGGGAGGAAATGGGGACCAAAACTTTTTTCAAGGGGGTGGATAGAAATGGTTTTATACCTATAGATAGTTGCCACTATCCTCCTGAATATCCCCAAGGGGCAATGTGTTCGCCTACGAAGGAATTGTACCTCTGAAAATGATTCTAGGGATCAAGTTAAAACAATACGAGAATGTTTTATTAGTAAAGGGTATCCACAGGACTCTTATCAATGAAGCTATACAAGAGGTAGCCAATATGGACCGTTCCACACTAATAAGAGCAAAAAAGTTAAATCTAAGGAGGAACTGTCTATTATTTTAGATTTTAATGTTCATTATAAGAAAGTTGAGAGCATTTTTAAAAAATATTGGCCCCTCCTAAAAGCAGATAGAGTGTTAACAGATCTATTACCTGCCTATCCAAAATTTGTCCGGAAATTGCATCACCACGTCCCGCGCGTTAAGTCACGCTAACGTGACTTCCTCAGGGTAACGTGATTGGTGACATCTACTGCAGGGAGTCGATCTGTCACTCAAAAGGGGGAAAGGTGGACTCCCGGTGGCCATTTTACTGAAGTACATATTAAAGGACATGTAGGGCACCATTCCTCTGATCTTATGGAGGAACTAAATATGCATACATTAATAGTATGCCCTCAATCCTGGAACATTACGATATAGCAAAAAAAGGGGGAATATTTATAAATGGATATAACAAGACAGTGCTTATTAATCACTGTCTTGTTGGGATCCTATTTAGGGATCATATCACTGTTTATGTTGGCACCATTTATGGTTAATTAGTAGTATTATTTTCACCCATATTCACCTATTTAATAATAGTGATGTACCTAGGTTACACCTTTTGTATATTATGTGTGTTTTTCACTGTTATCCACCATTTTGGATGTTTCATGTGTATTCTTTTCAACAATTTATTTTTGTGATTTGGTTTATCTATTTTATTATGAAAGATTATATTGTGAGGAATATTTCATAAAGACATTTCTACATACTTAGAATTAGCGCAGTACCAATTACTTTTTATTTAGTATTTTCCCATTTGGTATATGGTAAGGTTTACATATAGACTAGGAGACGTACGGAGACGTAGAGCGTGGGAGGACTATATACAGTGGGGATCAAAAGTTTGGGCACCCCAGCTAAAAATTTGTATTAATGTGCATAAAGAAGCCAAGGAAAGATGGGAAAATCTCCAAAAGGCATCAAATTACAGATTAGACATTCTTATAATATGTCAACAAAAGTTAGATTTTATTTCCATCATTTACACTTTCAAAATAACAGAAAACAAAAAAATGGCGTCTGCAAAAGTTTGGGCACCCTGCAGAATTTATAGCATGCACTGCCCCCTTTGCAAAGCTGAGACCTGCTAGTGTCATGGATTGTTCTCAATCATCGTCTGGGAAGACCAGGTGATGTCAATCTCAAAGATTTTAAATGCCCAGACTCATCTGACCTTGCCCCAACAATCAGCACCATGGGTTCTTCTAAGCAGTTGTCTAGAAAACTGAAACTGAAAATAGTTGACGCTCACAAAGCTGGAGAAGGCTATAAGACAATAGCAAAGCGTTTATCAGATGTCAATATCCTCTGTTCGGAATGTAAATAAGAAATGGCAGTCATCAGGAACAGTGGAAGTTAAAGCAAGATCTGGAAGACCAAGAAAAATATCAGACAGAACAGCTCGCAGGATTGTGAGAAAAAAAAATTCAAAACCCACGTTTGACTGCACGATCCCTCCAGAAAGATCTGGCAGACACTGGAGTTGTGGTACACTATTCCACTATAAAGAGATACTTGTACAAATATGGTCTTCATGGAAGAGTCATCAGAAGAAAACCTCTTCTACGTCCTCACCACAAAAATCATCGTTTGAACTTTGCAAATGAACATATAGACAAGCCTGATGCATTTTGGAAACAAGTTCTGTGGACCGATGAGGTTAAAATTGAACTTTTTGGCCGGAATGAGCAAAGGTACGTTTGGAGAAGAAGGGGCACAGAATTTAATGAAAAGAACCTCTGTCCAACTGTTAAGCATGGGGTTGGATCAATCATGCTTTGGGGTTGTGTTGCAGCCAGTGGCACAGGGAACATCTCACGAGTAGAAGGAGAAATGGATTCAATAAAATTTCAGCAAATTTTGGATGGTAACTTGATGCCATCTGTGAAAAAGCTGAAGTTAAAGAGAGGATGGCTTCTACAAATGGATAATGATCCTAAACACACCTCGAAATCCACGGGGGATTACATCAAGAGGCGTAAACTGAAGGTTTTGCCATGGTCTTCGCAATCTCCTGACCTCAACATAATTGAAAATCTATGGATAGACCTTAAAAGAGCAGTGCGTGACAGACAGCCCAGAAATCTCAAAGAACTAGAAGACTTTTTTAAGGAAGAATGGGCAAAGATACCTCAAACAAGAATTGAAAGACTCTTGGCTGGCTACAAAAAGCGTTTACAAGCTGTGATACTTGCCAAAGGGGGCAGTACAAGATATTAACTCTGCAGGGTGCCCAAACTTTTGCAGACGCCATTTTTTTGTTTTCTGGTATTTTGAAAGTGTAAATGATGGAAATAAAATCTAACTTTTGTTGACATATTATAAGGATGTCTAATCTGTAATTTGATACCTTTTGGAGATTTTTCCATCTTTCCTTGGCTTCTTTATGCACATTAATACAAATTTTTAGCTGGGGTGCCCAAACTTTCGATCCCCACTGTAGATATAAGCATATTACAAGTGTTACACTTCTCTATGTCATGCAAAATGCATAATAAAGTAATACAACTTTAACTTTTCAATGTTAAATGTTTGCATGATCTTCTGAAAAATGGTGTCAACATCTGCATACAGTGCTCAGCATAAATGAGTACATCCTAACAGATTTGTCAGAAAACCTTTCCTTTCAGAATCATCATTTTCTATAGGGCATTGTACTGCAAAATACTCCCACAAATGCGGTCCATTGATTGCAAACAAGATTTGTTAATTTGCACACACAAAGTATTTTTCCTAACAGTTTCATTCAAGACCATGTTGCAAAAATGCATAAACCCCAATGAAAGTCTTGGGAGCAAAGCTAAATTTTAGACAACAAAATCCTAATTAACCAAAATTCAACTACAGGTGAGTCTATTCATTAAATAGGTGTCCAGCAGACAGTTGATCATAAAAAGGTGTTAATAAAGAAACCCCTTCCTATTTCATGCTGTCAGCAATGGCACCATATGGAAGAGAAATGTCACAAGGTCTGAGAAAGAAAATAAATATTACACAAGAAAGGTGAAGGCTACAAGAAGATCAGCAAAGCTTTACATATCAGGCAGAATACTGTAGCAAAAGTGATAAAAAAATGTATCAATGATGGAACTGCAACCATCTCACAGAGGCGTCCAGGCCATCCACGGAAGTTAACACCTCGATAGGAGCATCTTCTGATGAGAAGGGTTGAAGAAAGTCGCCATGCAAGTTCACTGCAATTAGCTAAAGAAGTAGAAAGCCAAACTAGGGTGATTGTTTCCCGTGACACAATATGGCATACACTTTAGAGGAATAGCATGCATGGGTGTCGTCCACGAAAGAAGTCTCTCCTAAAGCCCATGCACAAAAAAGCCCACTTAAAATTTACAAGAACCCATGCTGAAAAAGAAGACTACAGGGACTCTATATTCTGTAGTGATGAGACCAAGATAAATGTCTTTAGAACTTATGGCTTCGAAACTGTATGGTGTCACAAAGGTGAGGAGTACAAAGAAAAATGCATGGTGCCTACAGTGAAACATGATGGTGGCAGTGTCCTCCTGTGGGGCTGCATGAATGCTGCTGGTGTTGGGAGGCTGCATTTCATTGATGGCATTATGAATTCACAGATGTACTGCTGTATATTGAAAGAGAAGATGCTACCATCACTCCGTGCCCTTGGTCGTTATGCACTTTTCTAACATGACAATGATCCAAAACACACATCTAAGGCCATTGTTGAATTTCTGAAGAACAGGGTGAAAAGTGATTCCATGGCCAATTATGTCTTCTACTCTGAATCCAATCAAATACCTATGGGGAATTCTGAAGAGACAAGTTGAGCATCACTCTCCATCAGGCATCCAAGCTCTAAAAGAGATTGTTTTTGAAGAATTGGATAGATGTTGCAATATGTCGCCAACGTGTTCATTCCATGCCTACTTGGTGCTATCCTTATAAATCATAGAGTAAAACTGAAGATTTTTTAATCTATGTTATATTATTAACTTTACTTTCATGTAATGAGCTAAATAAATGTTCTATAAAACTCAGTTTTATCAAAAATTTGTTGGAAAACTGTTGGATAATGAGTGAAGAATCTCATGTCCAAATTAAGGCTGTTATCTCTTGTATCAAATAGAATTATCATTCTTAGTTCAAAGTTTTCCTTTCCTGAATAGTTTTGAAATTTCCTTTAAGAACTAAGATATTGAGGAAATTTCAAAACTATTCAGGAAAGGAAAACTTTTGAACTAAGAATGATAATTCTATTTGATACAAGAGATAACGGCCTTAATTTGGACCTGGGATTCCTCACTCATTATCCAACAGTTTTACTACCCCCTCTGTGAGTGTTGTCCCCCCCCCCCTCAGATAGGAACTTTGTTATGGGCAGGATCACCAGGTGCAAGTAGGGGAGAAAAAAGTTTGAAGAAATAAAACTAATGCAACCACCACATCTAAGTATGTTTGCAGCAATATGTTTTTGTTTTTGGGCTTAGACAAACACTTTAATACAAAGTTGAAATCATATTATACAGTTGATCAATTTAGGTGGTGTGTAAATTTCCTCTTGAAAGTATACAATACTTAACTCCTATTTACATTTTACCAATGTAAATATGTCAGGCATCTAACATCTTATAATGCATCTCACACTCTAAGCAATAGGTGTTTGCAGCTGTTTCAAACATTGGTTGCATAATATGGGATATTTATGTCTTATGCACATATACGTGTCTAGAAATTTGCATATGTCCTGTACTTATTAGCATAAAACATATTTATGCTAATAATAATGTTGGACCATCAGCTTTGCACTGTTAATTTTTCTTGCAAATAAAATCTACCTGTAAACCTTTATCTTTTTTTTCCATAATGATTAATCCTTATCTGTTATGTATCTCTTGTGCAGGGCATGTGTGGCTCCTGTTGGGCATTCTCTGTGATTGGAAACATTGAAGGACAGTGGTTCTTGAAGAAAGGCTCCCTTGTTTCCTTGTCTGAGCAAGGTATTGTGGCTATAAGAATAATACATTCTTAGTTCTTAGAAATAATCCTATCAACTTTATTGTTAAATATAGACACAAAGAAGTGCCTTCACATTCCAGCAGATTTGCTCTTGAGCACCATAGGAGACGTGTATCCTTAAAGAAGAACTCTGCGATAGGCAAAAAAACACCCATTAGTACACCACCCTACACAAAACACTGAACTGTTAATACATTGCCATCAAAGAGAAAAGTCTAATTGAATTTTCAGGAAGTCACCTCTGTAATTCAAAAGATAACAGCATCTGATCTGCCAAGGGGGAAGTAAAACAGCAGGGATAACATCATATCCTCTTCTCTCAGGAAACTACACTTCCCATCAGCTTTTGGGAATTGCAGTGAGTGTGGGTGGGTACACTAGACCTGTACATGTTGAATGTACACTTCAACAGAAACATGCCCACACATTCCTTAGCTGCCACTGCTATCCTCACATGTGTTCACTTACCCTCCAGTCACAACAGAATAGGAACTAATTGCCCTAAGATTGTGTTTAATCCCATAATAAATATGGCCACATGCCCATAATTAGATTGTTTATCCACTGTTTGCTGTAATTAAATATTAGAATTCTTCTTCCTATTTTTCTAACAGCCACTGCTGCTTGTATGCTTCCATGTGACCACATCCCTGGCCACGACACAACAGGAACATAGCACTTGGACATTAACCACTTGGCCTCCTGAGGATTTACCCCCCCCTTCCTGACAAGGCCATTTTTTACGTTATGGCGCTGCGGTACTTTCACTGACAATTGCACGGTCATGCAAAGCTGCACTCAAATTAAATTTTACATCCTTTTTTTTCCCCCACAAATTGAACCTTCTTTTCGTGGTATTTGATCACCTGTGTTTTTTTATTTTTTGTGCTATAAAAAATAAAAGACCAACAATTTTGAGAAAAAAAACAATATTTTTGACTTATTGCTATTAAACATGTCCAGTAAAAACATTTTTTAAAAAAATCAAATTTCGTCATAAATGTAGGCCAAAATGTATTCTGTTACATGTCTTTGCTAAAAACAAAAATCCCAATACGTGTAAATTAATTGGTTTACGTGAAAGTTATAGCGTTTACAATTGGCGGTATATATACTTGGATTTTTTATCTTTTCCTAGTAATGGCAGCTATCAGCAACTTATAGTGGGACTGCGGCGGACACTCTGAGACTGGGGGGAACTGACTTGGTGTCACTGACATCCCCAGTGAAACTAATACTGTGATCAGTGCTAAAAAAAAAAAAAAGCACTGACACTGTACTAATGTCACTGGGCAGAAAGGGGTTAACATTAGGGGCGATCAAAAGGTTAACTGTGTGCAGGGAGTGTTTTACTTCGGGGTGGTGTGTGTGTGTTTCACTGTAATCACACTGCCCTGGTTGGCTGTTAGTAAACAAAACGGTCCTCCTCACCATCGGTGATCGTCGGAAATTACCAGCCCGGACCCGGTGATTGACAGCTGTGGTCGTGAATGACCGCACGTGCCCTCTACCCGGAAATGCAAAATTATATATGCAATATATATATGTGCGATTTTGCTCACCCGTGCCACCCTGTAGCAGTATTTCTGCTATAGGGTGGATGGGATGCTGTTAATCTGCGTTTTTTAATCTGCCCAGCAACAAGTTGGCCACAAAAAAAAAATTTTGCAAATGCATCAGAAAAACGCGCATGCAAAAAAGAAAAATGCACTGCAAAATGGTTTTCTGAACCAGGTCTGAAATGCCTTGAAAATGCACACGTGTTACGTTTTTCATGTATTTTGTGTTTTGTATTTCAATGGTCTTTATTAATTTTAAACAGTATAAAACAGAGGCAACAAAACGCACCCACGCAGGGGCTATCAAATGCACCGATAAAAAAGGCATAATAGCGCAGACAACGCTCTAATTCCAATAAGGCAAAACGTATGCCCACGCAGGGGCTATCAATGGCATATAAGTTACAATAACATCAGTGAAACTCTGACTATCGCAACTAAAGACAGCTGTCCACTGTCACACCAAAACAAACAGAAAAAGAAAGAAGAAGAGCAGAGAAGAGAAAAAAAAAATACACACACGAAAGAGCAGGGGTCCATGAGCGCCAATACCAAACTCCATTATCTCCCCACACTGGCCGGGGGGAGCGTGGGAAAGGCATATTGCAACCATGGCTCCCATATTTTCAAAAATTTACGTTGAGAGTCGTTGCATATACTCAACATCTGTTCGTTGAGCATCATAGTAGTCATACGATCCCACACCCCCTGAAAAAGTACAAACGGACTCTTCCAGGCCTGAGCAATTGTCCTAGTGGCCGATAAAAACAAATAGGAAGCCAACCGCTGCTAACGAGCCAAGAGGCCCGGTATGGGGCAATGAAGCAAAGCATACCGAGCATCTCTGTGTATGGAGAGATGGAACAAAGATAGAGAGAAAACAGGTGGCGCACACATCTAGTGCATTATCCAAGGTTTATTGTAGGAATTAAATAATAAAAACATACTCACAGACTAAGCATGTATCTAAAAAGCATAGAAAAATGACAATGGCCACAACGGCGGGCAAGGTGTTCTCACTGTCAGTGTGGTCAAATGGCTGACGCGTCAGCCATTTGACCGCACTGACAGTGAGAACACCTTGCCCGCCGTTGTGGCCATTGTAATTTTTCTATGCTTTTTAGATACATGCTTCGTCTGTGAGTATGTTTTTATGATTTAATTCCTACAATAAACCTTGGATAATGCACTAGGTGTGTGCGCCACCTGTTTTCTCTCTATCCAGTGGCTGATTTCCCCGTCTGAGGAGGGCTGCACCCGTGGAACATTTCCTTTTGGTTGTCGCTGTCCTGGTACCCTTGGCTTCCCTTTTGGCTGTGCATATCCTGAGGCGCTGGAGAGTACATACGCTATCCGGTTAGAGATGGAACAAAGTGAAAAGGAGGCCAAACACACGAGACCAAAAACGAACGAACCTCGGGCATGACCACCAGATATGCAGTACATCGCCACTATGGCCACAACCCCGAAAACATCGATCACTACAGGCAGGGTTACCCTGGGCCAGACGAGCTGGAACCCAATACCAACGAAACAATACCTTGTAGGCTGCTTCCAGCGTGATCGTATTAAATGAACATTTAGCTATGAGTGACTGGGCTTTATTCCAGTCCTCCGGATCCACAGCCACTCCCAGGTCGTGTTCCCACTGAACAACATATGAAAGAGAAGTGTGCGACGAGCGTCTGTTCAAAGCAGCGTAAAGAAGGGAGATAAGGCCCGGGGCACCCGACCGCTGCTGGCAAAGCCGTTCAAAGGCAGATTTCTGATATGGGAAAGCAGAAGTGGCCCTCAGCGAGAGTAGCCAGTGCCGCAATTGAAGGTACCAAAAAAATTCCGCTGGGGGAACATCCCGAGACTCGCGAAGGAAATTCCAGGTGGGGAAGGACCAAAAAATCAAACAGTGTCGCACCTGTGAGAAACCATGAGCCACCCACCAAGAAAATGCCCTCGGGTGATCTAGACCCGGCGGGAAAAGAGGGTTGTTAACGATTGGAAGCAAGGGCAAAAAGGGTGACATCAGGCCACTGGAGTAACGTACCGAGTCCCAGACTTGTAGGCCATGGAGCAACATCGGACTCAGCGCCATAGGGCGCAGGGCAGGGGGAAGCCATAGAAGTGTCGACAGTGCGTTAGGGGCACAATTGGGTAGTTCCAGCAGGACCCAGAGAGGAACATCGGAGGAAGCGTGCAACATAGACAGCGGAGCAATCTGGCTCGCCTGATAATACTTAGTTACATTGGGTACCCCAAGACCACCCTGGAGTCTATGAGCAAAGAGCGTATTTCTAGAGACTCTGGGGTGCTTTTTGGCCCAGATGAAACGCATAAACTTTGCCTGAAGCAACCGAAGAAAATGAGGGGGAACCCGCACTGGGAGGGTGCGAAAATAATATAACAATTTCGGCAAGATGGTCATTTTCACTGAATGAACCCGTCCTATCCAAGACAGGTGCGGAAATTGCCAGGAATGCATAAGAGAAGATAAAGAGCTAAGCAAAGCGAATGCCCAAGTATTCAAGAGAAGAGGAAGCCCACCGGTAAGGGAAGTGGGATTGTAGGCGCGAAACCAAATCTGAAGCCAAAATAATATTGAGAGCGACGGTTTTATCCAAGTTGATACGTAGACCCGAAATCAAGGAGAAGCGCTCAAGAACCCGTTGCAAGTTAGGAAGCGTTGTCAGAGGATTAGTAAGGGTCAAAAGGGCATCGTCCGCAAAGAGGCTCAGCTTAAACTCCTGTCCCGCGTATGAAACCCCCGATACATTGCAATCAGCCCGGAGCGCTAAAGCCAGTGGCTCAAGCGCCAGGACAAAGAGTGCCGGGGACAGCGGGCAGCCCTGCCTCGTCCCTCGCCCAACAGGAAAGGGATCCGAGAAATACCCAGTGTATTTAACGGAGGCTGAAGGAAAGGAATACAAGGCTTGAATCCAAGAGAGAATAGAATCCCCGAAACCCCAACGAGACAGCACAAACCGCAGATATTCCCAGGATAGAGAATCAAAAGCTTTATATATGTCCAAGGACAGTAAGAATCCTGGGATTTTCCGTTGTTGCAGAAAATGTATAAGATGGACCACCTTACGGACGTTATCACCCGCCTGCCTCCCGGGGACAAACCCTACTTGGTCCCTGTGGACCAGGCTACACAAATATTTATTGATGCGAAAACTAAGGATCTTGCCCAATATCTTCAGGTCTTCATTAAGAAGAGAAATGGGCCGGAAGGCTTGCGGTTCCTGGACATCATCGGTCGTCTTAGGAATCATAGAGATATGTGCCCTAAGTGCGTCCGGAGAGGGCAAGGAGCCCTGTCGTAACTCATTGAAATAGGCAGCTAAAAAGGGAGCCAATAGGGCCAAGAATTTTTTATAATAGAGACCGGAGAAGCCGTTGGGACCTGGGGCCGTGGTGGACCGTAAAGATTTGATCGCTTGGAGCACTTCCGGTACGGTGACACCAGCATTGAGGGCCACCTGTGCTGCCTCGGTTAATCCAGGAAGATGGAGGTCTTGAAAGAATGCCTCTGCCTAGGCCACAGGGAAGGGATCTGGGGCAGCATAGAGGCGCGAAAGGAAGTCCGAGAATCGGGAAACAATCTGCTGGGGATTAGAAGTACAGCCACCCGTGGAAAGTCGAAGTCGAATCGGTTTATGCGGTTTCCCCACAGAATTGAGTTTCCTGGCTAGCATGGGACCGGGCTTATTAGCACAGGAATAGAATTTATGTTTGGTCCAACGCCGGGCCCGTTCCCCCTCCGAAGAGGCAAGGAGGTCCAATTCTGTTGCCAGAGCGTCCCGAGCGCGTTTATGGGCCACGGATGGACATGACTTCCAACACGCATCCCCAGAGGCCAGGAGAGAATGAAGCTCCAAGAGTTGGCGTTCCTGCTCCCGCTTCCGGACTGCAGCCAGCTGTATAACATGACCCCGCATCGTGGCCTTATGCGCTTCCCATAGGGGCACTGCTGAAGAGACCGATCCCGAGTTTTCCATAAAGTATGTCCGTAAAAAGAATTCTATTTGTTGGCAGGTAGCCTGAGTGGTCAATAAAGAGTCATTGATGCGCCAATGAAAAGGGCACCGTTCTGACCCAGAAAGGGCAAGGAGGAGTACCAAAGGATCATGGTCTGACCAGGGTGAGGAGGGAATAGTTATCCGCCGGACCAAGGGGAGCTGCTGGACCTGCATGAATATATGATCAATTCTACAAAAACTGTCATGAGGATTGGAATAGAACGTAAAGTCGCGTTCAGTTGGATGAAGTTCCCTCCAGACGTCCGCTAGCCCCGCTGTCCGCAAAAGAAAGCGCATACGTTCCTCCAGCACCAAGTCATGAGAGGGAGTCGCTCCCCGAGCGTAGCGCCTATCCAATGTGGAATCCAAGGTAACATTCGAATCCCCCATAACAAGAAGAAGACCCTTAGAGTGTCGAGAAACAATGGTGCAAAGATGCGAAAATAATTTATGCTGGAAACGGTTAGGCGCGTAGTAAGAGACAAAGGTAACCTCCTGGTCCCAGAGGGTGCCTTGCAGAAGCAAATACCTGCCCGTGGGGTCCGCTATATGCCTAGCACAGACAAAGGGGAGATTGCGTTTAAAAGCTATCAGAACACCCCGACGCTTCTCAGGAGCCGAGGCCGTGTAAAAGATGAGATAGTGAGGTGAAAGATAACGCGGAGCGGAGGACTGAGAAAACCTGGTCTCCTGTAGACATACCACATCAATTTGTTGCGATTTGAGGTGATGAAAAATTTTAGCCCGTTTCTGAGGCGAATTGAAGCCTTGAACATTTTGTGAATGTATTTTTAAAAGGGGTGATGCCATGGCGGTATAAACGTAACATGCTCAGCAGAAAAAAGCCCAAAGCAGCCATCAATTTCTACTCCCAATGGCGATCGGACCATGGCGTCCCGGAACGCTGCAGAAAACAAAAACAAAAAAAAACATAGAAAAAGAAAAGAACAAAGGAAAAAGACACAAAAAGTATACACAACAGTGCAATCCTGTCACACCAATGGTGTCGTGCATCCTACACATGAAGGATACAGTTAGGGGTAACTCTACCACCGGACACATGGCTGCAAATGGAAACATCAAAACAGAAGCCCTCAGGGGGCAAAAAGGCAATGAACATAATAGAATATAGTAAAACTTAATAAAACTAAAAGTCCCAGGAGCAGGGACCTCCGCGATAACCTCCCCATAGAAACCCGGACAACCGTAGGGGCCAACCCCCTTCCACCCAACCAGGCCCACCGGGTCAACCTCCAAGGAGCCCAAGGAAACCATCACCCAATGCCACCAACGTAGACCCAATTACCATCATATGGACCCAAAATAGGCTACGGCAGCAAAAAGTCCCGATTCTTAAGTCCAGGAAGAGACCCCCCCCCCAACCCGGGATGGAACCCAAAAGAGCAAGCCGGAGCAGTCCCAACCTAGAATGTCGACAAACCGGGAAGACCCTAAGGGCCAAACTCACGATCTCATCAGGGTAGTCCCTCGGTGAGACAATATATGGGAGTTCCAAGGCTCATCTTCAGCCTGGAGAAGAACAGGAAGGATCGCGAAGGGGTCTGAGGGAGAGCCCCCCTCCTATTGGACGACCGCTCCCAGATGCGGCCCAAAGGAGGCGGCCTCGCCGAGGATCCAGATCAATGTGCTTGGCTCCGATCAGCAGCTTCCGGCGAGAGAATATGTAGAGATTCCAGGAGAGAATGGGCCGCCTCCGGCGTAAACCACAGAATGACTGCGGCCCTGGTAGGTGAAGGTGAGGCGGAACGGAAAGCCCCAGGCGTATTTAATTCTGTGTTTCACCAGGACCGAAGTGAAGGGCTTCAACTGGCGGTGCTTCTGGAGAGTGGTCTGAGAGAGGTCCGCGAAAAGCTGGTAGCGGTGCCCCTGGAAGCTAAGATCAGGGTTATTTCTGGCTGCCAAGAGGATAGTTTCCTTAGTGCGGTAATAAGTAAACTTGATGATAATGTCCCTCGGGGGCCCATCCGGTCATCTGGGGCCCAAAGAACGATGTATGCGGTCAAATTCAAGCTGGTCAATGGGAATAGCGGGTGTCAGCTCCTGAAACAGAGCAGTAGCAGTGGAGGTAAGATCCGTGACCGTTTCCGGGATACCCCTTAACCGCAAATTGCCGCGGCGGGAACGATCCTCAAGCCGCAGTAGTGCCTCCGCCAATTCCTTCTTAAGGTCGCACAGGTCCTGTTCGTGATTTTCAATGACTGTGGCCGCAGCGTCCATTTTATCCCCGAGATCGTTCGTCCGATTGCCCAAATCCCGAATTTCCCGCGAAAGACGGTCGGCCAGCTTGGAGGTAGCGGAGGATAATTCTGATTGCAGCATACATTTGAAGCAGCGCAGGAGCTCAGCATCCCGCAGGGATGGAATGTGAGACTGCCAGGATGGCTCTGATTCCAGGTCTTCCCCACTGCCAGGATCCATCTCACCTGCAGGTAGTGATGGCAGGGGACCCAAAATTGCAGCCGGGGCTTCAGTTGTTGTCCCGGGCGGGAACTGCGAATCCGCGGCCGGTGTCCTGGAAGCCTCTGGCGGCCGGCCCAAAATCGAGGCCGCGGCTTCACCCACGATCTCCGGCGGGTAGGCCGCAACTTCCCGCACGGTCCGCCGGAAGCAGGAGGTGCGGGCGGCCGGCGTTTTTTTCCCAATCAGGGTGCTGGAGGGACAGGGGGCCAGAGAGGAAGCGGAGGGACCCCCCCTGAGGGTCAGAAATCGGCCGATGTGTCCAGCGGCCGAGACAGAGAATTAATAGGCAGCCATCCTGGCTGCTGCTCACGAGCGCCCCCCTGTATTTTGTGTTTTGAATCTGGCCAGCAACAACCTCGCCAAAAAAAAGAAATAACGCAAAACGTGTCAAAAACATGCAGATGCGGCATTTTCTCAAGTTTGAGGACATGGGCATTTTAAAGGATGCTATGGATAAAAGCGTGGATTCCCTATTAAAAAAGGTGTGGGATTCTACTCTAACCTCAAGCCAGCTATGGCTTCAACAGTCGTGGCTAGAAACTTGGAGCACTGGTTAGATCAGTTGAAAGAACATATAGAGGCTGGGACACCTCTTGAGGAGTCAGGCAACAAAAAGCCTTGGAACACTCAAAAGGCTAGAAGCGAAACAAGGGTTTTGTTTAGGCCTCCGGAACCTTCAGCAAAAAGTCAATGATGGTTTCGGGGGTGTGAGGAAGATTGCATTGTTTCTTCCACAGTGGGAGAGAGTGACATCCAGTCTGTTTGTCTGAAACATCGTAGACCAAAGCCACAATCTGGAGTTAATGGGAATTCTGCTGAACAGATTTTTTGTAACCCAAATATCCAGTTTTCAGGAGAAATCCCTGGCAATGATGTCTCTTTTGCAGGAGCAAAATTCCAGTTCCCCAAGAGCAGGAGTGACTGGGATTCTGTTATCGTGATTTTCTGGTCAGAAAGACTTTAGGAAAATTTCAGTTAATTCTGAACCTGAAGTTGTAAAACAAATTCATCCATTACAAGAAGTTTTGCATGGATACATTATTTTCGGTAAGAAAGCTTCTTACTGTGGGGTGCTTCATGACATCCATAGATCTGAAGGATTCTTGCACATTTCGGTCGCCAAAAAACTCCCAAACGTTTCTTCAGCTGGCTGTCCAGATGGGGTACTCAATATTTTATCTTGAATTCAAATACCTTCCTTTCATACTGTCATCAGCTCCCAGAATCTTCACGAAGGTCCTGGCGAAAGCTTTGGCTCCCCTGAAGATGCAGGGGATATCGATCATTCCATATTTAGATGATCTCCTGCTATTTGAAGTTCCAGGGAACAACTGAGTATCAATCTGCAAAAAACGGTGGACCACCTGGAAAGTTTGTGGTGGCTTCTGAACCAGGAAAAATATAATTTGGTTCCTGTACACATCAAAGTTTTTGGGCAACACCATTGTTTAAGTGCAGGGAAGATTTTTTCTTCCAGTGGAAAAAATAGTGAAAGTTCAGGAAGCAGTAAAACAAGTGCAGACAATCATGTCAGTTACAGTTAGGACTGCTATGTCAACATTGGGTCTCCTCTCAGCCTCTGTTCCAGCAGTCCAGTGGGCACTCCATTCAAGGGATCTTCAACAAAGCATCTTGCAGAGTTGGAGTCATTGGGAGTCTCTGGAAAAACCCAATCCGCTTTCTTTGTGTGTCAAGAGGAAGCTGTGGTGGTGGTGGTTGTGGTAGCAGGATCAAAACAATCACATGGGAGGCTTGCTATGGGCTTTACCAGTCACAAGGAGACCAACAACAAATCCAAGTTCTTGGGGCTGGGGAGCTCATCTTGAGGGTCAAGTTGCCCAGGTTTCCTGGTCAAAACAAGAAACCAGGAGATCCTCCAACTAGAGGGAATTAAAGGTGGTCCTGTTAGGGCTTCTGTCCTTTCATGAGATCATCAAGGGCCAACACGTCCAGATTCTATCAGACGGTGCGACCACCGTAGCCTACGTGTCGCAGCAGGGAGGCACCAGAAGCAAAACTCTTCTGGCCTTGGATTTTTAAAACTCTGAGGTGGGCAGAGCACAATTCTTCATCTCTAACAGCAATCCACTTGAAGGGCAGTCTGATGCAATTGGCAGATTTTCTGGGCAAAAAGAGGGTATTGGATTTATAATGGAGCCTGAACCCTGAGATTTTTCATGTGATCACCTGCAGATGGGGGACTCCATAGGTGGACCTGATTGTCAATCGATCAAATGCAAAGGTTACAATTTATTTTTCCTTGAGCAGAGAAGAGCAAGCAGATGTCTTAGATGCTCAGGCTTGGATCTTCCATTTGTGTTACGCTTTTCCCCTTTTCAGATGATTCCGGTAGTCCTCAAAAAATGTATGGAGGAAAGCACAGATGTGATTCTGGTGGCCACCTTTTGGCCCAAATGAGCGTGGTTCTCAACTCTGATGCAGGGACCTCTTTGTCATCCAGGGATAAGCCAGCTGAAGCTAGCAGCTTGGTTACTGAGGAAGAAATCTTAAGGAATAAGGGTTAGTCAGATAAGTTAATTTCTACTTTGTTGAACAGCAGGAAAAAAGGTGACAAGAGCTATATATTTTAAAACTTGGAAATGTTTAAATTCCTGGTGTACATCTAAAGGTTTTCAGCCAAAAAGAGTGGTTTCTGTCCTGACAGAATGGAGAAAGGATTGACAATCAGTACCCTGAAGGGCACAGGTACCAGTATATAGTTAGTCTGGCTGAAAAAAGACAAAAGCCCATCCAGTTCAACCATAGAAAAAAAAAGTTATAATCCTATACCCACAGTTGATCCAGAGGAAGGCAAAAAAAACCCAGCAAAGCATGATCTAGTTTGCTCCTGCTGGGAAAAAAATTCCTTCCTGATCCCTCGAGAGGCAATCTGATATTCCCTGGATCAACTTTACCTACGAATGTTAGTATCCAGTTATATTCTGTGTATCTAAGAAAGAATCCAGGCCTTTTTCGAAGCAATCCACTGAGCTGGCCAGAACCAACTCTTGAGGGAGTCTATTCCACATTTTCACAGCTCTTCACAGCTCTCACTGTGAAGAAACCTTTCCGTGTTTGGAGATTAAATTTCTTTTCCTCCTGACGTAAAGAGTGCCCCTTGTCCTCTGTGATGACCTCAGGGTGAATAGCTCTACACCGAGTTCACTATATGAACCACTGATGTATTTATACATGTTGATCATATACCCCCTTAACCTTCTCATCTCAAGAGAGAATAAATTCCGTTCCTCTAATCTTTCCTCATAGCTGATCTTCTCCATGCCTCGTATCAGTTTAGTTGCCCTTCTCTGTACTTTCTCCAGTTCCCCAATGTTCTTTTTGTGAATTGGTGCCCAAAACTGAACTGCATATTCCAGATGAGGTCTTACTAATGATTTGTACAGTGGTAAAATGATATCTCTCTCTCTCTGGAGTCTATACTTCTTTTAATACAAGAGAGGATTATGCTCGCTTTAGAAACCGCAGCTTGGCATTGCATGCCATTTATTAAGCTTGTGATCTACCAGAACTCCCACATCCTTCTTCACCATTGATTCCCCCAGTTGTACTCCCCCTAGTATGTGTGGTGCATGCATATTCGTAGCCCCCAAGTGCATAACCTTACATTTATCAACATTAAACCTCATTTGCCACATAGTTGCCCGATTAAACAGTGCATTGAGGTCTTCATCTGCCAATCATCGGAAAGACTGTGTGTGAGTGTGGAAGAAGGCAGCTTGTGTGCACAGAGCGATCAGGATTTGCTGTTTCTAGGATATTTCTGAGGAGGCTGCCTGCAGTGCCGTTGTCCATTGGTGAGGGGGATTGATCCAGCGTTGGACCCTATACTTTCAGGAGGGGTTCCATGTTCCCGATTGGTGCTGTATTGTTTGTACAAGTGCTCTGACCCTGTGGGGTTGCTTCATGGTGAGGTGAGGGGGCATTTCACCCAGTGTTGGATCTCCTATGTATAACCTTTCATATACATAGATCCATTAAGGACTATTTTTTGGACTTTTTCGTTCGGGTGATACGTTTATTTCTGGATGAGATTCACTTTATATGTTGGATGTTTTATTTATATATGATTCTGAAATTTTTTTGACCTATTATTTTATGTGTTACGGATTCACGTGTATGTCACTTATTTCACTATTTATCCCCACATTTTAGGGTCACGTATAAATAGTTTACTTTCTTTTGTTTTTTTTCTTTATGTTTATAGGCTGTGTGGCTTATAAACGTTTAACCATATACAGTATTTTATTAGTGTCATTTAGCCACTAATTTTCCACTTTATCCCCAATTAGGGGTCACTGATTTATGGTTCACTTTCATCATAATCGGTTTTTATATCTGTTGAATTTTTGGTGATTTTAATTAGCAAATACGTTGCGGCAGATTAGCTTTGTGGTTTTTTACCATAAACCACATTTCAATAGTTTCCTTTTGTTCACTAATGTGCACTATAAGTGTTCTTTTCTGTTAGATCTTTAGCCAATACCGGTTTTGCACACAATATACCTGTAGGTATATTTTCACATCACAAGTATATTTTGTGCAAATTTAGCACAAATTTAGTGGTGGGATCCTATTTGTGTATTATCACCATTTATGTTGTCACTATTTATGGATAATAAGGATTGTCACTTATAAGTCACCTATTTATGGTGTTACACCCTACATTCATTATTTTGGGGGTTTCACTGTTATTTATGACTTTGGATTTTTCATGTGCATTCTATTCTATATATTTTGAAGTTTATACATTTTTTTGTGTGAAGTTTTCTGTTGTTTGTGATTTTTTGATTTAAGGGATATATTATTATTAGCACATCACCAAATTATTATATTTAACAATTTACCATTGTGGTATGTGGTAGGGTGTTGGCTGTTGTATGTAGAGATTGACATTCTGAGCGCGGGAGGACTATATAGATCTATTCACACCCTATATTGTTTATAAATGTATTAAAAAGTAAGGGTCCCAACACTGAACCCTGGGGTACACCACTGATGACCCCAGACTAATCAAAGTATGAATCATTAACCACTACTCTTTAGATATGATCTTTTAGTCAGTTTTTCCAAGCCCGTATACCTTTCCTTACACATTAGCCATGTGTGGGGAACTGTGTCAAACACTTTTGCAAAATCCAAGTATACCACGTCCACTGCCACCCCTCTGTCCAAGGTTTTGCTCACCCCCTCATAAAAAGAAATCAGATTTGTTTGACAACTTCTGTCTTTCATGAATCCATGCTGTCTGTTGCTTAAAATATTTTTTTCCAGCAAGAACTCATCTATGTGGTCTCTTATTATACTCTCCAATACATTCCCAACTATAGAAGTTAAAGATTTTGATCCCTTTCTAACCACTAGCCTACAGGTCACTTATACCCCCTTCCTGCCCAGGCCAATTTCCAGCTTTCAGCGCTGTCACAATTTGAATGGCAGTTGCGTGGTCATGCAACATTGTACCCATATGAAATTTTTATCATTTTTTTGAGACAGAGCTTTCTCTTGGTGGTATCTAATTACCTCTGGGATTTTTTTTTTCTTAAACCAAAAACCACTGAAAATTTTGAAAAAAAAAAAAAGTTTTTTTCTTAGTTTTTGTTATACAATTTTGTAAAGAAGTGATTTTTCTCCTTCACTGATGTGCGCTAATGAGGCTGCAGTGATGGGCACTGATAGGCTGCACTGATACATGACAATGATATATGGCACAGATAGGCGGCACTGACTGGCACAGATAGGTGGCACTGACTGGCACAGATAGGCGGCACTGACTGGCACAGATAGGCAGCACTGACTGGCACAGATAGGCGGCACTGACTGGCGGCACAGATAGGTGGCACTGACTGGCAGAACAGATAGGCGGCACTGACTGGCAGCACATATAGGCGGCACTGACTGGCAGCACAGATAGGCGGCACTGATTGGCACTGATGGGTGACATTGAAAGGCAGCTCAGATGGGCACTGATATGTGGCATTAATGTGGCACTGATGGGCACTGGCACGTGGCACTGATGGGCACTGACACTGATGAGCACTGACAGGTGACACTTCTGGAGTCACACTGATCATCAGGGCACACTGATCATCAGTGCCCTTATGATCAGTGTACATGTCCCCTCCGCGGAAAGCCGATTACCGGCTCTCCTCTCGTGCTGTCAGCGTGACAGCTCGAGAGGAGAGAAATGCCGATAACCGGCATTTCCGTGTTTACATGTGATCAGCTGTGATTGGACATAGCTGATCACATGACCGAGCCGACATCTTCGGCTCTTACCGTGATCCGCTGTGTCCGAGGGACACAGCGGACCGGCGATCGCCGCGCTGCGTGCTCCCTGAGCCATGCATGCGCAGTGAGAATGGTAGGATGTCATATGACGTCCTATCAGAATGAGAGAACCACCTTGCGCACGTCATTGTACTATAGGGCGGGCGTAAGGTGGTTAAATATTGGTACCACATTGGCCTTACGCCAATTCAGTGGTACTATGCCAGTCATTAGAGAGTCCCTAAAAATTAGAAACAATGGCTTTGAAATGACAGAACTCAATTCTTTAAGGACCCGTGGGTGTATGCCATCCGGTCCAGGTGCTTTATTCACCTTTTATACTGTCTAAATATTTTTGAGTCAATTGTGAGCCAATGTGGATCATCTGGAGCTGTGTCAATACCATGCCCATTATGGACAACAGCTCCTCCATGCTCCTTTGTATACACAGAGCTGAAGAAGGTATTAAATAATTTTTCCTTCTCTTTGTCCCCAGTCACCCACTCTAGATTTTTTTGTAAAGGGCCTACATGCTCGGATCGAAACTTTTTACTATTAATATATTTGAAGAATTTTTTGGGGTTGGTCCTGCTATCTTTTGCAATCTGTCATTCGTTTACAATTTTTGTGGCCTTTATTTCCTTTTTGCATATTCTGGTATACTCTTTGTAATGTTTAAACGATGATAGCGTTTTTTCATTTTTATATTTAATAAATGCTATTTTCTTATTGTCTATAACCTTTTTAACTTTTGGCCGTAAGCCACATAGGTTTGATTTTTAGCTTTTTAAACTTGTTGCCCATGGGAATATATTTTGCAGTGTGTTCACATAGTCTTTTTGAAGAACTCCCATTTCTGAGTTTTGTTCATCGATGCCAATATTCCCTCCGAGTCGAAGTCTTGGAGAGCAGCTCTCAGCCTTGGAAAATTAGCTCTCTCAAAATTGAGCGTTTTTATTTTTTCCGTATGTGCTTGCTGTTTACAGATAACAAATAATTAAATCATGTTATGGTCACTGCTACCCAGATGTTCTTTTATTTAGACGTTTGTAATAAGCTCTGCGTGGTTTGAGATTACCAGGTCCAGCAGAGCATCATTCCTAGTAGGGGCCTCTATGAACTGTACCATAAAATTGTCCTGTTGTAGGTTTAAAAATTTTTGCCCTTTAACTGTTCCTGCAGTACCGTTACTCCAGTCAATTTCCAGGTAGTTAAAGTCCCCAATTATTATCAATGTCCCAGCCCTTGCAGCCCTTTCAATCTGTGCAAAGAGCTGAGTTTCCACCTCCTCATTAACACTGGGAGGCCTATAATAAACTCCACTGATTATCTTTGTAGTACTCACCCCCATGTGCATTTCCACCCATAATGCTTCAGCCTCATCACACTCTCCATCAACTAGGTCCCCTTTCACACTTGCTCTGAGATCACTTCTCACATAGAAACAGACACCACCAGTTTTCCTATTTACCCTGTCTCTCCAAAAGAGAACATAGCCAGGAATATTAATGGACAAGTCATGCGAAGAATGAAGCCAAGATTCAGCAATACCAATTAAATCATAGTTCTGTTCATGCACCAAAGCTTCAAACTCACCTATTTTGCTTGGCAGACTTCTGGCATTGGTGAACAAACACTTTAATTGATTGACACCTTGTTCACACTTATTTTGCATATTTTTTATTTTCATACAAATGGTACCAATTCCACTGGTTGTTTGTAACATGGAAACCTTCTTATCTGACATCCCATCTTTCCCCATTCCACCCACCAATAAGTACTGACCCCTGTCTGATCTGTCTACCCTATTATAATCTAATTCTCCCTCCCCCCTCGATCCTAGTTTAAATACTCCGCCAGCCTTTCCTTAAACCTCTCCCCCAGCACAGCAGACCCCCTTCCATTTAGGTGCAGACCACCTCTAGCATATACTGTAGGTTGCACCCCAATGAAAAGTCAGCCCAGTGCTCTAGAAACCCAAATCCTTCCCTCAAACCGGTATTCTCGTTTTTTCTAGATAGGTCCCTTTCCAGGGATCCATTAATTGTAAGGTGCTTTTTTTTTTTTTTTTTTTAAGGCTCTGTCCAGATCACGGCCAGTCCCTTTTTAAGGTGTTTTCTTAAATGGGATTTGGCAGTGGTTCTACAGGGTCTGACTAAAAGACCATTTGAACCATTGGAGGATACTTCACTCAAGGATTGGACTTTTAAAACAGTTTTGCTAATAGCAGCGACTTCAGCTTGCAGAGTTGGAGAGCTCCAGGCTTTTTCAATTGTTGAACCTTTTTTGATGATTTTTCAGGCTTGTACCATTTTGAGAACGGATCCAGGGTTTTTACCTAAAGTTTAAAGCAGTATTAAACCCAAAACGCAAAATATGTATATTGAAGCTTACCAATCATTAGGTATGGTGGCTGCATTCGTTTTTTTTTTTTAGTTTTTTTTTAAGGCCCCTTTTACATGTGGCAGATTTTGCTCTGATCAGTAGGAAATCTGTGATCCTCTGCTGATTGCAGTGTTGCTTTAAAGTGTTACTAAACCCACAACAGTAAAATCAGTCTGTATATGCAGTAAAGTATGCTTGTTATACTCACTGTGCAACCTAAGGGGTTAATCCTCTGCATTGTGTAAAAAGGATGTTTGATCCTGACTTCTCTGCCCCTCCTTCTTCTGCACATGCTTAGTTCAGTGTGTATTGCTAGAGAAGTCTCAACTGCCGATGAGAAAAGGTATCTAACAGTTTATATATACTAAAATAATTGCATTTCCATGTTGTGTGTACTGTGGGAGACCAGATATAGTGAATGCAGTGTCTTGGGTCTAGTAGAACTTTAAGTTTACCTGACCCTTTGCAGCAAACAAGGAGGGTAGAAAATGGTTGCATTGTTAAAGTGGAATTCCAGCTCACTCCTAATTAGATTTAAGTGTCCACTTTTCCTAATGTGATCCGTCTCCTCTGTGTCAACCAGCTCATCTTCAAGGAAGAGGTGGGAACATTGACAATGGGTGGGCCATTGAAGCAGATAATGTCACCTCTTCAGACTTTACTAATCATTGTTGGAGCACTATCTATCTCCCCTGCAGCTGCTGCTCACTGACACTTCAGATCACATGACCAGACCGGAGCGACCTTACAATAGGTAAGTATATACATCTTTTTTACTCAGGTTAGTTAGCATAGATGTTAGAGGAGAGGAAGGGAGAGCTTTAAGGCTAGTTAGATGTAAGAAGGCATTCCACTTTAATGTTTTTTTTCCTATTTTTATTTGCTTTTTCTTTCTTTTCTTTTTTTTATATCCAATATAATTGCAGCTGAATACTGCCACCTTAAGGCTGCAGTGCCATCGGTTTAGGGCCCATTCACGCCAGGTGCAGTTGGATGCATTTAGGACTGCATTCCCACTGCATAGACAGTCCAAATGTATAGCAAGCTGCGTTTTTCTGCACCACAAATGCACAAAAATACGTGCAGACACACTGCAACACATTGCAGTACACATAAATACCCAAAGAAAGAAGGAAGTGACCTCAAAGCGCAAACACTTTAGGGAAAAACACATTGCAAACATGCATGAAAACATGCATCAAACTCATGCCAACACGCATTCAAAAATGCACAGTAAACACTCAGTTTCTGGTGTGAACGGGCCCTTAAACCTGTAATTGGCAGATTACATCATTACAATAAAATAAGAATTCATTGAAGCATACATTTTTTTTTTTACATTTTTATGTATTTCTAAGTCGATAATAAACACGTGGTTTTTAAATAAACATTGTACCAAATAAAATCCCTAAATTATAAAAATGGTAATATGCAGTTACCTCCAGGTGTCTGGACATAAAAGAGAGAATCGCAGGGACATTCGTCTAGCCTCAGTTTTTTGATAGTGTCCTTAAATGATGGATCTCTTCTCTCTACTAAGAAAAGCTTACTTTGTTCTTTTGGAGGCTTTTTTCTAGGGTGATACTCCTACCAAAATTGCTGGCTGCACCATAGCCAACACGGATCGGTTGACTCCACAGGTGAGCCTTTAACCACTTCCTGCCCAGCCTATGGCCAAATGGCGGCTGGCAAAAACCCTCACCTTTCTGGGTGGACGCCATATGGCGTCCTTTCGGGCATGCGCAGTTTGCGCGCCTGCAGAGCCGCGCAGCTGCGCGATCTGTCACCGGCTGTGTACCTCGGACACGGCCGATGACAGATCTGAGTACCGGCCCCGTTGCCGGTACCATGTGACCTGCTGTGACTAATCACAGCAGGTCACATGACAGTTGTATACAATGGATGGCTTCATTCATGCCATCCATTGTATACTAGTGTGTCTATCTGTGAATGGTCACAGCGATCACATGCACAAGCTGGGCCAATCACAGCGCAGCTGTGTCATGTGATTAGCCGTGGCCAAATCGCAGCTAAGCACAAAAAAAAAAAAAACCCTGAATGAATCGATGTAAAAAAAAACAAAATACTGATCACTTCCCCAAAGTAGTACAATCTTACTCTGGTAACATTGTACTACTTTGGTCATATTGAAATATGAAAAAAAATCTTAAAAAAAAGAAAAAAAATGTAATGAAAAATTAAAAATAATAAAAAATTATATATATTTTCTTTTCATACTGTCACCAGTCAGTGTCCCTGATCACCGCCATGCCAGTTATATGATGACGCTGTACTGCACTGGTGACAATATGTAAAAAAAAAATAGTGAAAATAATTTTTTACATTTTTTCATTTTACAAAAAATTATGACAAAAAAATACAGCTTCAAAAAACTCACCATGCCTCTGATGAAGTATGTCAGACTGTCTACTTTGCAAAAAGGGGTCATTTGGAGTATATCTGTACTGTTCCGACGTTCTTGGACCTCAAGAAATTAGATTGGCTGTCAGTACTTCAGGATTGATCATTATTCAGATATATCCCATAGTTTGTGAACTCTATAACTTTCCTACAAACTAAACAATACATCCTAATTTAGGTTATTTTTACCAAAGACGTAGCCGAATACATCATGGCCTAAATTTATGAAGAACAATTATTTATTTGCAAACTTTTATAACAGAAACAAAGAAAAAAAATTTTTTTTTCAATATTTTTGGTCTTTTTTTGTTAATTTAGCAAAAAATAAAAACCCCAGTGGTGATTAAATACCACCAAAAGAAAGCTCTAGTTGTGTGAAGAAAATTATAAACTTTTAGTTTGGGTACAATGTTGTATGACCATGCAATTGTCATTCAAAGCGTGAGAGCGCTGAAACCTGAAAAATGGCCTGGGCAGGAAGGGGGTAAAACTGCCCTGTATTAAAGTGGTGAAGGACCATACTTGGATCCCACTTGAATGAAGATGCGATGCCAGCCTGTAATGCTCCTTGAGGTACTTGATCCTGTGTGGGCGCTTACCTTGGCACCTGCCTGTGGGTAGATAAGTTGAGAGGAAAAAGTTGAGAGGACCTTCTCCCTTATGTAACACATTTCCAAGATGGATTTTCATTCCGGACACACAGTTCACAAACCTTGTTACCAGCTAGGATACTAAATTTGTCAAACTCTCAATTGTTCCATGGAAATGGCCTGGTTGGTGATTGCTTCCTTTCTTTCAAACAATTTCCTGGCTTCAGTATACATCCAGGAGACCTACTTGCACATTCCCATCTTTACTCCTCATGAACACAATCTTTTGGCCAATCTGCAGCCTCCAAACTTTTCACCAAGTTTTAGCTATGCTATGGAGCACAGCTAAAACTTGGGTATCTCAAGGGATAAGTGTAGTAGGCTACCTGGACAATCTCCAGCTAAAGGAACTCTCCTCTCTATTTATGTCAGCTGATGTCCAATAGACAGTGCAGACTCTGCAGAGCTTCAGTTGGATCTTCAACCTGTGGAAATTATTGCTGGGAACCAAATCGCCATTTAGCGTACCTGATGATAATATTGGATACAACCCTTACCAGGATTTTTTCTGCTCAGGAACAAACTTCTGTTCCTCTACTCTTTTGCATGGGCCTGTGAGTCCCTAGGGCAAACCATTGTTTGTTCCTGCATAAGGGTCTTAGATCTGATGGTAGCCCTTCTAGAGGAAGTGCCTTACGTTGTTTTTAATTCCACTCCAATGCAAATCAACTTTCAAGTAGCATGGGGCAAAAAAAAAAGACATGACATGCAAGTCCAGTCTATCTGGTGAATTTCCACCTGGTAATGAAGTCAGAGAAACCCTTTTCACCCAAAGATGTGGAAAATCAGCTTTTCTATGTGGGGGATTGGGTTTTTCATCTGGAGGTGTTTCAAGCCCTTTGCCATAGGTTTGGGATGCCATAAGTGGATCTTCTGGCATTCAGAATAAACAGTTACACCTTCACAGGATTGAGATGGAGGACATCCCAGTCCCATCACACCAAACTAGCCAAAGAGAAAGTGGTATTCGAACATATTCAGACATTTGACAGACTTTCTGTGGGCCTTTTCAAAATTGTCTGGACCTTCTGTCCCAAGGTCTGGTCCACCGCCTTGCATCTCAGTCACGAGCGTTAATGGCTTGACTGTTGAAGTTCCAGTCATGGGGGGCAGGAGCTTATTTGATTCAATTACCCATATCCTCTTGAAGGCCAGGAAGCTTATGAGATATTTCTAACACACAGCATGTATATACCAAGAATTACACCCCAAAATACATTCTGCTACTCCTTTTGAGTTTGATGATACCACATGTGTGAGACTTTTACACAGCCTGGCCACATTCAGAGGCCCAACATCCAAGTAGCACCATCAGGCGTTCTAGGGGCATAAATTACACATCTAATTTCCTGACTACCTATCACATTTGTGAAGGCCCTGGAGAACCAGGACAATGGCATTACCCACAAAATGACCCCATTTTGGAAAGCAAACACCCCAACGTATATTCTATGAGGTATAATGAGTATTTTGAACGTGTGACTTCTTTTTCCACAAGTTTTTGAAAAATATGGAAAGCGCGATATTGCGCTTTCAATTGGTCGGCCTGTGTGCTTCTCTGACGCTGATTGGCTGCAGAAGGGCAGGGTTCTGGCAGGGCTCCTTAGTTTTGTGAGTTTGGCTCCAAGTTGCGAGGATCTCTGGAAACCAAGAGGAGTGGACACTAGAGCTAAAACATCCACAGAACCCATTTGCGGAGGATGGCTACGGTACTACATGTGATCCAGAGGAGGGAGATTCCTGTCCAGGCTGTTTTCATCCTTAAAGGGGGACCTCCGGCTGACCTATACTATATACATATACATGCATATTGTAAATGCACATTTGGTGAGTTTGTAATTTTACTATATCCCTGGCACATCACCAGATGATTTTATCTGGCATGAGGAATAACACTTAAGATCACCCATAAAAGGACTCTCACTTATTGCCACTATTTTATGTACATTATATGTCACTTGATTATATGAGGATTGAAGTATTATTTTCTTATTTATCAGCACCTTATTATTGCACATTTCATGTTGATTGACATTATGAGTTTTATATGAGCTTTTTAAACGTACATCTAATAGCACTTTATTCATTTTTGCACCATATTATTGCACTTTCATCTTGATTGCTATAATGAGTTTTATATGAGCTTTTAAACGTGCATTTTACCAATAGGATATTTTAGCGCTACACCTATTATCATTATAAATCTGAGAAACAGATGCTTAAAGGTTGTCACCTGGTATTCTGGAGACATGTTTGTTACGTTCTACCGGGTAGTTCAGACCTCTTCTTTTGCCAGTTTCAAGCATAAGGTGCTACAAGCTACTTTGTGAAATTAAGTTTTTTTTGCTGTGTTGCCAAATTCTTTGCTTTTGAAAGTTCCATGGTTTAAGACTAAAGATCTATGCCCTGTACTGTACAACTAAGAAAATAGGATTTTTAACTTGCCAGTGAAATACATATCTTGGAGTACAGAACAGTACACGACACAGGTCCCTCCCTTCTTATGATTTTTTTGATTGCTAGCTAGCTGGGTGTGAAAGGGATCATAAAGGGTAGGGGTGCTCAACCTCTTGAAGAGCAAAAGCCACTTAAGTGATTTAGTAACTGGTTTCGAGCCACAATGAAATGAAATGGATCGCAATTTAAATTTTTTTTATTTTGAATAGCATAAAGAACATTTTCCTCTTGCAGATGCTGAATGCTGGTGGGAGGGAGAGGAGGAGAAGCCGGTTGTTAAGTGGTTGCAGGAGAAAAATGAAGGGGATTTTTTAAAAAAGTGTCCTGTTATGCACTCTGATGGCAGGTCAGCAAGCTGCGATCTGGGCGTGGCAATCTGCCATCCCAGAGCATGAGGTTGTGGGCCACATCATCAGGTTCTGCTGTTCATAAAATGAGCACCACTGATGATAAAACTTTTGCCCTGTCCCTGACCCAGCCTGTCAGGGATCCAGTTGCCGTGCGACGGATCCTTTTGGGCCACGGCAGTGCGCGTGCGCTGGAGCGTGCGGGTATGCATGCGCAGGAGCTTGCAAGTGCGCGCATGCGCAGGAGCGTGCAAGTGCACACATGCGCAGTATGGTACACGTCAATGCAAGGCGGGCTATTTAAACCTGCAATACAGTGTAATCAGTGCCTTCTGGACTATAACGTCCTACATTCCATAACTTGATTCTGTTGCCTGTTTCCTGATCTGACCTGACTAAGAAAGAACTCCGCCTGCACCGACCCCGGCTATCCCTGACTATCTGCTTGCCTGCTCCTTTGTACTTGATTTGCTCGCTTGATCCTGACCCGGCTTGTCTTAGTCTGCTGCACCTACTTACCTGTATCTGCACCTGGCTTGTATCCTGATTGCCGCCATACTTACCTGCTGCTGCACCCACGATCCTGCACCTGGCCTCCATCCTGGTCACCGCCATACATACCTGCTGCTGCACTCACGGTCCTGCACCTGGCCTGCATCCTGTTCACTGCCATACCTGCCTGCTACCGCATCCACGCTCCTGTGTCCAGTCCCAGTCTGCTTCCTGATTTTCCGCCATACCTGCCTGCTGCTGCACCTATGTTCCTGAATCCGCACCGGCCTGCATCTGGATCTCCTGGGTCTTCACCTACCTGCTGCCAGCTCCAAACCTACCCGGCACTCGTGCCACTCCTGGCTCTGCGCCCTCTGTTCCCATTATCAGGGGCTCCGAGCGGGAGTCGTAAGAGGACGCCTCCTCTCCATGTCAGGCTCCCCAACCAGGTACCTGATACAGCCCTTCCTTCAGCCATCTATTGCACAACGCGATGCTCTCCCCTTTCCAGTGGATACCCTGAGGGAGACCATAACTGTAATCCTGAAGGAGGTCAAGGATGGGACCTAATGTGCAAATTATTGCCCTATCTCAATGTAGAATTGAAGCTTTTCACAAAGATTCTGGCCAGTATGTTCCAGCCTTATATTCAGTGCCTGATCCACCCAGACAAGGAAGCGAAAGATAACACCACCAGAGCTTTAAATGTCATTCATTTGGCACACACCACTAACACCCCAATGCTTTTTTTTGTCTACAGATGCTGAAAAAGCATTTGACCGGGTGGACTGGTCTTTTTTTTTTTTTTTTTAAATAGTGTATCAATATCTGGGGTTTGGCATCCATATGTGCAGGTGGATAGACAAACTTTATTCCTATCCTTCTGCCAAGGTCAAGGGTGCCCTCTTTCCCCATTTATTTTTATTCTTACAGTGGAACCCTTCCTGTGCCATGTCAGGGCAAACCTGAATATATCAGGACTATTTACACCTAGAGGAGCTCATAACATCACAGGGTATTCAGATGACCTGCTGTTTTTCATCACCTGGCCTCTCATATCTCTTTCGAACTGCATTGAAGAATTCTGCCGATACAGCACACTATCTAACTTCAAGATACATTTTGGCAAGTCGGGAGCTTTAAATATTAATCAAACTCTAAACATGCAGCGCTTATTAAAGTCCATAAAATAATAACTGTATGATTTGATGTAGGAGGGAGAATAAAAAGAAAATCCCAACACCAACCAGTGCGTATAGCCTCTTCCACACGGTACCACAGTGGCAAAACCAAACTGCTTACCAGATATTAAGACCCTCAAATTATGGAGTGGTCTCCAACGCTTGATGAAATCCTGAATGTTCCAGTTGAGCAGCCCTTATTCACTCCCAATCATTCAAATGGATCTTCCCCATTGAACTCAATAAAGAATTTCCCAAGACTCAGAAGGAAGATATATGCCTCACATAAAAGGAAAAACTCACATAGTGAAGTATATTAAAACAGCCAAGCTTTTATTAGAAGTAATACACTCACATGAACTCCAGTAGTACAAGCGCTTGTAAACAATTATATCAAGATAGCCGCAGCATTCAACGTGCTGGTGTCATGTGTCACAAGTTCTGCCCAACGCATTTCATCACAAAATGACATCAGGGGCGTGGCAAACTGATGTCAACATATGCCAGGAAGACTGGAAATCAATCCGTGCTCCACCAAGAGGAAGTAAATGGAGACCAGCAAAACAAACTGCCTCAACTTGCGCTTCACACCTCCACTGGGGAACATAGACAGATATGTAATATGCATCTCAAAAAAAGGTGAAAGCAAGAGGTCAACCATACAATCTGTCCTTATTAAAAAACATTAAAAACAAACAATGATAAAAAATGCACTCACCGCAGAAATGTCCTACCATAAAAAATATATAAATAAATAAAGATAAAACGAATTACAAACTATAAATAATGACGCCACCTAGTGGGTAAACAAGTGGAGGTACCCCTCTATAAACACTTGTGGGGCCTCAGAATCAAGAGACCCAAGATTTTATTGTTCTTAAGAACTTTCCAGTGTCTCTGTATTTTTTTTTTTAACCTCATAATGTTAATGTGATTAAGTGGTTACAAACGCGCAATTAAAAGTGTTACTGGAACCTCTATTGTCTATTTTTTATATTTTTTGTCTTCCACCATCACATTCCTGTCTAATGTTGCTATATTAGTAGTGATTTTATCCAGCTCTTTTACAGCCTGATTAAAAAAATCATCAATTAAAGAACAATTACATCTGATGTGGAAAAATTTACTTTTGGGAACAGATTTCAACCAAGAGGGGTGATGACAGCTCCCCTGGCCAATACAACTGTTATAATCAGTGTCTTTAAAGTATGTAGTAGTCACGCTATTTCCTTCTTTAACCCCATATTAAGAACTAAAAAGTGAATATGGCTCTGACTAGCCTCTGACTGAAGGACAATACCTAGTGAGCTGCTATTGAGATGTTGTATATAATCATTGAGAGCGTTGATATCACCATACCAAATTTAAAAGAACATTGTCTATTTACCTTTTTCAGCTCTTCTATCCGTATATACAGTGTCCTCTTCCCATTTGGCCATAAAAAGGTTTGCCATACTGGGAGCAAATTTATCTCCCTTGGCCACACCCCTATTATGAAGAAAATGGGAACCAAAAATAATTATGCTTCATTGAAAACTGTAATAATTTCAGAACAAAAGTCCTCTTTACAGGTGTCAAACTAGCATCCCTTTTCAAAAACATATCTACAGTTGCAAACCCATCATGATGTGAAATAATAGTATAAAGAGAGTAGCTAGAATTAAACTATTTTTCCACTGAAAATCGTTCAATAGTCTAATGACTGGAGAAGAATCTTTTAAATAAGGTGTCTGCAGGACAAGTGGTTGAAGGAAACCATCAATATATATTTCCAGTTCTAGAGGTGACAGAATCCAGCCCACTAATAATAGGTCTATCAGGTGGATTAATAAGGTCCTTATGGGCTTTGGGCAAATAGTAAATGATAGGAACACGTGATAAGCTTTCTATTTTTTAGTCAAAATTTTAACATGATAACCTTGATTGATAATACTAGATAGTTCTTTTTTTTAACTTAATCGTAGGGTTCGATGGTAGGGGCACATATGTATTCACATCTAATAAAATTCTAGTCATCTCACTCACATAAGCAGATTTATCAAGAACGACTATTCCTCCGCCCTTATCGGCTGGGCGTACAACATTATCAAATCTTTCTTTCAGAGATTTAAGACCATTATTAAACCTTTCATTACCCTTGGGCTTTTTTAGTCTACAAAGAGTCTATATTTTTAAGCACCATTATACCCCATTGTGGGATAACCAATTCACAAATGACTTCTGTCAGTATAACAAATGCCTTGACCCTTGCCTCCCACACACAGGAGTCTTGTTTCAAATTCTAGTACCGGGTCCCAATTATGCTATCTCATATTCTTGTATGTCTTTAACCATCCTTGATACCTGCAAGAGAGGCTATGCCCAGTGTAGCACATTCCTCCACATATGGTGGGAATGCCTTTTTGGGACTCTGTACGTCAACTTATGGGTCATATACCATGTGACCACCTATCCTATGACCCTAACCCCCAGCTATTCTTTCATCCCTTGCCCTTCTCTATTAAACAATACAAGCATAGAGCAGTGGGATTCATTCCCCTCCACTGGAGACCGGATCTTCCGCCATCAATCCCAGGTTGACTTACTAAAATAAATAACTTTATGGAAGCAGAATAATGGGTCCATCTTTGTAAAGACCAATATAATTAATTTTATAACCTTTGTACCAGATGGCTGCACTTTACTTTCTGATGCCTTGGCGCCCTTACAAGATACGCTGGTTACTGTTGATATAATGTCCCAACTGTTGGACAATGAGGTTCTTGTGTTTTGCTTGCAGATTGCTTACTGTTTGATCTATGTGTTTCCTTTTCTACCTTCTTCTACATTTCCCTCCCACATCAGACATTGACCTTAAGCCTGGTACACACCATGGGAATATTGGACGAATTTTCGTCTGTTTTTCATTTTGCATTCTAGTGACATCTTGAAAACAAATAGGTTGCTAGAGTTACCAAAATTTTCAGTAGACAGAATACAGCTTCCCACGATGATGTATTGTAATGTATTTTTTTGTTACCAAGCATGCGTAGTCTTGGTCACTCGATTTTTTTTGATAGACAAATACTGTACCGATTAAACAAAAATGTTCGTTTTGTTATCTTACAAGTAATTTTCTTGCTTGTCTCTTCAGATAAGTTTGCATGAACTGTCTTGATCAGTTCTCGAAAGCTGTGTGCTAACTGTCAGGAATGGACTGGCCAGCAATAGTGGGACTCACCTGCCTTTTGAGCTGCAGTACCAGGGCTGGCCAGCGGGTGCTCCCAGCAATCAGAGACTCAACCTTGCAGCCAGTCAAACACCTGGAACTAATTATACTGGTGTATTTAAGGGATATTCAGACCTGCAGACTCTGCCTTGGTGTTGTGTTTTTCCTGGGCCCTGTATCTTGTTCCTGCATCCTGCTCCTGCTCCTGTTCCTGTCTTGTTGCTGACCCGGCTTGATTCTGACCTCTGCTGACTTCTGCTGTTCTGATCCCTGGCTTGTGACCCCGACCATTCTCTGCCTGACCCCCTGTACCTACCTGCCTGTTAGTTGCTGTACCCTGCTCGTGACCTGACTATTCTCCGCTTGCTCCCCCTGTACCTACCTGCCCGATTGATATTGACCCGGCCTGCCTGACGACGCTTGCACTGTATGTACTGTTATCTGTGGGTGGTTTGGTTTGGTTCGTTTGCACTGTGTTATGTTTTAGTATTGCACTGCGTTTATGTTTGTATTGTTAGTGTTAATAAATTGTTTATAACTTATCTGAAGTCTGCGTTTCCCTGCGTCAGTCACACACCTCTGGTCATACCCGGGAGCCCTGACACTAACAATCAGATTGTTGTATGAATTTTTTTTTTTTCATCTGATATTCTCATTTTGTGGACTAGGCATGAGGCCCAACGTCTTCTAATTCTCTTTTTTTCCTTTTCACCCCATCTCAAAGTTTGTCTTGCTGGCACTGTTTTATTATCAATAACCAAGACAGGAAAAATTACACATGCGTTTGCAGTATGAACATGCTTTTTTATCAGATGGAAATTGTATCAGGTTGCTCAAATGCTGTATTGCAGTTTTTGGTTTACCCATCATTTTTCCTAAATAGAAATTATATGAAAAATAATCCTTTGAGATGCTAAAAATAGATTTTTAGAGATCTGACAGTTGGTTTGCCATCACCTACAGTTTAGACACACACATATCTACGTACTCCCGTACTAGAGCATATCAATAAATACTGGACCAAAGATATGTGAAATCTCACTAAACAAAGCTGGAATCAGTTTGTCAACTTAATACTGTGGTATAATGATATGAGCCAAGGACAAACTCATTGAACCTAAGTATTTCCATAAAACCTTTTTCACCTTAGGTTATTTAATATAGGTAGGAGTGACAATGTGCCTTATTGTCAAGGTCCTACCTTTTTACCAGAGGTTATGTTACTCCATGTGCTGGCATCCATCTTGGATTTCTGCAGAGCATGGTGGGAATCTTTTATGCCTTCAGGTCTCTGAAGTCCATCCCCCAGAGGGGTGTGGCTGATGACATATAAGCCTGTGTTCCGCACATGCTCTTTGCACTTGTGTCTTGTGTCTTTGTGTTGCTGTTACTCTGTTCTAACTCTCGTGACTCTCCTGTAATCTGACTCGGCTTGTGACCTGACCATTCTTTGTGTTCTCCTTTGATCTGACCCTCCGTTGCTGAACCCGGCTTGTGACCTGTGATTCTCGTCTGCTGTCTTGTACCGTTTTTGTCTCGTTGTTGTTGACCCGGCCTGTCTGACTACTCTATTGTCTTTACCACTAGCTACACGCCATTGGCGGCGGCCATTACCGCAGCTGGGGTACCTTGGGGGCCGCGACCTGGTTCCTGGCTGCGTCAAGTCCATCCCCACCATCAGGGGCCCTGGTGAAGGGCAGCCTGGGACTTAGACTCCGCGCCCTATGGGACTTCGGTCTGTGGGTGGTGGTTGTCGTCAGCCTGTGCGTTACATTGATATTAGGCCTGCCGGTCCGTTTCCCAGCTCCTGCCCTAACACTTATAAATCAAGCAGTGGAAGCTGATTTGAGTCTCATGATTTGGAGTTCTGGCAAAATTAGACCTTTTTGGTCACAGAATAAGCAATTTATCACTGATAACTTTGCCAAATGTGTGCAACCATGAAAGATGCATCCTTGGGAAAACTGAACAGAGCAATACCAAAAAGACCTTTGAGAATACGAATACCTTTATGGTCGACTGTAGTACTAAATTTGATAACCACAGACTCATTGCTCTTTGACAAAATTTGATTAATCAAATGCTGTCTCTATGTAAGCTGACATTTGAGGTTAGCTGGTACCAGAGCAAATCTGATAAAATGTGGTCAGAGTGGGTGAGTTTGTCTAATACAGGTTACCAACTCTCTGGTCACTGCACAATAGAAAGTATAACCTTTCTAAATGTTTTATTGAATTAATTATACAGTAACTGACAACAGATATCAGTTGTATTTCATGTACAAAAGTTCTTTGTCAGAATTACAGGCATAAATTCTTCTGTAACAGTACAGAGTAATCGTCCACAGTTACTTGTTACTTTGTTTAATGTTTCTTTTATACCCTTTTGATCTTCAATATCTGTCAGTATATTCAACAATTTGTATACGATCATTGATATCTGTATTTTCCATGCTATCAATCGACTTAAGTGCAACCAGGCAGTCTTTTTTTTTTTTTCTGTGCTATCACTGCTAGGCGGCTATAGCCGGCAGCAGTGATCGGGGGGATTCACCAATTAATGCAGTCCATGTTGATGGGGGGAATCGAGCAATTATCTTTCCGTCAACCCGTGGTTGAAGGAAAGAAAATTGCATAATGTATAGCCTGCCTAATGTGACCAGGTGGATTTTTGAATATACATTGACAGTCTTTATATATTGATATTATATATGAAAGGAGTCTTTTCAGTAACGTTCAGATACTTTGAATTCATTTAGAGCTGGTGGATTGTGATGGCGTGGATCATGCATGTGGAGGAGGTCTTCCATCAAGTGCATATGAAGCTGTGGAGAAGCTAGGTAGGTGTCAAGCTACACAATTTCTTTAGATTTAATTTATCTGAGTTATATTGATTTCCACTTAATACCTTTTGTCTGTTGATTAATTTTGGTCTAACACTATAATTATTCTGACACTCCTGCATTTAGGACAAAACAAATTAAGGATATCTGTTCACAGCTTTTTTATCAGACAAACTGTTGCAGGTGACTGTCATTTCTTACTAGAACCAGCAATAATTAGTACACCGCACAGCCTATAATGCCTCTTCAGAGTGCTTCACATGAGGAGAATTTATAACCAGATAATTTTTCATCAGTGTCAGATTGGCATTATCTCTCCTGTGGTGGGTGAGAGCATATTCCCTTTCACCTACACAAATGAGAGTGTTACAGTGGTCCATCTTGGTGAGTGGAAAACCTGAGTTAAAGTAATTGTAAATGCTCAATTTGTTTCTCTTAAACTGAAAACAGGTTGTATTTAACTGCTCTGTGCAATGGTTTTGCGCAGACCAGCCCCGATCCTCTTCTTCAAGTGTCCTCTGCTGGTGCTCTGGGCTCCTCCGCTTCTTTCTGTGCCTTCCATAGCAAGCCATTTACTAAATTAACATATTTGTGAGTTCTCTCCATGACACTCAGAGCTGCTCGGCCTCACCCTCCCCTCCCTCACAAGATTTGGCTGACTACAGAAAGTGCCAATGGCTCCTGCTGCTGCCCGTGTCCCCGTGAGGAGAGGAAGAGAGGGAAGATAGAAGACTACAGCCAGGCAAAACGCTAGATCGCTTACATGTTTGGTTAAGTGTTTAGAGGAGGAGAAGAGGGGGCAGGGAATAGTGGTGTGTTTTTGACCTTAATACAGGGAATGCATTAAGGTAAAAAAACACCAAGGCTTTAGAGGGATGTAATTTTCTTCAGACTTTTAAGGCCAGCTATAATTATAAGTCTCATGTAACATGTTTAACTATGGAAAACAATAATTTAGTAATGGTCTTTTATACGACGTCTTAGTTCCTGTCAGAACACTGATGGCAAGGAGTCTTATGCAAATCTGTAATGAGGTTGGGAATATTCTATGCTCATGGGTGCTTCCACGTTTACCAGAGTATGTAGGCATCTCCTAAATGTGCTATATGATTTTGTAACAACATTCTTCATAAACCACTCTGAAATAATGTGCGATATCTGTTTTTTTTTTTTTTTTCTTACTCTGCATGGGATGGTTATTGAACTGTTGATTTTCATGAAAGTTTGTCCTCTCTGCCTCTAAAGATGCTTTTTTCTTTTTCTGTAAAACTTTCTAATGGAGATGCCAGCGGTGGTAATAGTAGATGCACATTTATGGTCAGGACAGTATTGTAGCAGTTGTACATTTGCAAATAGGCAAGAAATGGCATATATGGGTCACCAGCCCAGAACAGTATTATGCCAGCTGTAAAAGTGCCTACAGACATTAAATCTAATCTAATGTGTTTGGGTCGCTAAAAAAGTCAATATAGACCTGAATTATTATTATACAGGACTTATATAGCGCCGACAGTTTGCTCAGCGCTTTACATTATGCAGGGAGACAGTACAGTAACAATACAGTTCAATACAAGAGGGATTAGAGGGCCCTGCTCCTTGGAGCTTACAATCTAGAAGGGAGGAGATAGTGGTACAAGAGGTAATTAGCTGTGGGGGAGTAGGGGATTCCAGTAGTTAGTCTGGGTAGGCTTCCCTGAAGAGATGAGTTTTCAGAGTGCGCCTAAAAGTGAGCAGAGTAGGCGATAGCCTGATAGCTTGGGGTAGGGAGTTCCAGAGGATGGGTGAAGCCTGTGAGAAATCCTGGAGACGAGCATGGGAGGAGGAGACAAGAGAGCTAGAGAGTAGGAGGTCTTGCGAGGAGCGGAGAGTACGGTTTGGGTGGTATTTAGAGACAAGGTCGGTGATGTAGTTAGGGGCAGTGTTATGAACGGCTTTATATGTCAGTGTTAGTGTTTTGAATTTTATCCGCTGGGCAATTGGAAGCCAGTGGAGGGATTGGCATAGAGGGGTGGCAGATACAGAGCTGTTAGTAAGGTGAATGAGTCTGGCAGCAGCATTCATGATGGACTGGAGTGGGGATAGCTTGCGATGAGGTAGGCCAGTGAGGAGGGAGTTACAATACTATTGGGAGTGAATGAGTTGCTTAGTGGTTTCTGAGGTTAGGAACGGTTGTATCTTGGAGATGTTGCGGAGGTGAAGTCTACATGAGTTTGTCAGTGATTGGACCTGGGGCTGAAAGGACAGATTGTAGTCTAGGATTACACCTAGTACCCTGGCGTGAGGGGTGGGACTGATGGTAGTGTTGTTGATCTTGATGGAGAAGTCGGGGGGGGCACAGGCTGGGGGGAATACTAGAAGCTCATTTTTGGAAAGGTTGAGTTTGAGGAAGTGGAGTGACATCCAGTCCGATATGTCACTTAGTAGGCTGGTGATGCGATTGGAGACTGAGGGGGTGGGGTGAGGGGTAGAGAGATAGATTTGTGTGTCGTCGGCATAGAGATGGTAGTTGAAGCCGTGGGAGTTTATCAATTGGCCAAGGGAGGAGGTGTAGATAGAGAAGAGGAGGGGTCCGAGGACAGAGCCTTGGGGGACCCTGACCGAGAGAGGGAGTGAAGGGGAGGTGGCAGCGTTATAGGTAACACTGAAGAAGCGCTGCAATAGATAGGAGGAGAACCAGGAGAGAGCGGAGTCTCTGAGGCCAAGAGAGTGCAGTTTTTTGAGGAGGAGGGGGTGGTCAACCGTGTCAAAAGCCGCAGAGAGGTCAAGTAGTAGGAGTATAGTGTAGTGGCCGTTGGTTTTGGCGGTTAGTAGGTCATTGGTGAGTTTGAGTAGGGCAGTTTCGGTGGAGTGTAGGGGGCGGAAGCCAGACTGTAAATGGTCGAGAAGGTTGTTGTCAGTGAGATGGGAGCTCAGGCGATTGTAGACTAAGCGTTCTAGGAGTTTAGAGGTAAATGGCAGGCAGATGGGTCTTAGGTTGTTCAGGTCGGAGGGGTCCAGGGAGGGTTTCTTAAGTATGGGAGTGATGTGCGCGTGCTTTAGAGGGGAGGGGAAGGTACCGGTGGACAGGGAAAGATTGAAGATGTGAGTGAGGGAGCATAGGATGGAAGAGGAGGGGGACCGCAGGAGTTGAGGGGACAGGGTCCAGGGGGCAGGTGGTGAGGCGGGCTTCGGAGAAAATCTTAGTGACATCTTCGGTGGTAGTGAGGTCAAGGGAACAATGTGTTGAGGTGGTTATTGTGTGAGTAGTGCTAAGTGGGATGGGTGTCTGAGCAGTGGCGAAGTCCCTACGAATTGTGTCAGTCTTGTTTTTGAAGTGGTTGGCAATCTCGTAGGCGGTAAGTGAGGTGCTGGGCGGAAGTGGAGGCGGAGAAAGTAGAGTTAAAAGTGGAGAAGGGCCGGCGAGGACTGGAGGAGAAGCTATTGATGAGGGTAATAAAGTAGGCCTGTTTGGCAGCGTGAAGGGAGGAAGTGTACATTAAGAAGGCAGATTTGTAGAGGGTGAACGCTTGTTGGGATTTGGTTTTACGCCATAGTCGCTCCAGCGCACGACTATGTAGTTTGAGGTTTCTGGTGTGGTCGGTCTGCCAGGGTTGTAGAGGTCTGGGCCTAATGCTTCGTGTTGTTGGGGGTGCAAGCGAGTCTAGAGCGGCTGAAAGCAAGTTGTTGTGACAGTAGTGGCTAGGTCAGGGCAGGACAGGGGATGGATGCTGTCGTGGAGTTGGTCAATTGTTGAGCGGAAGGAAGCAGGGTTCCAGTTTCGGAGGTTTCTGTTGGTAATTGTTTGCCGTTTGGAGGGATAGGTGTTTGAGGTTGAGGCGACGGAGAAGGTGATGAGGTTGTGATCGGAGAGAGGAAAGGGGGTGTTTGTGAGGTTGCAGGGAGTGCAAAGGTGAGAGAAGACAAGGTCAAGAGTGTTCCCGTCAGAGTGAGTGGAAGACTGTATGCACTGAGCTAGTGCAAAAGAAGAGGTCATGTGGAAGAGTTGGGATGTAGCCGGGTTATTGATGTTGATAGGGATGTTGAAGTCTCCAAGAATGATAGTGGGTAGGAGAGAGTAGAGAAAGAAGGGTAGCCAGGCGGCGAAGTCATCAAGAAAGCGGGACACAGGTCCAGGAGGCCGGTAGATCACTGCAATCCTCAGAGAGATTGGAAAGAATAGCCGGATGCAGTGGGTCTCGAAGGAGGCGAAGGATAGAGAGGGAGGGTTAGGGAGGACTTGGAAGGTGCTCAGTGGTAACAGGAGCAAACCAACCCCCCCCACCTTTCCGATCACTGGGTCTGGGTGAGTGGGTCCAAATGAGACCTCCATAGGAGAGTGCTGCGGGGGAGGCAGAGTTTGTTGCTTGGACCCAGGATTCGGTGATCGCTAGGAGGTTAAGGGAGCGGGAGACAAAGAGGTCATGGAAGGAGGTGAGCTTGTTGCAGACCAAGTGGGCTATCCAGAGTGCGCATGAGAACGGGAGGGTGGTTTTGGGGAGCAGGGGGACAGATATAAATTGAGGGGCTTGCGTCAGTTTATGGAAGAGGGAGGATGTCTTGTGTGTGGGCGAGGTAGTGGAGGACCAGGTTTCGGTGAGATATCCCCAGAGATTAGGAGAAGAAGAAGGGTGAGAAAGGTGGCATGGGAGCAGGATGTATATGAGCTTGTATGTCTTCCAGTTCTGGTGTTCGGGTCAGCAGGGGAGTGGAGTATCAGGAGGAGGTGATGAGCGCAGTAGTAGGGAGGTGGAAGCAGTGAAGGTGAGATGTACAGTTGTTTGGGTGGAGCAGAGGGACAGAGAAAAGAGATTTTGGGGACGCAGGAGAGGAATATGTAAAGGAGGAGTAGAGGAGGCATTTCCAAAGGTAAGCAGAGTGGGAGTTGGGTGTGGAGAGGAGTTTCCCCGATTGCTTGATTGCAGATGGTCCAGTGTGCAGTGGAGTTTTTTGTAGTTGTGTTTTCCTGCAGCTAGAGTTCTCGTGCTTAAGTTCGGTAGAGTTCAGTAACGTGTCATGTGGCCAAGGGAGGTACTGGCCCCAGGGGATCTGTGGCACCTGGTGCTGGTGTAGAGGAGTAGTAGCATAGTTGGATCAAGCTACAAGTCCCAGTTTGTGTAGGTTCTAGATTGTAAGGTGGAAGTTGACTCGGGGCGGTGAGGGATGGATGTCAGCTGAATTGACATTAGTTCTATAACATAGTTGCACAGTTAGTCAGGATGAAAAAAAGACAAGTCCATGTAGTTCAACCAATAATACATATGAGTTACCAGCACAAAACAGTACCCAAAGTTCTATTGTGTGTGGGTCACTAGCAGAGAGCAGTACTGTAGGAGCTGTAAAGGCTCTCGTAGATACAGTATTACATGACTAGTTTCAGCAAGACAACTAGAAAAAGACACACAGGCACAGGATACTACATTTTCACTAGCAGTTAAAATGTCAGTAAAAGCTTTAAGGGGACTACTCACTTCTTCTCAGGTCCAAGCAATACTGATATGCAAAGCTTTAGCAAAATGTTAATGAGGAATTTGGAAGATAACTACACCTGGTCCTAAAACAATAGTGATTTACAAAACTGAGATTATCTCTTGTGTCAAATGGAGTTATCATTCTTCGTTCAAAGGTTTTCATTTCCTGAGCATTTTTAAAATTGCCCCTAATAAAAACATTCATGGTTTGGGTGAGAGAAATAATTTCCTTATTATCATCCTAAGATACTTGATTCTGATCGCAGGGACACAAACAAGGGAACACAACATTGCAATAACAAACACTGAAAACTGTGCAGCCACATTAATCCATTGACAACCTCAGTACCGCTGTAAGTAAACGGCCTGATATTGAGATGGTTATGCCAGGATCCCCAGGATCATGGCTGCAGCTACAATTATGATCCTGGTATGTTTTTTTTTTTTTTTTTGTAGATCTGGCAATTTCTCTGTTAAAGTAATAGTGATCTGAGCAGCTATACAGCTTCTCAATTACTTTTACAGGTGGCAGAAGGGGGTCCCCCCTTTTCTGCCTGCCACCTTTCCCGGGTTAATCTGTTTCACTCAGGAGTAGGTACCGACTCAAATGGTCACCTCAGATGCACTGTGAAGAGTGGAAGGAATAGAAGCCCCCCACCCACCCTCTTCTTTGATGTCAGAAACCAAAAGCGATGAGAATTTCTTCTTGTAAAGCAGCCAATCAAGCCATTCTTGGTTTGATCGGCTGCTTTGAAGGACAGAGGAGAGATCTGGGGTCTAATAGATTCCAGATTTCTCCAAAAAGAAGACCTGTCACAGCCCATGCTATCACAAGGGATGTTGTTCATCCCTTGTGATGCCAATAAAGTTGACAAAAAAGGTACAGTGTAAAAAAAAAGAAATAGTAAAGTAATAAAAAAAAAAAAATGTGAAGTGCCCATATGCCCCCTTGCAAATTTGAATCTGCACGTAGGTCCTGCACACATATGTAAACCGCAATCGCACCACACATGTGAGGTACCATCGGGAACGCCAGAGTGAGAGCAATAAAGTCAGCACCAGACCTCCTGTGTTACTCTAAACGTAACCTGCAAAGGCTTTTAAAGTGGATAATTTATTGTACTGTATTTTCGTGGCATGACATGTTTGGTATCTTTTATATGTTACCAAAGAATTAGGAATTCTATTGTTTGTGTTCACTAAAATTCATTAAACTGTATGAAAATTTGCATTTGAGAAACCACTGCGCAAATATTGTTTGAAAAAAAAAATTATAACACTACTATTTTATTCAGGACCTCTGCTTAAAAAAATATAACATTTTGGGGTGATTCTCCAAAAAAAACCCTGATTTTTACGTTTGAGAGAAATGTCAGAATTGGCACAGTTTTGAAGCTGTTAAAAAGTTTCACACATACAAACAGAATCTTCAGTATTGCAGGATCATACAGGTGCACCCCCAGTAATGTGGTGTAATGTTTTACAAAAAAGTGCAACCAGGGATGTTACATTGATGAAACAGTACAGGAATTACAGAAAGGAATAAATCTACAAAGACATACTATAAAAGGACACCTGAAACCGGATTGTTTGTATGGTCTTATTTTTGTTGTTGGATTGTAGTCCTTGCTGGATGCTAAATAATGTCAAATTGCAATAATGTATTTTTGAAAAATAAAAGAATGCATAAAAAGGAGGTGCAGTAGTTGTGATGGATGCAACTGTAGGTGATACTTACTATAAACAACTGGACTAAGACCAGACCCATGGTTTTACTCAAGAGCTAAAAGGTTTCATTAAAACGTTTGTTAACCCACCTACATTCCGAACTGAAAGTGTTACTAAACCCACAACAGTATAATCAATCTGTATATGCAGTAAAGCATGCTTGTTATAGTTGCCATGGAACCTGAGGGGTTAATCCTCCGTGTGTGTAAAAAGGATGTTTCAGCTTCACAATATACAGTAGTTACCAACAAATACAGTTCTAGCGAATATATATACAGTGGGGATCGAAAGTTTGGGCACCCCAGCTAAAAATTTGTATTAATGTGCATAAAGAAGCCAAGGAAAGATGGAAAAATCTCCAAAAGGTATCAAATTACAGATTAGACATTCTTATAATAAGTCAACAAAAGTTAGATTTTATTTCCATCATTTACACTTTCAAAATAACAGAAAACAAAAAAATGGCGTCTGCAAAAGTTTGGGCACCCTGCAGAGTTAATATCTTGTACTGCCCCCTTTGGCAAGTATCACAGCTTGTAAACGCTTTTTGTAGCCAGCCAAGAGTCTTTCTTTTACAAAGAGCTTTATTGAATAGTAAGCAAAAAATAATCAGACATTCGGAGCATAAATTCAAGGACCAACAATTAAGGATCGTATTAAATGACGAGGAACTTTTTCAAGGCATGCATCAATAAAGACATAAGCTGAAGAGTTAACATAGAAGCCTTGTAGGAATAGGTGAAGGAAGGGGTTATAAGGGAATGATTAACAAACCTTTGTGGGTCCATGATAATGTAAACTCCAGAGAGAGTTTTAGCTACATCAACATTATAGAAAACATGAGAGGCCCAAGAAGAGGCCTCTCCAAAAAATTATTCATGTTCATAACCTAGAGAAAGTATTGCGGATGTAGCGCAGAAAACAACAAGCACAATCTGTGAAATATATTTAAGGACAAATTGAACAGCAGGAAAGGAAAAGACATACAATAGAGAGACACGGACATCACAAACAACAACGACAACACAAAAAAAAAAAAAAAAAAAGGGAAAAGGGGGGGGGGGGGGGGGAAAGTTGGGGCTCCAAGGGGATCACGGCAAAATCCAACCTCATATCGACAGGAGAGATTGGTCGAATCTCGAGGGTTGAGCTACATCCAACCAGGGGCGCCATATCTGCAAAAATTTTGTATGGGTATCTAACAATATGGCTGTCAATTTTTCATTAACCATGATGAAATTCATCCGGTTTTTGACAGCCTCAAAACTAAGGACAGGAGTCTTCCAAGCCCTTGCAATTGTCAATTTAGTTGCCATAAATAAGTGTGATGCCAGCTGCCGTTCAGAACGGAGAAGACCCTCCAATGGTTTAAATAAAAGTGCTTCATACGGATTACGCTTGATGTCTGTGTGAAGGATAGTGCGGAGAAGGGCGTACACCCTAATCCATAATCTACTTACTTTAGGGCAAGTCCACCATATGTGGGCCATGGTGCCCAATTGTTGGCAACCCCGAAAACAGACTGGGGAATATGTAGGGATAAAACTAGCTAGGCGAGCAGGCGTATAATACCATCGGTATAGAATTTTGTAGGCATTCTCAAGGATAATGACATTCCTAGAACATTTAGAGATTGCTTGGGTCATGTTCTGCCAGTCCTGTTGATCCAGGGTCCCCCCTAATTCAGACTGCCAACGCTGATGGTAAGAACGAACCGGAGGGGTTCTATAAGATATAATGGAAGAATAAATCAAAGAGATCAAACCCGGGGCATGAGGTCTATGTCTGCACTGGCCTTCAAAGGGGGACAGACGATAAGGTCCCGAATGTGTACGTATCAGTGTTTTTAGGAAATGATGAAGTTGAAGGTAACCAAAATGTTCTCGAAGGGGGATATTATAGGGAGAGCGCAGAGCGTCAAAGGTAATTATTCTAGTGGGAGATAGAAGTGAGTGAACATCATAAAAACCATGCGCCTGCCACCATGCAAACTGTCTAGGATTGTCCCTACCCGGAGGGAATAATGGATTATGTAATAGACGTAACAGCGGCAGGTGAGGAGAGATAAGGCCAGCGGAGTATTTGATAGAATCCCAAAGACGTAGCGATAACGTCAGCGTTGGACTAAGGGTAGATGGACGTTGAGAAGGAGGAAGCCATGGCAAGGAGGAGAGCGGTATTGGATGAGAGTCCATCATATCTACAACAGCCCACAGAGGGAAGTGATGAGATGCATGAACATGAGCCAAGGGGGCAATATTAGCCGCCAAATAATAAGACTGGAGATTCGGAACCGATAACCCGCCCGCACTCCGTCGCGCGAATAAGATATATTTGCTAATTCTGGGTCGAGAGGAGCTCCAGATAAAGGACAAAAGTTTTCGCTGATGGATACGCAATATATGCGAAGGTACTGGAACTGGCAAGACACGAAATAGGTAAAGTAGTTTTGGGAGATAGGTCATACGGATTGCATTAATTCTGCCGAACCATGAAAGCAGGAAATGAGACCAAGAGGACAATAACTCAGTCAGCTCATGAAAAACAGTAGGAAAATTAGCCTGATACAGTCCATTATAGGTCGGGGTAAGCTTAATTCCCAAATACGGTAATGCCAAAAGCCATTGAAAGGGAAACGTTTGCTTCAGAGTAACCAAAAGTGATGGTGAGAGGGTAACTGACATAGCTCTTGATTTTGCTGGGTTGACATGTAAACCTGAAAGGGCTGCAAAGGAATCGAGGACTGCGAGCAAATTAGGCAGAGTAATCTCCGGGTTCGAGATTGACAATAATATGTTATCTGCAAACAAAGACAATTTATGTTGGGAGCCGGCCACATCAATCCCCTTAATATCAGGATGTAAACGGATGGCTTCGGCCAATGGTTCCAAGGCTAAGATAAAAAGTAAAGGGGAAAGCGGGCAGCCTTGTCTAGTGCCTCTGGAAACCGAGAACGTAGAAGACTCGAATCCGTAGTATCTAAGCTTCGCTTGAGGAGATGTGTATAGCGAAGAGATCCAGCGTAAAAAGGAAGGGCCAAAGCGATGAAGGACCGATAGAAGATACGGCCAGGATAAAGTGTCGAAGGCCTTATTGATGTCTAAAGATAAGAGCATCATATCAAGTTTACGAGTATGGGCCAAATGTTGCAATTGTAAAATACGTCTGATAGCATCTCCGGCCTGCCTGTGGGGAACAAATCCCACCTGGTCCTTTTTGATCAAACGAGAAAGAAAGGAATTCAATCGATTAGCCAAAATCTTGGTAAGAATCTTCATGTCGATATTGATAAGAGAAATAGGCCTATAATTCGCCCAAGAAGAGTGATCTCGATCCGGTTTAGGGATCATAACCACATTAGCAGTTAAGGAGTCCGAGGAAAAATACGAACCTCCCTTCACCGTGTTAAACATAGCGGCAAGGTGGGGAGCGAGCACATCGGCTAATTTCTTATAGTAAAGTGCCGTATAGCCGTCAGGACCTGGACGTTTGCCCGTTTTCAGGTCTGCTATGCATTGCAAAACCTCAGATATTTGGATATTACGGTCCATTAAATCCTTGTGGGCCGGCGTTAAAGTAGGCAAGGGTAGACGTGCTAGAAAGTCAGAAATGGACTGTGGGTCAGCCCGAGTGGGATCAGAGTAGAGTTTAGCTAGTCGGTGCCGGAACTCCTCCAAGACCGCTACAGGATTGCTCGTAAGGGTATTGTGGCGAGTGCGTAGAGATATCGGTTTGGGATGTTGCGCGAAAGAACGTAATCTACGGGCCAACATAGAGTCTGGTTTGTTTGCTTTGCTGTACCATTTCTGGCGAGTCCAACGTAAAGAGCGCTCAGCCTCATCTGTTAAGCACAGATCCAATTCTAAACGAGCCTGATCCAACAGTCTACGATTTGACGGGGAAGGTGACTGTTTAAATTGGGCCGATGCAGAAGCTAACTTTGATTCTAACTGAAGTTGTTTAAACTGTCTTTCCTTTTTTCGCCTCGAAGCTATGTGGATAATATGACCCCTAAGAACCGCTTTGTATGCTTCCCATAATGTTACCGAAGAAGAGACAGAACCCGAATTTAATTGAAAATATTCCTGAGACTTGCGATGTAGCTCCGCCTAAATCTCCTTCAACGAAAGCAAGGAATCGTTCATTATCCACGATGAGGAGGCCGGCCTGCTTAGGAGAGATCGGCAGACTACCAAAATAGGCTCATGATCTGACCATGGAACCGTTAAAATTGAAATAGAGCGAACCAAAGGGAGGTGTTTACGGGAAACGAATGCATGGTCAATTCTGGAATGAGAATGATGAGGATGTGAATAATAAGTGTAGTCTTTCCCCCGAGGATGAAATTCACGCCACAAATCTACCAGATCATGGGTATTTAACATGCGTACAAAGGACTTCGCTGATGCGGAAGGGTCAGAGCTCTCTGCTGGATATTTATCTAATGCAGGGTTTAGTACTAGATTTGAATCTCCTGCCATCAAAAGCGTGCCCCTTTGGTGTGTAGCCAGAAGAGAACATAAGTGTGACAGAAAAGGCCCAGGGTTAACGTTAGGAGCGTAGTAGGACAGTATAGTAACATCTATTCCATGAATCGTGCCCTGGAGCAGAAGGTACCTACCATTGGGATCAGCAATACGCCTCACACAGACAAATGGAGTTTTGCTATGAAAGGCGACCAATACACCTCTCTGTTTAGTAGGGCCATTAGCTTGAAATATCTGAGGGTAACGTGCATCAAAATATTTTGGGGCAGAAGTAGTGGAAAAGTGAGTTTCCTGCAAACAAGCAATGTCAACTTGGCGAGCCCGGAGAAACTTAAATATCTTTACCCGTTTCTGTGGAGAGTTCATCCCCTGGACATTCAGTGATAACCAGTTCAACGACATGGTGATTTAAAAAAAGGAAGAGTAAATCCACCACGATCCCCGGGAGCCCTGGAAAAAATTTTACAAAAACACAAAACACACATGACAAAGGACAAAGAGAAAGAGACGAAAAAGAAAAGAAAAGACATTAAGACATCTGATATACACGTAAGATACCTGTGTAACATGGAGATTGATTCAAACAATATAATTATCCATTGTGGGTAAAACACCCACAGAAGGGCTAGGTAGCGGGCGGGACAAAAGACCATACCGCTAGCCAGCTCGGTGGGGGACACAACCATCCACCAGAACAACTCGGCTTAAATATAAAATACAAAAACATTATATAAACAACTGAGGCTAATACACCCGTAACTAAGCAATTCGAAACCTGCAAGACTATAGAGATCTCAACCAGTCAGGGCAGTGAAAAGAAACCTCTACTCTAGATTAGAGGAGGTAAAACACACGGAGATACATAATCCCTGAACATATCCAAAATCAATTATACTTAAATATCCCAACACTTAAACCTATAATAACCCAGAAAAGTGGTATACCTTCACCCTTGAAGGCCAGTGAAACCATATATGTGTAACTTTTCTATGAACAAAACAAACAAATCAAACCAAAATATAGAAAATAATGTCCAAAAAGTCCCACCGTGTCCAAAAAACAAAAATAAATAAAAATAAAAATACAAATAAAAATAAAACAAAAAAAGTCCCACAAAAGAATAATCCTCACAAGTGTAAACTCAAAACACTTAAACTTTTTCTTCTTCTTGCATCACCACAAACCTTCTTAATATCCGCAGATCCTGATATTCATGCACCTCAAAAGAAAAAGAACTCGACATAGTGTCATACCTTAAATAATGTAAACACACGTGCCACTATATGTGCCGCATGCAAAATCAATGTGTATACTCCAACCAAGTGTCAGAACACATAAGAGTGAAAACACATTCCCATAGAATATGTCATATAATGTGTGAGAAACCACTACACAGATAAACTGCCAGTGTATCACACTACACCCTATGTATATATAAAAGTGGAAGCCAACACCCAAATCACCACTCTCCAACTCTACTAAGGATGGGTAATTACCCTATAGAAGAATCAGCAGGGCAGATTAACCACTCAGGGTTACAATCTCCTCTCATTGATTTTCTCCAACGGTTAGGGTCACCTCCTCCACTTTCCTCCAGAAAACCAGTCACAATAAAAAGGTATTCTTCTTTATTAATAACTCACATAACATTCCGTGGTAACAGCTCCTCACATAATATTCCGTGGTAACAGCTCCTCCTCACAAGCAGTGTGTACATGGACAGGTTCAGGGAAACATAAACCGCATGTTCCCACTTCCAAGATGGCCGCGATCGCACTTCCGGTCAACGTCGATGCGTATGACGTCACGTGTGACGTTATTATGTTAAGGGGGGTCCATAGTTCTCAATGATGCATATATTCATTTGCCAATTTTTTAGGCTCATCAATGGTTTCTGTGATTCCAGTAAAGAATCACCATTTTATTTAGGGCACTGACCACAGCTTTCTGAGTGTTTGCAAAGCTCCTAGCCCTGGTGCTGGGCTTGCTGAGGACACAGGGTGGTGTCAGTCTAAGAATACCTTAATGATCCTTTGCTTAGGGAGAAGTCGATTCAAAGTTTAAAGCAAAACATAAGAAGCAAAAGCATTTTCTTTGCATGAGGAAATGGTATCAATGTTGAAGTGGTTTCCTACGTGTGGATCTACTCCAGGTCTTTTGTAGAGGAACATTCTATATGTCTGGATCATGAAGGTCCAAGCATTAGATTGCTGGAGGGCTTTGTCCCAGGGTATTGCAGTCTGAATTGGTGGTTGTTTGTTCAGAACCTGGAAAAGGGGGAATTTTCCTTCCAGTGATATGGAAGATAGTAACCACCAATGCCAGTCTCTCTGGTTGGGTGGTGGTTTAAAGGTGGCTTCAATGCAGGGGACTTTGTCTCCACAGGAGGGAATACTGCCCTCAATTGGAACTTCAGGCAGTTCGCCTGCTCTGTATTATTGGACGAACCAGTTGCACAAGTTTTTGGTCACGGCAGTGGCATATATCAACCAGGGCAGCACCAGGAGTCGTGTGGCAAATCCCCCCAGACGACGTGCGTGTGCACGAAACGCGTAGGAGGAGCCAGGAACGCCGTGACGTCACGCCGCCGGAGCATCGTGGAGCTCCGGCGGCCATCTTTACCACTGGACGGTCAGTCCGTTTTTTGTATACACCGCTGTGTACCTTGGATGCTTTATGTAATAAAACCTCTGTTATCACCTACTACACTATGGAGGCGTCCTTGTTTTGACTCCCTTGGGGAGTATTCATTTGCAGCCATCGCTGGGTAAGGAACCTCTGGGTGTGGTCCTTAAGGAGAAGTCCACAGGCCACCTACCGAGGGATCACACAGTAACTTCCAGGAGCTCTTGAGGGAGGCTAGCATATTATCTTATCCTGACCGGCTGATGTCTCTGAGGGGAATATATATTACTAAACGCTCATTTTCCTGGGCGTTCTGGTGAGTGTGCATTCTATCAGCACTATTTTGCACAACGCCTGAGCACCAGAAGTGCAGGACAGAGAAGAAATCACTAAAAGTCACCCTTTTTATGAACTGTTATGTTTGTTTAGACATTTATTCGCATGAATCACCTATCTGTCTTCATTGGAATATCTTGGGTCTGTAGCGCTACATTTTTGATTTATGACATTCTGTCTGGGGCAGAAGAGCCTATGATGTCTTTATTAGCAGTACATATTCCAACTATAGGAAACTGGCAGGGTTTTTCTTTTTTTTTTCCACCAGCGGCTGATACCGGGAGAGTGGTCCCTGCATCCCGAGACGTTCTCGGCAATCTGCCAGCATTGGGGAACTCTGGATGTGGATGTACTGACGTCGAGGTTTTACACCAAATTAGACAAGTTGTGTCCAAGTCGAGAGACCCACTGGCAAGAGGAGTAGATGCACTGGTAACACCTCAGGGACCAATTCTCCCTAATCTATGCTTTCCCCCGATTCAACTATTGCCATGTTTTTTGTGCAGGATCCTGCAGGAGGTAACACTAATAATAGTGGTAGCCCAGGAGGGTTTGATAAACCAACATAGTGCATCTGGCAGGGGATGCTCCTTGGACACTTCCGGTCTGCCCAGACCTATTGTCTTAGGTCCAATGATGTATCCTGTATACGGTTGCTAGGAATGAAGGCTTGGTTATTTAAGCCCAGTTCTGGTAAGATTGTGGGGGTCTTGGGTCCTGTTTTCTCTGCAGTTTTGAGCGCCAGAAAGCCAGCTTCATGGAGCTTCCATTACAGGACCTGAAAGTCCCATTTGCCTGGTGTGAGTCCAGGAAGTGGCACCCGCGGAAATGTGTGATTGAAAGGTTTTGTTCCTTTTTCTAATTGGGAGGGGAAATGTAATTGACCTTAACTACCATTTAGGGTCAGATTTCGGCTCAATCCATTTTTTCCCAGAGACAGTTGTTTTTCAATCTTTGATTGGTATTTTGTGCAGGGTGTAACACGGATGGTCCCAGCTGTCAGGCTGCCCTTGTGTCCTTATGAGTTTGGCTGTCTTTGCAGAGTCCACCTTTTGAACCAATTAACCTCCCTAGTGGTAATCCCGAGTGTGGCTCGGGGTTAATTTACCAAAAGCGGTAAACCCGAGCCACACTCGGGATTACACCGTAGTGCTTCTCCTGCGATCCCCTGATCCTTACCTTGTCCTGCGATCCCACGATGTCCTCCTGCTGTGTCCTCCGGCCAATGCCGGCATCCGTCTTCCAGTTTCCATTCCTTGCAACCGTCGGGACACGGGGGCGGAACTGGCGGGAGATTAAAAATAGTAAAAATAAGACATACACACATACATTGTAATCTGTTAGGATTACATTACTGTATCAAACCATTTCACCTAAATGTTGTCCCTAGTGCTTTGTCCAGTGGCCTGCCTGCACTTTTACATCTATTTCTGCCTGGAAACTTGAGCATGTCCATGGCATCCAGAAAACATCCCTTTTAGGTCAGCTAGAAAACAGTGGTAGTGAATGAGAATCACTTGCAGAATTGAGCGATAGTGATTTGTGGGAAATTCGTCATCAGACACTGAAAACGATTCTGTGACTGAGCTCAGTGATGTGCTAACTTGGTGCTCTATTTTCAAATTTCAGTGGTTTTGGTTTGATTACATTATTGAATTAAATTTATTATTATATTATTTTTTATAATTATATTATGTTTTCTGATTTTGTGTTTCAAACTTTATCATACCCGGGATGTTTACTAGACTCTTGTTTGAACAGATTTAAGTGAGTCATTACTAAGAATTACAGGACTACAATATAAAACAACAAATTTCCATGCAAAACAATATACCACTTTGACATTCAAATATATTGATTAGACCACCAGGAAGGTTAAAGAAACCTAATTCTTTGACTCAGAAGGTGGCTTCTTTGGTTACTATCACTTCTGCAGGAAGAGTGTCAAAGCTGGCAGCCCTTTCATGTAAGGAGCTATGTCTAGGTCATGCATCATGATAGGGTCATATTGTATCCTCTTCCATCTTCCTGTCTAGAGTGTTTTTTATGTTTCTCTTAACCATTTCAATACCAGGCACTTTTACCCCTTTCCTGCCCAGGCCAATTTTCAGATTTTAATGCTCTCACGCTTTTGAATGACAATTGCGCGTTCATGCAGTGCTGTACCCAAACTGAATTTTTATCATTTTGTTCACACAACTAGAGCTTTCTTTTGGTGGTATTTAATCATCACTGGGTTTTTTAATTCTGCTAATTTAAAGGATAAGGTCACCTTTTGGCCAAAAATAATAAATGCACGTTTTTTGCAGGTAAAAAAAATGTGCATTTATTATTTTTGTCCAAAGGAGCATTTAAAGCATTGCACCAGTGATCATTAGATCGCTGATGCCATGCAGGTCTCCTGAAAACCTGTCAGAATATCTGCTAGCTGTATGGTATGTACGTTCCAGCAGATATTCTGACGGGAAGCTTGAAAGAACTACCACATCGCCATGGGTAGTTTATTGAAAACTACAAGCCGACTGCCGATAAGGCTGTCGGGACTTGCAGTTCATTCATTTACGGAAGTCTGTGAATGAATGATGCGGGTGGAGCCCCGCACGGCCGTGCTGTTTTCAAATTTGACAGCACGGGGAGAAGTTTCCCTGTACTGTCTGTCAGGGGGGGCAGTGGGCGCTGCTGTGGCTATGGGAACTTGTTACATGTTCCACCCTAAAAACATGTTCCAAAGGTGAACTTATCCTTTTAATGAAAAAAGAGCGAAAATTTTGAATAAAAAAAACCCACGTTTCTTTGTTTCTGCTATAAAATTTGACAAAATTAATAATTGTTCTTCATAAATTTAGGCCAATATGTATTCAGCTACATTTCTTTGGTGACAATAACCCAAATCAGTATTTATTACTTAGTCTATAGGAAAGTTAGAGCCCACAAATTATGGTATATATCTGCAAATCGATCAATCCTGAAGTACTGATGGCCAGTCTAATTTCTTGAGGCCCAAAAATGTCAGGATAGTACAGATATCCCCCAAATGACCCCTTTTTGCAAAGTAGACAGTCCGAGGTATTTAGTAAGAGGCATGGCGAGTTTTTTTAAGTTGTAGTTTTTTGTCATAATGTTTTGGAAAATTAAAAAAAAAAATTTTCACTTTTTTTTTTTTTTTTTTGTTTTTCTTTTACATACTGTCACCGGTGCAGTACAGCATCATAATATAACTGGTGTGTCCATAGTCAGGGACAATGATTGGTGAAAGTATGAAATACATTTTTTTTTTTAAAATTATAGTTTTTTTCACAATTTTTTTTTCATAACACACGGTTACCAAAATAGTATGTTACCATAGTAACCCTGGGGAAGTGAGCAGTAATTTAAATTTTTTTATACATTGTGATTGCTTATAGCAAAGAAATTCAAGCCTATAATTTGGAGGATAAAGACCCACCCTTTTTGGTGAGAGCACACCAGGAGTGTAGGGGCATCTTGGGCTATCCGCCATCAGGTGTCAGTTGCTCAGGTTTACAGGGCCACTACATTGTCTTTCGTTTGTACATTCACAATGTTCTACCAGGTGGATGTCAGAGCCGCGGTGGATTCTGCCTTTGGCCGCAGCATATTACAAACGGCTGGGTAGGTCCTTGGGATTGATGGTGGTGGTCATTATGGTGTCACTCACCCCTCAGATTTTTATTGCTCTAGGACTTCCCACATCACGGATAGCCTGCTCTGTGTCCCGTGATGTAAGATAAAGAAAATTGGATTTTTTTTCTACAAACTTACCAGTAAAATCCATTTCTTGGAGGACATCATGGGACACAGAGGTCCCTCTCCTCCTTCTGGAATTTCATTGCTTGCTACAAAACTAAAGTATTTCCTGTGTAGGAGGGTTTATATACAGTGCCTTGATAAAGTATTGAGAATTTATGTGATAGACGAACACAAAGTGGCACATAATTGTGAAGTGGAAGGAAAATGATAAATGGTTTTCAAAATTGTGTGGCGTGCATTTGTATTTAGCCACCTTGAGTCAATACTTTGTAGAACAAACTTTCGCTGCAGTTACAGCTGCAAGTATTTTTGGGTATGTCTCCTACCAGCTTTGTACATCTAGAGAGTGAAACTTTTGCCCATTCTTTGTAAAATAGCTCCAACTCTGTCAGATTGGACGAAGAGCGTCTGTGAAAGGCAATTTTCAAGTCTTGCTACAGATTTTCCATTGGATTTAGGTCTGGACTTTGACTGGGCCATTCTAACACATGAATATGCTTTGATCTAAACCATTCCATTGTAGCTCTGGCTGTATGTTTAGGGTCCTTGTCCTGCTGGAAGGTGAACCTCTGCACCAGTCTCAAGTCTTTTGCAGACGCAAACAGGTTTTCTTCTAAGATTGCCCTGTATTTGGCTCCATTCATCTTCCCATCAACTCTGACCAGCTTCCCTGGCCCTGCTGAAGAAAAGAATCCCCACAACATGATGCTGCCACCTCCATGTTTCACGATAGGGATGGTGTGTTCAGGGTGATGTGCAGTGTTCGTTTTCCTCCACACATAGTGTTTTGCTTTCAGGCCTAAAAGTTCAATTTTGGTCTCCTCTGACCAGGGCACCTTCTTCCACAGGTTTGCTGTGTCCCCCACATGGCTTCTCACAAACTGCAAATTGGACATATTATGGCTTTCTTCTTGCCACTCTTCCATAAAGGCCAGATTTGTGGAGTGCACGGCTAATAGTTGTCTTGTGGACAGATTATCCCAGCTGAGCTCTGGATCTCTGCAGCTTCTCCAGAGTTACCATTGGCCTCTTGGCTGCTTCTCTGATTAGTGCTGTCTTTGCCCAGCCTGTCCGATGAGGTGGACGGCCATGTCTTGGTAGGTTTGCAGTTGTGCCATACTCTTTCCATTTTTGAGTGATGGATTGTACAGTGCTCGTGGGATATTCTAAGCTTGGGATATTTTTTTATAACCTAACTCTGCTTTAAACTTCTCCACAACTTTATCACTGACCTGTCTGGTGTGTTCCTTGGCCTTTATGGTGCTGTTTGTTCACTAATGTTCTCTAACAAACCTCTGAGGGCTTCACAGAACAGCTGTATTTACACTGAGATTAAATTACACACAGGTGGACGTTTTACTAATTAGATGACTTCTGAAGGCAATCGGTTCCACTAGATTTCAGTTAAGGGTATCAGAGTAAAGGGTGCTGAATACAAATGCATGCCACACTTTTCAGATGTTTATTTGTAAAAAAATTTTGAAAACCATTTATCGGTTTCCTGCCACTTTGTGTTGGTCTATCACATAAAATCCCAATAAAATACAATTATGTTTTTGGTTGTAACATGACAAAATGTGGAAAATTTCAAGGGGTATGAATACTTTTTCAAGGCACTGTATGGCAGGACTTCCTCTCTGATTGGTTGGACAGTGTCCATTCACCTATAGGTGACATTTAACTCATAGTCATGAATAGCCTGCTCTGTGTCCTGTGATGTACTCCAAGAAATTGATTTTACAGTTAAGTATGTAGAAAAAAATCCAATTTTATGGGCACCAAGAGTACGTTAAAAAATATAACACCTTTATTAACAAATAGAAAACAAGAACACCAAAGTTAAAACCAGCATACATATACTTTACAATTTAGTATAGTATGAAATGCCTTTCCAAAGGGTTGTTTTGGTCCCCTAAACATAAATGGTAGTAGTATTCCATAGATGAGGGCTTGGTATATCTGATTCTGTGACCAGAAGTGGCCACAACCTTCAGTGTTTAAAATAAAGCTCAACCTGTTTTTCAGCTGTGCGCTTGTTCAAGAGTTTTGGAAAGGATATCAAATCAATATGTAATAATAAACATAAATAGGTGGAGGCAGACACTGCTGGGAACTGAGTCTTAGATGCAGATGTGGGGGCACATGGGGTAGTACAGTGGCTTCACTCCCATAAAGAGCAAAAATCCTATAGTACACCTTCAAAGCTTCACCATGATGTACAAAATATTAACCTCTCAGGGCTTGATCTGCATGCTAATAACCAAATCACTAATCCAGCCTGGTTTAAACCGAAATACAGTCTAGGATAGCCCAGTCCAGGCAAATCCTTGCTGCCTTGTGGTCCCTATAGGGTCATAAAATGCCACAGTCACTACTTCCAACTGTCTGGTGTCAAACCCCTCTATATGCACAATAACACTGGTCTCTTGGTGCTCCAGGCCCACGCCCATAGGTTTTATCCTGCTCTGGAAATGCAGTCTTCCTAGGGGGCCTGCTTCCTTTGCAGTACACAGTTTGACTGTGAAAGGGACAGTTCTTACTGTGACACTTGAAAACACTTGCCTGAGTTCCCTGTCTCTGCTTCCATTTTGAGTTTTCGCATCCCCTCCTGGGGTCTCAGTAGTAACTTGTCTCCCTGTTAAATTATTCTTCTCTATTATGGAGGGATTTATATCCTATTGTTACAGGCTCATGTCTAGCTGTAAGCTGTAAACACCCTGCCCTCCCCCTCTTGGGTTGCCTCTGCTTTAGATATGGCTATTTCTGTTGGTGTGAAGGGTTATGTTATAAAGGGAAACCACAGGGGAAGTTTCTCAATTTCATAATATTAAGACAATATAGCCATTTGGGTATAGTGTAAAGGGAATGAAGCAATCAAAAAGTCCTCACTCTAATCTGCGCATAGCACAGTAAAGCTTTCATAAAACAGAAGATGTTCATATGTCTTGTTCCATCACTTATCCCAAAAATATCAGAATTATTGTGCATTTCAGAACAGTGGCCATGAAAATCATTGCTTTTTATCCCTTGAACCAGATGCAAATCCAGCACCAAATGTGTATAGTGCAAATGTAGCTTAAACTATAGAGCCCTTTATTCTAAATTTCATTCAGTTGTTTCAGGCTATTTAGCCATTATCAATACAGCGTATGTAAACCATATCACAATACTACAATAGAACAAATCTAATATCACAAAGATGAATCCCATTCCCTAGGATACCCAAAATATAAGTGTCCAATGTATTATCATAGAGATAATAGTGTAAATACTGCATATCTGGATGTTGTATCCATCCAATATATTTTGTTGAGCAAAGTCCACTTTTTTAAGGATGCATATACAGGTAAAGAAACATTGCAATGGGATAATAAAATAAAACTCATGCAGTGCTAAAAGTATGATATAACACATAAAATCATAAATTATAAATGATATGATACCAATATAACAAAATTAAAAAATATGAAAGTGACCAAGTTAAATGACCTTATCTGTTATAGTGACATAAATAGATAATAATATAAGATGACAAGCTATAATATCCGCAAAGGTTTAAAAGTATGAAAGTGACCAAGTTCAATGACCTTATCTTTTATAGTGACATAAATAGATGACAAGATATAATATCCGCACAAATTTAAGGTGCCAGAAATCAATGCACGCACTATGGCGTATGGCAGGGGTGGGCAAACTTTTTGACTTGAGGGCCGCAATGGGTTCATATATTGGACCCGGGGGCCGGACCAAGAGTAGATGAATGATGTGTATGTGTCATCCATAGTAAGTATAGTAATATTCCCCCATAGTAAGCATAGTAATTAATCCCCCATATAGTAATTCATCCCCCATAGTAATTTATCCCCCATATAGTAATTCATCCCCCATATAGTAATTCATCCCCCATAGTAATTCATCCCCCATATAGTAATTCATCCCCCATATAGTAATTCATCCCCCATAGTAATTCATCCCCCATATAGTAATTCATCCCCCATAGTAATTCATCCCCCATATAGTAATTCGTCCCCCATATAGTAATTCATCCCCCATATAGTAATTCATCCCCCATAGTAATTCATCCCCCATAGTAATTCGTCCCCCATAGTAATTCGTCCCCCATAGTAATTCGTCCCCCATAGTAATACGTCCCCCATATAGTAATTCATCCCCCATATAGTAATTCATCCCCCATATAGTAATTCATCCCCCCTATAGTAATTCATTCCCCATAGTAATTCATCCCCCATAGTAATTCATCCCCCATATTAAGTCCCCAAGTCCCCCCTGTGTCAATTCACTTACCTTTGCTCCGCGCATTCCTCTCGCCGTGTTCCCTCGCCGTTCCGGTGTAGCATGAAAATCTGTCTCCTATGAGGATCTGTCCCCCTCGACGTATCTGCGCATGTGCCAGTTTCAGGCATTAGCAGCCGATCGGCGATCTCCGGCACATGCGCAGATACGTCAAAGGGGGGCAGATCCTCATAGGAGACAGATTTTCATGCTACACCGGTCTTCAGGGTGGACTGTGAGAGGAGCCTAGCGGGAGCCTAGCTCCGCGGGCCGGATTAAAAGGTCCGCCGGGCCGTAGTTTGCCCATTGCTGGCGTATGGTGAAGTGCAAATAAACGCACTATAAACATATGGTGAAGTATAGATGTGATAAGAACGTCCCCAATTGGCGTTTCCAGGCGCATATGTGATTAGTCTCTGATTAGTGTAGTCGCTTTTCCCGACTAGTCGAGTCATCTTATATTACTATCTATTTATGTCACTATAACAGATAAGGTTATTTAACTTGGTCACTTTCATATTTTTTAATTTTGTTATATTGGTATCTTATAATTTATAATTTATGATTTTATGTGTTCTATCATACTTTTAGCGCTGCATGAGTTTTATTATTAATGAGAGGGTTTGAGGTTTTTACCTTTTCATGCTAGCTGCTCCTTTTTATATGTTTATCCAGCGCTCGTTTTATCTGATTGGATTTTTTTGTAATGGGATAATAGAAAGCAAAATACACGTAAGTATATTTGTATTTGTACAAATAATAAATGTAGTAACCATTAGCAACATGTATATGGCTCCTCACATAAACAAAGATATATTGTAAACCATCACAAAAAGGCGTCATAAAAACATGAACATTTTGCTGTATCCCTGTGCTTCATTCAGATTCAACCCCACATCGGAAAATTCCTGTGGAAGGGAAAAAAGGTAAAAGATGGTAAAAAATACCTAAGAGGAACATGAGATCTAAGGATTCCCCAGATAGAAATAAACCTGATGATTTCCTGCAAAAGCCAGTAAAGTATATTTACAATCCATTAGGATGATGGCCTAACATGCAGGCAAAACCCCATGTGTAGAATTCCTGGCACCACCAATGCCTGTCCTAGAAGAAAAGAGGGGGATGTACAGATGTCGCCTTCCTATTTTCACCCTCCAGAATCTCCACCCCTTCCTCTCATTGACATAATTCTGTCACTGGTGTGGGCCAAAAAGTCTAGCTGGGCACTTCAAGTTGTGTTCCAAGCTGGAGTGCAAGGCATTTCTTGTTGGGCTTCATCTTGGTCTATGTCTCCACTATAATTTAGAATACAGTTACAGAGCTTAAACCAGGATTTTAACTACCAATGAGGCCTAGACAAAATGGGACAAAGGGGAGAAGGGTTGTAATCTTTTCTCCAAAAACAAGAAGAACCTCTGGGTGTTCATTCCACATACATTCCCTATTCAGGGCCACATCCAGGGTTGTGACATGTTACAATATTAATTTGTTTTCCTATATTATTTTGTGAAATGCTGTCCATAATACACTTAGTGGTTGTAAACCTCAGACATGAAATATGAACAAAGCATATCGTTCTATAATGTACTTGTCTCTATCCAGAGAACTAAGTGTCATTTCTGTCTGCTCCCTGTTCCTCTGCAAACTGCATTAGTCGAGTTTTCCTGACACCAAGAGAAAAATGATGACGGGAGGGAGCTCCAACAGATTGACAGCCTTCGCTCCGTTCCTGTGTGCTCTGTGGGGCTTGGTGTGTCCCTTCCTTATATTCAGTCTCATAGCTTTCCTCATTGAGCTCTGCAGAGTATAATTTCAGCTCTCTACCCTCCTTTTTTTTTTTTTTTCCTGGCAACTCAAACAAGCTTTATACACTCTGCACTTTGAATGAATGGAGAGAAGACTGCAGATAAACAGGTGCAGCTTATGTAGGAGGATATGTTCCATCTTTGTGTGTCACTGTATCATCTTGGGTCAGTCATTTCACTGGGTACAAGTAAGGGTTTACAACCACTTTAAGGCCTGTGACCGTGTAGTGCTTTTCATTGTTTGTTTTGAGACTAATTTGCAGTGATTCCAAGGAAAACTCTTCTATAGGCAACTTAAAGTGCTTCTCTCCTCTCTCTTTTTTTTTTTTTTTTTTTTGGATAGAGCAGTGAAGGGTTAGTCCCTCTGTCAACTTTTTATCCCAGTCTGTGTTCCCATTGGGAAGATTCACCTCTTTATATGTAGTAGTGAACATTTTCACAGATAAATAAATTAAATTAAAGGGGAAAATCAAAATGTTAGAGTTGTCCTCAGAAGAAGAGGTAATGAGCATTCCCCTCACTAACATTTCCTTTAACTTTCTGTTGTAACTCTGGGATAGGTAGTAAAAAGAAATTTTAACAGCTTCAACCCTTCTGGGAAGGCTGTCCACAAGGTTTAGGAGTGTGTCTTTGGGAATGTTTGACTATTCTTCCAGAAGCGCTTTGTGAGGTCAGGCACTGATGTCGGATGAGAAGGCCTGGCTCGCAGTCTCTGCTCTAATACACCACAAAGGTGTTCTCTCAGGTTGAGGTCCAGACTCTGTGCAGGCCAGTCAATTTACTCCACCCTAAACTCATTCATCTAAGTCTGTATGGACCTTGCTTTATGCACTGGTGCGCAGTCATGTTGGAACAGGAAAGGGCCATCCCCAAACTGTTCCCACAAAGTTGGGAGCATGAAAATGACCAAAATGGTATGCTGACGCCTTAAGAGTTTCCTTCACTGGAACTAAGGGGCCAAGTCCAATCCCTATAAGACCACCCACACCATAATCCCCCCTCCACCAAATTTACACTTTACACATTGCAGTCAGGCAAGTACCGTTCTGGCAACCACAAAACCCAGACATGTCCATCAGATTGCCAGGCAGAGAAGCGTGATTCGTCACTCCAGAGAACTGCTCTAGAGTCCAGTGGTGGCATGCTCTACACCACTGCATCCGACACTTTGCATTGCACTTGGTGATGTAAGGCTTGGATGCAGCTGCTCGGTCATGGAAACCCATTCCATGAAGCTCTCTATGCACTGTTGTGCTAATATGAAGGCTGCAAGAAGTTTGGAGGTCTTTAGCTGCTAATTTTATTTCTCTGAAAAACTGTTAATGCCATGAATTATATTTCTGGGTGTAGTGCAACTCAAGCAAACTACTTAATTTGGCAGGTAAATGTTAATCTAGTTTTACATTTTATTGCATCACAGGCTGTTCCCTGCATGATTTCTACTCTGGGTTCTTACAAGCCTTGGTGCTTCATTAAGGCTCCTTCACAACAGTGTGCCGCAGTAATGTGCTCACTACTATAACACATGTGATTCTCTTCCTGGATGTCATACATGCCTTTTGAATGCCAAAGCTTCCTTCAGAAATACTGATTTCCTGTTTGTTTTTAGCGTCTTAGGAGAGCTAGTGCAAGATTGCTGAAGGATACCAGAGTGGGCAGAGGGCATTCAACCTAAAAAATATTTGTTAAAGCACCTGCTGATTTCCCTATTCATCTGTTTGATTACTCTGAGGCTTTTGTGGTGGATTAATTGCACTGCATCTCTCCTAAGCCTCCACCTCCTGGTGCATTACCACACACCAGCCAAATTGCTGAAATACTGTGACAGCAATGCAATATTTAAATCAGTCAGAAAAGACCACCATTGTATGAAAACACCACTGTCTCCTTCTGCATTGGAGGTTCACAATAGCAGCTCACCCAGTTCTCTATAAAGAGAAACTGAAAGATCTCAGCATCCCATATGTAATGTTATACCCTGCAAAACTTTGAATTGAGGATAAAGGTAAACTGGTATTTTCCCAATAGCTAGAGGATCCACATAATTGAATTGAATCTTGTTAATAGCCCACATCCTCATACAGTTGTGTCCAAAATTATTCAACCCCCAATGCTGTAAAGGGGTTTAGGGACTATAGTGTACATTTGGAATTGTATTCAGAATCAAATCCTACAAGGACGTTGTAACTACCCAAATGCAACTAAAATGACATCAATTGTTTATGTAATACAGTAGTAAATGGTTCTTATGTGGTTTCTTCATTGCCACAATTATTCAACCCCTTAAAGACTACCACTCTGAAGAACAGAGGTTCATACAGGTGCTTTCCATCAGGTATTGAAAACACCTGTGGATGTCACCGAGCAGCAATCAAGCATAATAAGCACCAATTAGGCAGCTTTAAAATGACTGTGATACTCAGCTCCTTCTAGACATTTACTGGTGTGGTTACAAACATGGTGAAGGCAAGAGAATGGTCCAGGAAGACAAGAGAAGAGGTGATTTCTCTTCACAGGAAGGGCAATGGCTATAAGAAGATTGCAAAGATGTTAAACATACCAAGAGACACCTTAGGAAGCATCATTCGCAAATTCAAGGCAAAGGGCACTGTTGAAACGCTACCTGGTCGTGGCAGAAAGAAGATGCTGACTTCGACTGCTGTGCGCTACCTGAAGCGTAGAGTGGAGAGAAGTCCCCGTGTGACTGCTGAGGAACTGAGAAAAGATTTGTCAGATGTGGGTACAGAAGTTTCAGCCCAGACAATAAGACGCACACTGCGTAATGAAGGCCTCCGTGCCAGAACTCCCAGGCGTACCCCCTTGCTGTCTCCAAAGAATAAGAAGAGTCGACTGCAGTATGCCAAAAGCCATGTGGACAAACCACAAAAGTTGTGGGATAGTGTTCTGTGGACTGATGAAACAAAATTAGAACTGTTTGGGCCCATGGATCAACGCTATGTTTGGAGGAGGAAGAACAAGGCCTATGATGAAAAGAACACCTTGCCTACTGTGAAGCATGGTGGAGGGTCAATCATGCTTTGGGGCTGTTTTGCTTCTGCAGGTACAGGGAAGCTTCAGCGTGTGCAAGGTACCATGAATTCTCTTCAGTACCAGGAGATATTGGATGGAAACGTGATGCAGTCCGTCACACACCTGAGGCTTGGGAGACGTTGGACCTTTCAACAGGACAATGATCCCAAGCATACCTCCAAGTCCACTAGAGCATGGTTGCAGAGGAAAGGCTGGAACATTTTGGAGTGGCCATCGCAGTCACCAGACTTAAATCCGATTGAGAACCTCTGGTGGGACTTAAAGAAAGCAGTTGCAGTGCGCAAGCCTAAGAATGTGACTGAACTGGAGGCCTTTGCCCATGAAGAATGGGCGAAGATACCCGTAGATCGCTGCAAGACACTTGTGTCAAGCTATGCTTCACGTTTAAAAGCTGTTATAACTGTAAAAGGATGCTGTACTAAGTACTAAGATTGAATGTCACTTGGGGGTTGAATAAAACTGATAATGCTGTGAGCACAGAAAAGACATTTGTGGTTATTTCATTATAACTGTTATGTTATATTTGTCTGACCTACAAGTGCCTCTTTAATGTAAATGTAAGCAAGATGACTGAATGATCAAAAGCAATGTCAAACTGGCCAAAACACTCAATTTCAGTGGGGGTTGAATAATTTTGGACACAACTGTAACTTCCCAAACCTTGCTTTTTTTGGCCTTATACCGAACTACATATCGAGAACCTGGTAAAAAGTTCCACAAAATTGCTCCTTATAACCAGACACTAATACTTAACTACATAATAAAATAAGCCCGTGCCTAAAACCCAATAAATCAATTAATAAATGCTGCCGCTCATAGATGAAAGAAACACCAATTAAAAATATGACCGAACCACAGCGCAAAAATTAGTAAAATGTTAAATAATGAATTCCATCAGTGAAACAACTATATGTGAAAATAAAAACTATAGAAAATATAAAAAAAAAATCTAGTCCAAAGTTCCAAATCAGTAGTGAAAAAAATGTGCTCCAATCAATAAACCGTGCTAGAAACACTCCAACTTGCCCACACCATCCGTGACTTCCAATCTGGCCCACACTCACCAAATAGAATGGACTCTTAGCTGATAGGGCTTAAGAGTCAAACAAGCTTAAAGGTGGGATATATCCTCCAGAAATAAATCCCACTCAGAAAATTCTTGCTTGACAACCTCCAAACGATCATCCACAGATAGCAATGCAAAGATATAACAGAAAACACTAATAGTGTAATACTGCATAAACTCTCTAATCCGTTAAAACCAATGCACATATTGCACTCACATTTCAAAATTGGGCAACAAACCTTGCAAATGTAAACTTTTGTCACAAGCAGACAGAAGATCACATCAATCTTTTTTCCATAGAAAGTGAACTGGCAGCAGTCTATGGGGATATGTTCTCCTCTCCAACAAAATGGCTCTGGAGCACCGCAGTCAGCATGAGATCCACTCACCGGACGTGATGTCACAAAGCCTTCGTCGGAACCGGAAATAGCATCAACGCCTTTTGCCCCTCCTGCAGGGTGTTGTCACAGACAATGATCTCCGGCTCCTGCTTTCAAATATACCTCCCCAGTACTCCTCCCACATATCCGATTTGCTGGCCTTTGATGGGTATGGCTCCTTGGTTCATTCTTTTTTTTAAATCAGATCTTTTTTTATTTATTGAAGCTTGGATCCATGTGTACTTATAATCATACAACCACAATCTCCAGCAGAGTGTGGTGTTGCTATCAATAATTTACTCCTTGGTTCATTCTACTGCACATTCACTTCCCAATCAAAATCCTATGGCTACCATTAAAAATACAATATCTCTACCTCTAAAAATCAACATAATCCATAAAAACGATCATAAAAAAATCAATTAAATAATATTAATTACTAAAACCTCAATAATGGAACATAATAATAAGCACAAATATAAAATAATCAATCAAATAATACATTATTAAATTAATTACTATTCAAAAACATATAAATTCTATAAATATACAAAATCAATAATTATGGGCAGCACAGTGGCTAAATGGTTAGCACTTCTGCTTGTCAGTACTAGGGCCGTTGGTTCGAATCCCAGCTACGGCACCACCTGCCTGGAGTTTGCATGATCTCCCTGTGCCTGCGTGGGTTTCCTCTGGGTACTCCAGTTTCCTCCCACACTCCAAAGACATGCTGGTAGGTTAATTGGATATTGTCTAAATTGTCCCTGGTATATGTGTGAATGTGAGTTAGGGACCTTAGATTGTACGCCCCTTGAGGGTTAGGGACTGATGTGAATGTACAATACATATGTAAAGCGCTGCGTAAACTGACGGCGCTATATAAGTACCTGAAATAAATTAATAAATAAATTAATCCATCCATGATTCTAGCCACAATTCCCCATTACAATCACCAAGTAGATAAGAAACAATTCAAGTCTGTATCTGCATTTAAACCCTTAGGGGCTAAAGTACTTAATTTTAGTATCCACTTTGTTTCGTTCTGTGAGACTGACCTCATGTCACCACCACGCCAATGGGGTTCAATCCTGTCAATCCCACAGAACTTTAGCAAAGATGGGTCCCTATTATGAAATTTCTTAACATGATAAGACAGGCTATGATATTTAAAGCCTTTTCTAATGTTCCTTATATGGTCACCAAGCCTTGCTGCAAGCTTGCTAGTTGTCCTCCCTGTATATTGTAAATGACGGGCATTCCAGAAGGCAGGTTACATGGGTGCTATCACATGTAATGAACTGCCAAATTTTATATGTATCCCCTCTAGTTTAAGACTGAACTTGCAATGTTTTCCTATACTTATTGTCACCCCTCATTGTTTTACATGGTATACACCTCCCACATCTGAAGAAACTCACTTAATCCAAGAAAGTGACCCACTTAGAAGGTGTATTTGGGACGTTCTTCAAAAGTTTGGTCCTAAGGGTGGGTGGTCTCCTGTAAATAAATTTGGGATTCTTAGGCAAAAGCTTCCCCAATACCTCATCATGCAATAGAATTGGCTAGTGGCTCCTAAATATATTCTCTACTAATTTATGTTGTTTAGCAAAACCTGTAAGCCAGATCAAAGTTATCTCCCTTTCTAACTTTTTTTTTCTTTAACAGATCTTCTCTTTTACAAAGAGTTTTATTGTAGATGAAGCAAAGATAAACAAACATTCGGATCACAGATTCAATGATCAACAAATACAAATTGTACCTGATAAATGGAAGCTAATTCAAGTCATGCATGATAGAGGCATAAGTTGAAAGATTTACATAGGTGCTTCATAAACAAAAAAGGATGAGGGAGGGAGTTGGTGAGGAACTATTGGCAAACCTTTGTGGGTCAATAATAATGTAAGCTCAAAAGAGAGTTTTGCTGCATCAACATTATAGAAGACAGGACAGGCACGAAAAGAGGCCCTTCCGAAGAATGACACATGTTCCAAACTTTAGGTACATAAAGAAGTCTAGGATACATAGATAATATTACAGATGTAGTACATAATACAGAAAACTCAATCCTTAAATTATGATTAAGAACAGTTTGGACAATAGATTAGAAAAAGACACAGTAGAGAGACACGGACAAAAAAAAACAACAAAAAAAAAAAAACCCAGAGAGGGGCTCCGAGGTGATCACGGCAGAATCCATCCTCATATCGAAAGAAAGGACTGGTCGAATCTCGAAGGTTCAGCTATATCCAGCCAGGGACGCCATACCTGCAGAAATTTTGTATGGGTATCCAACAATATGGCCGTCGATTTTTCATTAACCATTATGAAATTCACCCGGTTTTTGACAGCTTCAAAACAAAGAGTTTTCCAAGCTCTCGCAATTGTCAACTTCGTTGCCACAAATAAGTGTGATGCCAGCTGCCGTTCAGAACAGAGGAGGCCCTCCAATGGTTTAGATAAAAGCGCTTCATACGGATTACGCTTAATGTCTGTGTGAAGCATAGTGCGAAGGAGGGCATACACCCTAATCCATAATCTGCTTACTTTAGGGCAAGTACACCAGATGTGGGCCATGGTACCCAATTGTTGGCATCCCCGAAAACAAACCGGGGAATACGTAGGGATAAAACTAGCTAGACGGGCAGGCGTATAGTACCATCGGTAAAGAAATTTGTAGGCATTCTCAAGGATAATGACATTCCTAGAACACTTAGATAGTACTTGGGTCATGGTCTGCCAATCCTGTTGATCCAAAGTCCCCCCTAATTCAGACTGCCAATGCTGGTGATAGGAACTAACCGGAGGGGTTCTAAAAGATATAATGGAAGAATAAATCAAGGAAATCAAACCCGGGGCATGAGGTCTATGTCTGCACTGACTTTCAAAGGGGGACAAAGGATAAGGTCCCGAATGCGTGCGTATTAATGTATTAATACAGTGGCGAAGTTGGAGGTAACCAAAGTGTTCTTGTAGAGGAATGTTATAAGAAGATCGCAAAGTTTCAAAGGTAATTATTCTAGTGGGAGTTAGAAGCGAGTGAATATCATAAAAACCATGTGTCTGCCACCAGGCAAACTGTTTGGGATTGTCCTTACCCGGAGGAAATAATGGGTTATGCAATAGACGTAACAACGGCAGGTGAGGAGAAATGAGGCCAGCGGAATATTTAATAGAATCCTAAAGACGTAGCGAAAACGTCAGCGTCGGGCTAAGAGTAGATGGACGTTGAGAGATAAGCCATGGCAGAGAGGAGAGCGGTATCGGGTGGGAGTCCATCATATCTACCACAGCCCACAGGGGGAAGTGGTGAGATGCATGAACATGAGCTAGGGGGGCAATGTTAGCTGCCAAATAGACTGGAGATTTGGAAACGACAACCCTCCCATACTCCGTTGTGCAAATAGGATATGTTTGCTAATTCTGGGTCGAGAAGAACCCCAAATAAAGGACAAAAGTTTTCGCTGGTGGATACGCAATATATGCGAAGGTACTGGAACCGGCAAAACACGAAATAGGTACAATAGTTTCGGAAGATAGGTCATACGGATCGCATTAATTCTGCCAAACCAAGAAAGTGGGAAATGAGACCAGGAGGACAATAGCTCAGTCAGCTCATGAAAGACAGCGGGAAAATTAGCCTGATACAGTCCATCATATGTCGGGGTAAGCTTAATTCCTAAATATGGCAAGGCCGAAAGCCATTGAAAAGGGAATGTTTGTTTCAAAGTAGTCAAAAGTGATGGTAGAATGGTAACTGACATAGCCCTGGATTTAGCAGGGTTGACATGTAGGCCTGAAAGGATCGCAAAAGAATCGAGGACCGCAAGCAAATTGGGCAAAGTAACCCCCGGGTTCGAGATTGACAACAGTATTTCTTCTGCAAACAAAGACAGTTTATGATGGGAGCCCGCCACATCAATCCCCTTAATATCAGGATGCATACGAATGGCTTCAGCCAACGGTTCCAAGGCTAAAATAAAAAGCAAAGGGGAAAGCGGGCAGCCTTGTCTAGTACCTCTGGCAATCGAAAACGTAGAGGACTCAAATCCATAGTATCTAAGCTTCGCTTGAGGGGATGTGTATAGCGAAGAGATCCATCGTAGGAATGAAGGACCAAAGCCAAAATGGTGAAGGACCGATAGGAGGTATGGCCAAGATAGAGTGTCGAAGGCCTTGTTGATGTCAACAGATCCTCTCTATGCATGTTCATAACCTGGTCCCTGGCATTCCTCAGCTCTTTTCCTCTATACCCCTTCTCCTCAAATCTTTGTATGAAAATGTCTGTCTGTTCCTTATAATCAATTTCCTCATCACAGTTTCCCTTGATTCGCATGAATTGGCTTTTAGGAATTTCCCTTAGCCATCCATGATGACAGCTGTGTGTTGGAATATAACCGTTCCTGTTTACTTCCTTAAAATGAGTGCGAGCATATAATCTATCCCCCTTCCTGAATATAGCGCGGTCCAAGAATTAATAGAATCCGTACTGATACTCTCAGTATGAATGCGATATAATTATTCATTCCCATTTCTTTAATAAAAGTTTCTAAAGATTCCCTAGTCCCCTCTCAAATAATGCAAATATCATCAATAAATCTGTTGTAGAGCCTTAGCTCTGGTCTTTTATTGTTGTATATCGACTCATGTTCTCACCTACTCATGAAGAGATTGGCTATTGAGGGTGCATATTTTGCTCCAATCGCAACTCCTGTCTTTTGCCTAAAAAAATTGTCCCTTATGCCAAAAGAAGCTATGGCTCATGGCTATATCTAAACTTTGCAACCAGAACTCTGTCTACTTTTTATATGGGTGTAGTTCTGTAAAGACCATTTTACTGCTTCCAAAGCATCATATCTAATACTGTATTTGTGTATAAGGAATTAACATCCTTATATCACTGGGGTAATAGGGGCATCAGGGACCAGGAATCTACTCCTTTTTTGTATTCAGAAACCCCTCCTTCTCACCCAAAGTTACTAATTTCTTCAGTTTAGCTTTATATTTAAACATAGGTCTCTTGATTCTTTACCAACCTATTAAGTTCCTCATTATATTCCTTATTATTATTATACAGTATTTATTTAGCGCCAAAGGGTTTGCTCAGTGCTGTACAGTAGCAAGGGGGACAGAACAGGAGGGAGGGGAAAGTGGTACAGGAGGAAATGGCTGTGGGGGATGGAGTGGTGGGAGGAGTGGAGGAGGTTAGTTGTTAGGTGAGGTCAGGTGTTAGGTGAGGTTGGGGTAGACTTCCCTGAAGAGGAGGGTTTTCAGGGTGCGCCTGAAGGTGAGGAGGGTAGGTGACAGTCTGATGGATTGGGGTAGGGAGTTCTAGAGGATGGGGGAAGTCCTGGAGAAGTCCTGCAATCGGGCATGGGAGGAGGAGACCAGGGAGCTAGAGAGTAGGAGGTCCTGTGAGAAGCGGAGGGCACGGGTAGGGTAGTATTTGGGTATCAGGTCGGTTACGTAGTTTGGGGCGGCGTTGTGAATGGCTTTGTAGGTGAGAATAAGCAGTTTGAATTTGATGCGTTGGGCAACCGGGAGCCAGTGAAGGGATTGGCAGAGGGGGGAGGCGGATGTGGAGCAGTTGGAGAGGTGGATGAGTCTAGCCGCTGAGTTCAGGATCGACTGGAGTGGGGATAGCGTTCGTGTGGGTAGGCCAGTGAGAAGGGAATTGCACTAGTCCAGGCGTGAGATGATGAGGGAGTGTACGAGTTGTTTGGTGGTCTTTGGGGTGAGGAATGTGCATATCTTGGAGATGTTGCGGAGGTGGAGCCTGCAAGATCTAGATAGCAGTTGGATGTGGGGTAGGAAGGAGAAGTGGGAGTCCAGGGTGACACCCAGGACTTTGGCGTGTGGGGTGGGAGAGATGGTGGCGTTGTTAGTAGTGATGGAGAGGATGAAGGGGCGGGGGGAGGGGGGAAGACCAGGAGCTCTATTTTGGATAGGTTAAGTTTGAGGAAATGGAGCGACATCCAGTCTGATATGTCGTTTAGGAGGTGGGCGATGCAGGCGGAGAGTGAGGGGGTGAGGTGGGGGGTGGAGAGGTAAATTTGGGTGTCGTCGGCATAGAGGTGGTAATTGAAGCCGTTGGAGTGAACAAGTTTGCCAAGGGAAGAGGTATAGATGGAGAAGAGGAGGGGTCCGAGGACAGAGCCTTGGGGGACCCCGACAGGGAGGGGGGGGGAGGTGGCAGTGTTGTAGGTGACACTGAAGGAGTGTTGGGAAAGGTAGGAGGAGAACCAGGAGAGAGCAGCGTCCCTGATGCCAAGGGAGTGCAATTTGGCAAGGAGGAGAGGGTGGTCAACAGTGTCGAAGGCCGCGGAGAGGTCGAGGAGCAAGAGGATAGAATAGTGGCCATTGGCTTTGGCGGTTAGCAGGTCGTTGGTGATTTTAAGTAGGGCAGTTACGGTAGAGTGTAGGGGATGGAAGCCAGACTGTAGGGGGTCAAGGAGGTTGTTATCAGTGAGGTGGGCGCTAAGGCAATTGTAGGCCAGGCGCTCAAGGAGCTTGGAAGTGAAGGGCAGCAGGGAGATGGGTCTAAGGTTGTTAAGGTTAGTGGGGTCAAGGGAGGGTTTTTTGAGTGTGGGGGTGATGTGTGCGTACTCTAGAGGGGAGGGGAAGGTGCCGGTGGAGAGGGAGAGATTGAAGATGTGGGTGAGGGAGCGAATGATGGAGGGGAGGGGGGTGACTGGAGGAGCTGTGAGGGGATAGGGTCCAGGGGGCAGGTGGTGAGGCGGGCTTCAGTGAAGACCTTAGAGACCTCCTCAGGGGTATTTGGGCTGAAGGAGCAGAGTGTTGGGGAGGTGATGACCAATCCCCCTCCTTTACCTGCTGGCCTTATTACAATCTCCTTATTCTTCTCTGATTGCTCTAAGCCTTGGATAATATCCTTTTTCCGTCTAATGTGAGGGATGGTGAGAGTCTCCAAATAATTTTCAACCATTTTACTTAACCTCCCTAGCGGTATGATTGTCAATATTTCTGTGCTCAAAGCGGTACATTTTTGTGCTTGGAAATATGTAGTTTTTTTATTGTAGGCCTGTAATTCTTAGGAATAACTCACTGAAATCTGTCCGAACAAGAGTCTAGTAAACATCCCGGGTATGATAAAATCTGAAACACAAAATCATAAATTATAATATAATAAATAATCATAAGAAATAATAATAAATTGAATTCAATAATATAATCAAACCAAAAACACTGAAATTTTAAATATAGCGCCAAGTTCGCACATTGCTGAGCTTAGTTGCAAAATTGTTTTTAGTGTCTGATGACGAATTTCCCCACAAATCGTTATCACTCAATTCTGCAAGTGGTTCTAATTTACTATCGCTGTTCTCTAGCTGGTCTAAAACCACTTTTGACCTAAAGGGACGGTTTTTGGATGCCATTGACTTTTCTCAGTTTCAAGGCAGAAAGAACAGTAAAAATGCAGGCAGGGCACAGGACAAAGCAGTAGGGACAACATGTATGTGAAATGGTTTGATACAGTAATGTTTTACTATATGATTTTAGTGTATTTAGTGAATGTCACTTTTTAACATTTTTAAATTTCCCGCTGGTTCCGGCCCCTGTATGTCCCGACGTTCGTAGGAACCGGAACCCAGAAGACGGATGCCGGCATTGGCTAGAGGAGATGGCCGGGGACGCTGCAGAGGGGACATCGCGGGAGCGCAGGACAAGGTAAGTGAAACAGGGATCCCAGAGCAAAGCTGCAGGGTAATCCCAAGTGTAGCTCAGGGTTACCGCTTTTGATACTGAAAGTTAACCCCAAGCTACACTTGGGAATACCGCCAGGGAGGTTAAAGGTATCCATACAACAAATATTGCTAATTTTAGGATTAAAAATCAAGTGATTTGTTAAAGTAGTATGTAAATATATTTCTTTGCTAAAGTTCTGTGGGATTGACAGGATTGAACCCCATTGGCGTGGTGGTGACATGAGGAGGTCAGTCTCACAGAACAAAACAAAGTGGATCCTAAAATTAATTCCTTTGGGGTTTAAAAGCAGATATAGACTTGAATTGTTTCTTAGCTAGTTGGTGATTGTAATGGGGAATTGTGGCTAGAATCATGGATGGATTAATTATTGATTTTGTATATTTATAGAATTTATGTTTTTGAATAATAATTATTTATTTAATAATTTATTATTTATTGATTAATTATTTTATATTTGTGCTTATTATTATGTTCCATTATTGAGGTTTTAGTAATTTAATATAATTGATTTTTTTATGATTGTTTTTACGGATTATGTCAATTTTAAAGGTAGCGATATTGTATTGTTAATGGTAGCCTTAGGATTTCAATTGGGAAGTGAAGTGAATTTGCAGTAAAATAAACCAAGGAGCCATACCCATTAACCCCTTGGCACTGGCGTCTCCCGGCTCTTTAAGGTTTCAGAAGCCGGGAGGCGGAGCAGGGTTTAGGGTCATGTGACCGCTGTGTCACATGATCGGGAAAGGTACCGATCGAAAGAGGAGATCAGGACCTTTCCGTGAGTACCGGACATGCGTGCTGGCGCGCAGGGCGCTCTCTCACCACATATGTTTTCTTTTAATAGAACGCAAATGTGCAGCCGCTCGGCATCTAGGCCCAAGCGCCAGGAGGTCGCACATTTGCATTCGGCCAGCTCCAAGAGGTTAAGAACTAGCAAATCGGATATGTGGGAGGACTAGTGGGGAAGTATATTTGGAAGAATGAACCGGAGATCATTGTTTGTGATAACGCCCTGCAGGAGGGGCGAAACGCGTTGACCCAAATTTCCGGTTCTGAGGGAAGCTTTGTGACGTCACTTCCGGAGAGTGGAGCGCACGTTGACTGCGGCCCTCCGGAGCCATTTTGTTGAAGAGGAGAACATATCCCCATAGACTGCTGCCAGTTCACTTTCTATAGAAAAAAGATTGATGTGATCTTCTATCTGCTTGTGACAAAAGTTTATATTTGCAAGGCTTGTTGCCCAATTTTGAAATGTGAGTGCAATATGTGCATTGGTTTTATCAGGTTAAAGAGTTTATGCAGTACTACACTATTAGTGTTTTCTGTTATCTCTTTACATTGCTATCTATCTGTGGATGATCGTTTTGGAGGTTGTCAAGCAAGAATTTCCTGAGTGGGATTTTATTTCTGGAGGATTTATCCCACCTTTAAGCTTGTTTGACTCTTAAGCCCTATCAGCTAAGTGTCCATTCTATTTGGTGAGTGCAGGCCAGATTGGAAGTCACTGATGGTGTAGGCACGTTGGAGTGTTTCTAGCACTGTTTCTTGATTGGGGCACATTTTTTTCACTATTGATTTTGAACTTTGGACTTTTTTTTTTAATTTTGCATATTTTTTATTTTCACATATACAGTGAAAGAAATAAGTATTTGATCCCCTGCTGATTTTGAATGTTTGCCCACTCACAAAGAAAAGATCAGTCTAACAATCAAATGGTAGAAATTTAGCGGGACACTCCCTAGATTCATAAGTATATTTATATAGAGGGAGAACCGTGTTAACCAGCTGTTTCCAGAAACTGGATGTGGGGGCATGAGGGGACTTCCACTTTAAGAGTATCTGTCAGGAATGGACTGGCCAGCAATAGTGGGACTCACCTGCCTTATGAGCTGCAGTACCAGGGCTGGCCAGCGGGTGCTCCCAGCAATCAGAGACTCAACCTTGCAGCCAGTCAAACACCTGGAACTAATTATACTGGTGTATTTAAGGGACATTCAGACCTGCAGACTCTGCCTTGGTGTTGTGTTTTTCCTGGGCCCTGTATCTTGTAAACCTGCGTTCCTGTTCCTGTTCCTGTCTTGTTGCTGACCCTGCTTGATTCTGACCTCTGCTGACTTCTCCTGTTCTGATCCCTGGCTTGTGACCCTGACCATCCCTCTGCCTGACCCTCTGTACCACGCTGCCCGCTACCTGCTGAACCTGGCCTGTGACCCCGACCATTCTCCGCTTGCTCCCCCTGTACCTACCTGCCCGATTGATATTGACCCGGCGTGCCTGATGACTCTTGCATTGTATGTACTGTTATCTGTGGGTGGTTGGTTTGGTTCGTTTGCACTGTGTTATGTTTTAGTATTGCACTGCGTTTATGTTTGTATTGTTAGTGTTAATAAATTATATTGTTTATAACATATCTGAAGTCTGCGTTTCCCTGCATCAGTCACACACCTCTGGTCATACCCGGGAGCCCTGACATTACACCAAGGCCAATCCTGACCAGAAGTGGCTGCACAGGGAAGCCATCTTGGTTTGTTGATGGGAAGGATGGATCTTGATGAGGTTGTGTATTTATATCTGCTAGTGTTTGATGACAGAGAGTATGCTTATCAAACTCTGAAGGAGTATCCCCAGGAAAAACACAACACCAAGGCAGAGTCTGCAGGTCTGAATGTCCCTTAAATACACCAGTATAATTAGTTCCAGGTGTTTGACTGGCTGCAAGGTTGAGTCTCTGATTGCTTGGAGCACCCGCTGGCCAGCCCTGGTACTGCAGCTCATAAGGCAGGTGAGTCCCACTATTGCTGGCCAGTCCATTCCTGACAGTATCGCTTTGCAAGCATAAAAAAGCAAGAAATCAATCAAGGTTCTCATGGTGTGAGAGATAGCTAAGGCCTGAATCAAATCCAACAGACAAACCTCGATAGATAGTGGTACAAAAACCGTAGTTATAGAGGATATATTGTCAACTACATTTGTCCAGTACCTCTAGATAACAGGGCAGCTCCAGAAGATATGTAAAAATGTTGCTGGATCCTCAGGTCAATGCCAGCATCCTAGAAGGGTGTGCTGGAAACATCCGGTGCAGCCTCTGAGTAGTGTAATATATTCTATGCAGAATCTTAAACTGAATCAATCGGTCATGAGTAGAACCAATTGCTGCACATGATGCTTCCATATGTCCTCCTAATCCTCAGAGTCCAAATCAGGCACCTCCACGTGCCATTGCGCAAAAAGATGCTCAAGACCAATATGGACCGACAGATGTAAGGCTTTGTAAATAGAGGAGAGGGATTTTCTCAGGGACTCATCCCACAGCATGGACTCACACCCCAACTCCAGAAACTAGTGGACTACCCTGAAATTGTCGATGAAAAGCATGACATAGTTGAATGTATCTAAAAAAATGAGTTGGGGAGAGCATATTGAACTTTTAAAGAATCAAATGTTCTGAGCGTACCACCCTCACAGATCTGCTGCAGATACTTAACATTTTTCGATGCCCACCTGAGGGTCAGGGAAAAAGAAATAATTATTTTAAAGAGGGATTCAGCCATAACGGGGTGTGAGGTGACCAAACTCGGGACTCTAAAGGAAAATGTAACTGCCAGGCCCTAAGAATCGCTCTCATAACCATAGTAATGGGAAGATGTGTGGCTGGACCCCTATATAACAGCTTACGGAGGGCTTCATAAGAGCGCAAGAAAGCTGCCTCCAATTCCTCAGCAGCATTGGTTTCAACAGCCACTATCCAGTTGTGCACATGAGAGAGCAACACTGCAAGGTAATAAGAATATAGATCAGGGCAGGCAAATCTCCCCTCAGTCCAGGGTCTCTGCGACACTCTCCTTTTAAATCTTGGTTGCCTCGAACCCCACAGGAAAGAGACTACTGCAGCATCAAATTGTTTGAAGTATTTCTGTGGAATCCAGACCGGAGTATGTCGGAGTACATAGAGGAAGGAGGGAAGGAGTTTCATTTTGACTAAGTTAATCTTACCTATGAGGGAGAGTGGAAGATTAGTCCATGACGCTATACATTGCTTCGCCCTCAAGAGTAATGACAATAAATTGAGCCTACAGAAATCTAAGGGGTTCGATGAAACCACAATACCCAAATATTTCACTGCAAGGGGATGTCAGGATCAAGCAAGGTTTTAGCACTCTGGTCTATAGGGAGAATTTAAGATTTATCCCAGTTAACCCTTAGTCCCGATAATGGTGAGAAATCGGCCAAAGCCGCATTAAGGGATGGACCCGGATCGTGGAGAAACAACACCATATCATCTGCGTATAGAGCCACTTTCTCAGTAATAGTGCCCACCTGTATGCCCGGAACCTCAGGGAACATCCGCAGGGCCTGGGCCGAGGGCTCCATAATCAATGCGAAGAGGGCAGGGGAAAGAGGGCATCCCTGTCTCAACCCCTACCCTCAGGGAAGGGGTCAGAAAGGTCACCACCCAATTTGATCTGGGCCTGGGTTACTGATTTGCATGTTCATGAGGGAAATACGTATTTGATCCTCTTCACAAAACATGACATAGTACTTGGTGGCAAATCCCTTGGTAATCACAGAGGTCAGACGTTTCCTGTAGTTGGCCACCAGGTTTGCACACATCTCAGGAAGGATTTTGACCCACTCCTCTTGGCAGATCCTCTCCAAGTCTTTAAGGTTTGATGTTGAGTGGCAAACTTCAGATGGGCCTAGACATGTGCTTTCTTGAGAAGAGGGACCTGCAGGATTTTAATACTTGTCGGCGTAGTGTGTTACCAATTGTTTTCTTGGTGATTGTGGTCCCAGCTGCCTGGAGATCATTGACAAGATCCTCAGATGTAGTTCTGAGATGATTCCTCACTGTTCTCATGATCATTGACACTCCACGAGGTGAGATCGTGCATGGTGCACCAGACCTAGGGAGACTGACAGTTGTTTTGTGTTTCTTCCATTTGCGAATGATTGCGCCAACTGTTGTCACCTTCTCACCAAGCTGCTTGGCGATAGTTTTGTAGCCCAGTCCAGCCTTGTGTAGGTCTACAATCTTTTCCTTGACATCCTTGGACAGCTATTTGGTCTTTGCCATGGTGGAGAGTTTTGAATCTGATTGTTTGATTGCTCCTGTGGACAGGTGTCTTTTATACAGGTAACAAAATGCGATTAGCAGCACTTCCTTTAAGAGACTGCTTCTAATCTCAGCTTGTTACCTGTATGAAAGACACCTGGTAGCCAGAAATCCTGCTGAATGATAGGGGATCAAATGCTTATTTCCCTCATAAACATGCAAATCAGTGCATAATTTGTTAGACAAGCATTTCTTTTGAATTTTTTGTTGCTATTCTGTCTCTGTGTTAAAATACACCTACCATTCGATTTTTAGACTGATCATTTCTTTGTGAGTGGGCAAACATTCAGAATCAGCAGGGGATCAAATACTTATTTCCTTCACTGTATTTGTTTAACTACAGTAATGGAATTTGTTTAACATTTTATGAATTTTTGCACTGTGGTTTGGTCATATTTACTAATACTTCACTACTGACTTCCTTTTGGTGTACATCATGCTCTAGATGCTTTGCAAGTTTTGGTCTTTAGGCTATAGGAACTTTTTTGCCACATTTTCTTGGCTGGAAGCTGAAGGGTTGGAAATTTGTCGAGTTCAAAATAGGAGTTGCGCTTTTGACTGCTGGTTATGCCTGTGGTTGCAATTGTTTTACTTTCTTCTTTGGGATCTTTGCTAGCAGCTTTTAAAACACCTTTTCTGTCACTTTTTAAACAGCATTTTTTTTTTTCATTCCTTCAGTCTGCTCATTAAGGGAAATGGTTAATTGTTCACAGGTGCTAAAGGTACTATATAACTTTCTGTAGCGGTCACATTGAGCTTGCCCACATTTTGTTTACTCAAATTTTGACATAATTTTATTAAGTGATGAGTTAAAAACAGGAGATTGAAACAGGAGTCTTCTAACCTGTAAGTAACACCTAAAATGTCCTGAAAATATTAATACTGTAACTGGGATAATGAGTGCTAACAAGGTTGAAGGTTTTGCACAGTTCACCGCATATATGCAATATTGGAGCAACATCTCCAGGAAGAATACAGCTGCGACATATGTGAGCAGATTGCCCTTCTGGAAGCTCACATTAGAGATCTGGAGGAGCAAATTGCAACACTGGGCGGAACCGACAACTTTTAAAGGAGTCTTTTGCTAACTGAGCAGTTGGTTAATGTGGAGGGTTAAGTCAGGATTATCAGGTAGGAAGATCGGTTACTTTAGTTAGAGGGAGTGGTAGGGGATCACAGAAACAATCATAACTACTCTAATAACCAGGGACCAAGAGGTAGACAATATCATAATTATTTGCAGGATTACTATTCAAGTAGGTCCATTCAGCATAAGACATACCACTCTCCTAACAAATATTCAAGTAATGTTGCCCATCCGAGACCTGGGCATCAGAGAGGTAATTTTAATAGAGAGTCCACACTTTATAAACATGAAGAATACAAAGACCTTCCTCCATATGAATATAGGACTGCTCAAATGAGTCAAGAATTTCCCAACAACAGTAAGAACACTGAACACCCTATTACCACTGACTCTCTTGAACCTACCTCTACCATTAACATATATAATAGAAGAAATGATGATTCCAACAGAAATACCATCAATGAAAATAGTTTTTTTTACAGGCAAGGGCTGCGAACATACCTTTGTTTGCAGCCAAACAGACAGCACTCCCTTAGTCAGCTGCCAACAAAAAAAAAGAGATTAAGCACACGCACCTGCTTCCCACCCATCCCTCTCGTGTCCTGAGTTGGGATCTGGTGCCATCGTCCTGCTCCGGAGTGATATTTTTGCTGGATTGCTGCGACTTATGTTCTACCTACCCTTTCAAGGCTTGTTGAATATTTTTACAATATAATGTTATCGCAGATGGGTTTGACAGCATCCATGTAACTACAACCCTGAACCTATTTTGGGCGCTATAGGTCCCCTGGGGTTATAATCTCCACTCACTTTCCAATTTTCAGCTGATCACCCCCGGGAGATTCCTTGTATGCCGTCCACCAAGAAAAAAAAGGGACAAGCTCAGAAGTCCCTCACGACATATCTACTTAAGGCTCACGAGATTTGCGGCATGTCTCCAGTCAATACAGAGCAAGCATCCCTGTCCGATCCCGCACGGAATACCACCGCTCCCTTATCGGCCTTGGTCAGCGAAAATACACAGCAACTCACAAAAGGGGACTTGGAGTCCTGCTTGGAATCTATGTACGCCAAACTAGCCGCCAAATTTCAATCAGAATTGCATAAAAGCACTAATGTTCTCTCTCAGGAAATAGCCACGCTGGGCTCTAGGACAGACCGCTTGGAAACCAAACACGATGAACTTAGCCTGGCCTATGGTGAACTATCCAGAGAGCATGATCATTTACAAACGGCCTTTTCACAACTGCAGGCGCAGGTCGAGGATTTTGATAATCGCAGGAATAATCTGCGAATCAGGGGAATCCCAGAGTCTATGTCGGATCTTTCATTAATTATAACCAAGTTATCCAAGTCACTCCTTCCGGATCGTGACCCTGGGTCTTTTGCCTGTGACCGCATCCACAGAGCCCTACGCCCTAAACCTCCTGCTGACAAGCCGCCTAGGGATATTGTCTTGTGCATGAAGGATTTTCTGACCAAGGAAGAAATACTCAGAGCTGCTCGCAATACTCCCAACGATCTCCTTTGAAGGCTCTGTTTTACAAATCTATCCTGATGTTTCCCCGGCCACGTTGGAGAAACGTAGTAAAATGAAAGAAGTTACAACTGCCCTGTTCTCAGCTCGTATCCGCTACAAGCGGGGCTTCCCTTTTAAGCTGATAGTTCCACATAATGGGAGCACATATATAGCTACATCCCCTCCCGAAGGTAGAGCAATCTTGGCCAAATTAGGCTTGGCGGATGCCCCATCACCTCAACGTCCACCCTCCACCCCTCGTATCTCTCCCATTTGGCATACCCCTTCCCCACGGAGGGATAGAAGGAGAGTCAGACAAGAACCGGGTTGAAGGGTCCATTCTCACTTGCCTAATACTCATTGTCTTGATAGTCTTTGGTCTGGTCTATTGTTTTTTTATGACTTTACTAAGATTTGGGACACAGGGATTTTGCTCTCTATTTCTTACATTGTCAGGTTGTGTATTTCTGTGGTTGCTGCTGTGATATTTTTGCAATACTGAATATTTTGTATGCCTTGCATTGATAACTGGACGAGTTAAGGTATAACAAGGGTCATTGGACCCTCCTAATTGCGCCCATTAATTCATGGTTGTACTACTCTTTGACACAATACCCCACCCTGCCTCCTGACATGGCCGGAGGTGTCGCCGCCTGATTGCGTGGTGGCAGCTCTGTTTTCCATGTTCTAAGGAGACAGGGTTTGGGCCCATGTGGCCCCTTAATGTTTGAACTTTTTGTTTTATCAGGTATGACGACTTTTCTGCCTGATCCACGTTCTTCAGTTACCCTTTCAAATATAGAAAATATTAAAGCTTCTTCTCCATTGTTTTTCGTTTTCTCTTTTCTCAAAACTTTAGTGCATGAGGATGGTATTGTGTCGGTCTGTGGACGTCACGACCCCAATGTTGGGGTCTGGAGGTCCCCTAGGCTGGTTCTGCCACCTGTATGTCTGTCTGATGCAGACCTGCGGGTTTCTATGTCTAGTCAAATAATTTTAGGGGATATCCTAGTAATGTGTACTTTTATGATGATAGTGGCAAGCTCTGTTTATTATGGTAATTCAATGTATCTCGCATAATGTCCAGGGTTTCAATTCACCAAATAAGAGCAAAACAGCCTTTCTTCAATATAAAAGATTAGGAGCAAAAATCATCTTATTACAGGAAACGCATTTTGCAGTCGCAAAACACCCGACATATTTTCATAGATCCTATAGGCAGGGGTATTATACCCTACATTCCTCCAAGAGTAGGGGAGTGGCCATCTTTCTACATAACTCATTTCCCTTTGAGGTTCAACATGTGTATCGTGATCCAGACAGTAGGTTTATCATTCTCAAGGGCACCCTTTCAGGTCGAGAACTTACAATTGCTACTGTCTATGCACCAAATTCGGCACAAGCTACCTTTTTTTCTAAATGTTTTGGTGCTCTGGATAAGTTTTTTTCCCCCCATCTATTGGTGGGTGGTGATTTTAATCTGGTGGCAAATCCTCTTTTGGACCGTAGCTCCTCCTCGCACACTTCCCAAGCTTTCCCAAAATCCCTTATTAAGAAACTAGATGCCCTCCAGTTGGTGGATGCCTGGAGAGCGCACAGCATGGGAGCCAGGGATTACACATTTTATTCCCACCCACATGACTCTTATGCTAGACTAGACTATATCTATTGTACCCCTATTTTGCTAGCTAATTCTAGGATAGCTAGTATTCATTTGAGCCCCTGGTCGGATCACAGTATTATGGCCTTATCTATCACGTTTGTGGGATTGGCACCTACTCCCTTTTCATGGAGACTTAATGATTCTATGCTAACTGATACTGACTCTCGCCAGGAGGTGGTTACGTCTCTTAAGGAATACTTTCAATCTAATTCAACCCCTGATATTTCCCCAGCCACACTCTGGGTAGCCCACAAGGCGGTCCTACGAGGCCGATTTATCTCTATGGCTTCGACCAGAAATAAAAACGTTGGCAGCAGATACTACTTTTAACCCGAGAATTAGAAGCACACTATAGAAGCCATGTAGCTAATCCATCTTTACTCAATAAACAGCTATTGTCCCAAAAACGCTTGGAACTGAATGCCCTACTTTCCCAAAAAACTGAAAAGGCCCTCCGCTGGTCGAAGGCCTCGTTCCTATTACATAGCAACTCAGCATCTACCATGTTTGCAAGGAAATTGAACCATTCTTTGCGCCCCCCACATGTGTATAAATTGCGTACTAATTCAGGTGCTATCTCATCTTTACCTCAGGAAGTTTTGGGTATTTTTGAAAATTTTTATTCTAAACTACTGGCTTCTCCACAGTCGGATTCTGTTTCTCTATCAGATTCATGGCTAGATTCTATACCCCTTCCTGCTCTCACACCTTCTCAGATTGCCTCTCTTAATGCCCCCTGTACTTTAGAGGAAATAACATGTGTGATAGGCACGCTGAAACGCTCTACTGCACCGGGTCCTGATGGATTTACTGCTAGCTATTATAAACATTTCACCTCTATATTGGCTCCATACTTGATAACATTATTTAATAATGTTTTACAGGGGGGTAAGTTCCCCGAGGAGATGTTGTTAGCTAACATGTCTCTAATACCCAAGCCACAGAAAGACCACTGCTGTTTGCCGCAAAACTATAGACCAATCTCAGTAATGAATAACGATCTGAAGATATTTAGTCGCATTTTGGCGAACAGGTTGGCTCCTATCATCTCCTCTTTGGTTTCTCCAGACCAGTCGGGTTTTATTCCCGACAGATTTATTACTGATAACATTCGTCTCACTCTAAACGTTATTCAAGATGCCAATTTGCATTCCAAAGAGGTTCTGTTGATGAGTTTAGACATAAACAAGGCCTTTGACAGTGTTCTTTGGCCCTACTTGTTCTCCTTGCTACAGAAAATGGGCTTCAGTGATGGGTTTTTAGCAGGCATACATGCCCTATACGACTCTCCTAAAACAAGAATAAGGCTTCCTGGCTGTAACTCTGACTTTTTTACATTGGGTAGAGGTACCCGTCAGGGTTGTCCTCTTTTGCCCCTTTTGTTTGCGCTGGTGTTGGAACCTTTGGCATTGGCGATCAAATCACATTCGGATATTTCTGGCTATTCATTATTAGTTTCACATTTTAAGCTGAGCATGTATGCTGATGATGTTATGCTTTTTATTACTAACCCGTTGACTTCTTTGCCTAATTTGTGTGTCGTATTGAATGATTTTGCTAAAGTGTCAGGTCTCACCGTTCATTTTACCAAATCAGTGATTATGCCTGTTAATGTTCCTGACTCCCTAAGTGCGTCTCTCCGTAGTTCTTTTCCAGTTCGCTGGGTCAAGGACAGGATATCCTATCTGGGGATTAATCTTGCTCCCAGATACTCAGATATGTTTACAGCTAATTATCCACCATGTGTGTCACGTCTCTCTACTCTACTGAAGATTTGGCATGGTTATCATATCTCCTTTCTGGGTAGAGTCACGGTGGTTAAAATGAATATCTTGCCCAAACTGCTTTATCTTTTTAGAGCACTTCCAGTTCTGGTTTCAAAAATGTTTTTGGATCATTTTCAGCGGACTATTAACAATTTTATTTGGGGAAATAAGCATCCACGTTTTGCCTCATCCATTTTGTATCGCTCACAATGGACGGGAGGTTTTGGTCTTCCCAACTTTTGGCTATTTTACCTCTCGGCTCGTTTTGCGCAATTATCACAATGGGCTACTATTTAAATCTCAAATCCCATGGATTACGTTTGAGTCTCAGTCGATACGTCCTTTTTATTTACCGGGAATTTTATGGTCTAAAATCTCCCCCCGATCCCTTACTTTTCATAATTCTATAGTGACCCACTCGCTGACACTTTGGTCCAAATACAAGGCTAAATTGAGTTTAGTCTCTCATATTCCCCCAGGTGTTTAATTTTTTGGTGATCCTACTTTTGTTGTAGCCTTTTCTTCCCCTCACATGTTTCGTTGGTGGTATGATCGATCCTTTATCAGATTATCTGATTTCCAAAGAGGAGGATCTTACATTACCTTCGATATGCTGTGTGTGTTATTTGATGTTCCTCTTCGTGAGTACCTTCGTTATAGACAGATTGGGCACTTTTTTAATGCGCACTTTGACCTTACCCCATCTTCTCCGATCTCTTTTTTTGAGCGTATCAGCCGTGACTCTCCCAGAGGTAGGGGTCTTATTTCAGATCTTTATCACCAATTTTTGATCTGTCTTTTTCATGCTCCCCCTATGTACAGACGGAGGTGGGAGGAGGATTGTGATATCACTTTTTCGGATGAGGATTGGGATTCCATGGTGGATAATATATGCAAGAGCTCTAGATCTCTTTCGGTTCGTGAGACGGCCCTTAAAGTTTTAACCAGATGGTGTTATACTCCGTCCAGACTACATACATTGTTTCCACAAACATCCCCTTTATGTTTCCTGGGCTGTGACCGCACAGGTACTTTGGTCCATATATTTTGGGATTGCCCGAACATATCTTTGATCTGGCGTAAGATATCTGAGGTGGATACCTCAGTATCAGGCAACCCGATACGATTGTCCATACAGACCTGTTTATTGGGGGTTCATATCCCAGGGGTCCCTGATGCCACTCTGAGATTGCTACATACATTATGTATTGCCACTTTATGGTCCATTGCCCTGCATTGGCGGTCCAATGTTGTACCCTTGGACTCCGTTTTACATAGAATTGACGCTGTAATGCTTATGGAATATATTCATTATACCCTACTGGATAAGATGCACTCATACGTCAAGGATTCCAATCATATCCTTGAAATACTAGATACTTACACATGGCAAGATGGATACAGATGGCTGTCTTTAGATGCGGTGTCACTCTACACTTCTATTAAGCACAAATTTGGACTTAGAGCCATACAATATTTTCTAGCGAAAGATTTAAGTTTCCACCATACACAAACTCAATTTCTGTTTACCTGCATTGAATTCGCCCCTAACCATAACCATTTCTCATTTCTAGACATTCATTATAGACAGGTACAAGGCACAGCTATGGGAGCAAGGTTTGCCCCGAGCTAAGCTAATCTTTTTATGGGGTACTGGGAAAATCATTTTATCTGGTCTAATAATCCATATAGTGAGAATTTAGTGTTGTATGCTCGCTATATTGATATTATAATCATCTGGAATGGGTCAGACGTGCAACTATTGGGGTTTCTAGATTATTGTGGAAAAAACCCATATAGTATTTCCTGTACCCATGTGGTATATGAAAATATATTAGTATTCTTGGACCTTGAGCTAAGACATGGTATTAGTGGTCAAATGCAGTCTAAAACACACTTTAAACCTACTGCAGGTAACTCGTATCTACACGCGAAAAGCCACCATCACCCTCAGTGGATTAAAAATGTGCCATATGGACAGTTTTGCAGATTGAGACACACTTGCACTTTAAAGGAGGACTATATTGATCAAAGTTCAATTCTCAAAAACAAATTTAAATAAAAGGGATACAAACATAGTCTTATTGAGACAGCATTCAATAAATATCTAGGAATGTATAGTAACCCTTTAACTCATCATACTGCACCAAACAACAAAAAATCCAATATAGATAACACGGGTTGTTCAACGGAAGTACATTTCAGTACGAGATTTAAAAACAAATCCTAGATAATTAAACAGATTGTCTCCAAAAATTGGAGTATTCTCAGGAATGACCCAACTTTAAGCGTTTCGCTTCCTGAAAGGCCGTGTTTCATTTTTAGAAAACCAAGAGATCTTAGAAGCATACTAGCCCCCAGTAGACCTCTTAAAACTACTACTGTTCCCAAACCTCTGTCAGGTGCATGGGCTGGTTTGTTTGACCAAAAAGGTAATTTCAGATGTGGTGTCCCAAATTGCGGTACTTGCGAATTGACCTGTCACCGGAAACGTGACGTCACTAGTACAAATGATACACCATTAAACAGTTCATTAACTACGGTACATCATTTGTTGTCTATGGCTTTCTGTGCCCATGTGGCTTATTATACGTAGGCCGTACATCTCGCCCTTTAAGAGTTCGGTTTAGTGAGCATAAAATCAGCATCAAGAACTGTAAAGATGTCAAGGAAATTACTGTGGGATCAAAATCTTTGGAATAGAGGCCATACCTAAAGATATTGATAATGGCAGGAGACACCAAAGACTCTGTAGGCATGAGAGTTTTGGGATTTTTACACTAGATACACTGTCCCCTAAAGGTTTAAATGGCGATTTAGAAACACATACTTTGATTTAGCCTGCATTGACCTAATACCATCCACTCATATAAATTTATTAACATCCTTTAATGTTGCATGTACAGGAGAATTTTTTTGACTTATCCTCCTCATCCTATCTTTGATCAGATTAATAATAGTAATTCATAATTACTAAATTTCAAGTACAAGTGTGTTACATCCTCTTCTCCCCTCTTCATTATGAAAAGTTGAGTTCTCTGTTCCCCTGGTCTAAATTATTCATAATCTCTATGGATAATAACAATTATTATTACTTTTACGACTAATTTTTACAACAAAGTTTTACTAATCATAATTGAAACTAATTTTTTATGAAGTGGAAACTAATCATCATTTTAAGGAGTTTATTAGGGAGTATCCATAAGCACATGTAGGTGGTTCTATAATATTTTACATTACTGCAATATTTTATATTACTACATTATTATGACTATGATGATTATTACCTTGTGTAATATTACTATTTATGTACTTATTACTTTTTATTATTTTACTGTATATCGGTCTATATATGTTTGATCACTTGCCATATATTTTTTGCCATTTATTTTCCCTATATTTGATCATTTACCGTGTATTTTGCCGTTTATTTTGCCATTTATTTTTTTATTTTTTTTTATTTACTATATATTTCTTAATTGGATGTTCTATTGTATACACAGTATATTGAGGTATCGAGCTTTACCTCTGAGGAAGGAATGAGGCGATTATAGTAATCTGGTCAGTATTATAAATGTGTCATCTATGGTGCGGGCAGTAGATGGCGTTAATCCCTATTGGGAGTCCTTTACAATGATGGCCTCTGGATCGCACGGCGCATGCGCAGTTTGTCGGCATGCAGTCCACCACCCGATTTACTGTCTCCTTATATTTCTGCCACTGTTTCCTGCATATTGGAGCTCCTACTCCTAACCACTGCTTTATTATTACTGCTGCAAATAGTTTATAAACATCTATAATCATTAAAGTGCAGGAGCAGTATTAGACTGCATTCCTGCAAGGGGTTCTCCAGTATAATGGCCGCTGGAACGCACGGCGCATGCACACTATTACCTAGAGGCTGGCGTGCATTCCACCGCCTTCAGGCTCTCTGCAGTATTTATTTCGCCATTTTCACCACCAGTTCTGCTACACTGGCTGAAATACTGACACTTAGTGGCTGAATGCCTCCTAGCTATGGAAACTGTACCCTAATGGATGATTCCTATCTGTAATCCAGGTATCCACTTTAGACCTTCTAAATTAAAAATTAGATGCAGAATTTGTTTTCCCTGTATACTGCGTGCCCCTTTTTATATGATCTACTGTTATGACTATTTATACTTAGTATTTTTGAGTTTACTATTTTTTTTATACACATATACGTATTTTTCTTATATACATATTGTTATTTTTATATAAATTATTTTTGGTGTATTAATATGTTGATCTATTATAGATTAGTGATTCAGATATCCGTCCGAAGGTTGATTTTATTTCCCACGTGTGTTTGATACGTTTAATTAAGACATCCTCAATTCCAATTCTAATTTTAATTTTAATTAGATTTTTAACTTTAACTTCTTGCCGACCAGCCACTGTAGAAATACGATGGCAGGGCAGGCACGGCTGCGCAAAATCGCGTTTTAAAACGTGCTTTTGCAAAATAGGTAGAGGGCGTGCGTGAGGCGCACCACCGCCCTACCTGCACCGCCAATCGTGGCTACGGGTGTCAGTTGCTGTATCCCGGCCAGTCATTATCTGCCGTGTCCCGGCGATTAGCAGCAATCACTAACAGAGAGTACGGCTGCAGTGTTTACACTGCTCCTCTGCTTTCTGTCAGTTCCCTGTCAGCTCCTGACATGCTGATCTGGAGAGAAGAGTTTATCTCTCTGGATCAGTTTGTTCCCGTGCAGTACACACCCCCGCCCCCTAGTAAAACACTCCCCTCAAACAGTTAACCCTTTCATTGAATAAAAAAGTTAACCCCTTCTTCCCCCAGTGCCATTAGTACAGTGTCAGTGTTTTTTTTTTTTGCACTGATCACTGTATTGGTGTCACTGGGGATGTCAGTGACCCCAAGTCAGTTCCCCCCCAGTGTCAGAATGTCCGCCGCAGTCGTGCAGTCCTGCCATAAGTCGCTGATCGTCGCCATAAGTCACTGATCACCGCCATAAGTCGCTGATCGCCCCCATTATTAGTATAAAAAAAAATTTAAAATCCCAGCATCTTTCCCACCATTTGTGAACGCTATAACTTTCACGTAAACCAATTAATTTACACGTATTGGGTTTTTTTTTAGCAAAGACATGTCGCAAAATGCATTTTGGCTGAAATATATGACAAAATTAGATTTTTACATTTTTTTACTGGACATGTTTTATAGCAAAAAGTCCAAAATATTGTTTTTTTTTCTCTCAAAATTGTCAGCCTTTTTTTTTATAACGCAAAAAATAAAAACGCACAGGCGATCAAATACCACAGAAAGAAAGATCAATTTGTGGGAAAAAAGGACGTAAATTTAATTTGGGTGCAGTGTTGCATGACCGCGCAATTGTCAGTTAAAGTAACGCAGCGCCGTAACACAAACCTCTTCTATAACCGCTTCCTGACAACCCTATAGCAGAAATACTGCTACAGGGCGGCATGAGTGTGCAAAATCACATATATATATATATATATATATATATATATATATACATGATTTGCGCTCCCATGGTATTCACGCCCCTCCCAGATAACGTCAGATTGCCCATCAGTACACCAGTGATCACATTTAACCCCTTGACTGCCAGGAACACGCTCATGTACAATAAACCTCCATTGCTAGTATAGTGTCTGAACGGGTCAATATCTTTGATCAGATCAGCACTATACCAGCGTTCACCTTAGAATAGCGTCCCCAAAAACGCATCGTTAGTGGGATCAGCCCTGGCATCTGCCAGTACCTGCGTTTAGCCCCTACGCTTACCCCCCCCCTTCTCCCCCAGCAAGTGCAGTGTCAGTAGGTCCCTGTCACTTGATACATAAAACCACATGCACACAAAACCGCAGTGTTCACATAATCAGGCCTGATCTCTGTTAGCACTTGCCGGTAAATTTTGATGACTCTCATATGCAGCAGAGTGCCAGTACTAGTGCCGCTCTACCTTTTGGTGAACTGGCGACACCAGCGGTCTAGTACATCCTGGTCTTTCACATACCTTCTTGATTTTTGGAGCTGTTTTTCACGGAATATCTGTATGCGTTGATTGTGGATCAAAGCAATTTATATGCACAACAATTTATTGCCACCAACCCAAATTCAAACCTTGCCAGACCAGTCGCATGGAAACTCATTACGGTTTTCGAATATACATTTTTTTGGGGCCTAACCCTCAACATGGGCATTACTAAAATAAATTAATGTATTGGTCCGCAGACCCGATTCATCATATGCCCATGTTCTCTGCTGCCATGGCCAGGCATAGTTATGAGTAGAGATGAGCGAATCGAAGTATCCGAAGTGGAATTCGAGTCGAATATCGGAAAAATTTCGATTCGTGCCGAATCCGAAAAACAGCCTAATTCGGACGCGCGAATCGAAATTTTTCCGAAAATGGCGGCTGACATGTGCGGCGACGGAGCGGGGATGTCGGGGAAGGCGCGCAGACAAGGCGCGCTGCCCCATAATGCATTCCTCAACGACATGTGATCGCATCAGCCAATCAGCAGCCAGCCAGCCAGCACTGTGTAATGGTCGAGGTATATATAGCGGCCATTTTGGAAATCTTCATTTGCCTGCAGTCATTGAACAGAGGCAGACCGCTCTGTACTAGGGACAGGGACAGAGTTAGGGCCACAGAAACGAGAATTGGGGACAGAGAGAAGTTACTTAGGGACAGAGAACCATTACTCAGGGACACAGACTTGTTAATGAGGGCCACAGAATCGTTATTTAGGGACAAAGAAACGCTAGTTAGGGCCACAGAATTCATACTCAGGGACAGACAGAATTTTCACTCAGTGCCAGAGAATTGTTACTTAGGGCCACAGAAACGTTATTAGGGCCACAGAATTTTTACTCAGGGACAGACAGAATTGTTACTGAGTGCCAGAGAATTGTTACTCAGGGACAGACAGAATTGTTACTGAGTGCCAGAGAATTCTTACTCAGGGCCACAGAATTCATACTCAGGGACAGACAGAATTGTTACTCAGGGACAGACAGAATTGTTACTGAGTGCCAGAGAATTGTTACTCAGGGACAGACAGAATTGTTACTGAGTGCCAGAGAATTGTTACTCAGGGACAGACAGAATTGTTACTGAGTGCCAGAGAATTGTTACTCAGGGACAGACAGAATTGTTACTGAGTGCCAGAGAATTGTTACTCAGGGACAGACAGAATTGTTACTGAGTGCCAGAGAATTGTTACTCGCACAGACACAAAATTGTTACTTGCACAGACACAGAATTGTTACTCGCACAGACAGAATTGTTACTCAGGGCCACAGAATTCATACTCAGGGACAGACAGAATTGTTACTGAGTGCCAGAGAATTGTTACTCAGGGACAGACAGAATTGTTACTGAGTGCCAGAGAATTGTTACTCAGGGACAGACAGAATTGTTACTGAGTGCCAGAGAATTGTTACTCAGGGACAGACAGAATTGTTACTGAGTGCCAGAGAATTGTTACTCGCACAGACACAAAATTGTTACTTGCACAGACACAGAATTGTTACTCGCACAGACACAGAATTGTTACTCAGGGCCACAGAATTCATACTCAGGGACAGACAGAATTGTTACTGAGTGCCAGAGAATTGTTACTCAGGGACAGACAGAATTGTTACTGAGTGCCAGAGAATTGTTACTCAGGGACAGACAGAATTGTTACTGAGTGCCAGAGAATTGTTACTCGCACAGACACAAAATTGTTACTCGCACAGACACAGAATTGTTACTCGCACAGACACAGAATTGTTACTCAGGGCCACAGAATTCATACTCAGGGACAGACAGAATTGTTACTGAGTGCCAGAGAATTGTTACTCAGGGACAGACAGAATTGTTACTGAGTGCCAGAGAATTGTTACTCAGGGACAGACAGAATTGTTACTGAGTGCCAGAGAATTGTTACTCGCACAGACACAAAATTGTTACTTGCACAGACACAGAATTGTTACTCGCACAGACACAGAATTGTTACTGAGTGCCAGAGAATTGTTACTCAGGGACAGACAGAATTGTTACTGAGTGCCAGAGAATTGTTACTCAGGGACAGACAGAATTGTTACTGAGTGCCAGAGAATTGTTACTCAGGGACAGACAGAATTGTTACTGAGTGCCAGAGAATTGTTACTCGCACAGACACAAAATTGTTACTTGCACAGACACAGAATTGTTACTCGCACAGACACAGAATTGTTACTCAGGGCCACAGAATTCATACTCAGGGACAGACAGAATTGTTACTGAGTGCCAGAGAATTGTTACTCAGGGACAGACAGAATTGTTACTGAGTGCCAGAGAATTGTTACTCAGGGACAGACAGAATTGTTACTGAGTGCCAGAGAATTGTTACTCGCACAGACACAAAATTGTTACTTGCACAGACACAGAATTGTTACTCGCACAGACACAGAATTGTTACTCAGGGCCACAGAATTCATACTCAGGGACAGACAGAATTGTTACTGAGTGCCAGAGAATTGTTACTTAGGGACAGACAGAATTGTTACTGAGTGCCAGAGAATTGTTACTCAGGGACAGACAGAATTGTTACTGAGTGCCAGAGAATTGTTACTCGCACAGACACAAAATTGTTACTTGCACAGACACAGAATTGTTACTCGCACAGACAGAATTGTTACTCAGGGCCACAGAATTCATACTCAGGGACAGACAGAATTGTTACTGAGTGCCAGAGAATTGTTACTCAGGGACAGACAGAATTGTTACTGAGTGCCAGAGAATTGTTACTCAGGGACAGACAGAATTGTTACTGAGTGCCAGAGAATTGTTACTCAGGGACAGACAGAATTGTTACTGAGTGCCAGAGAATTGTTACTCGCACAGACACAAAATTGTTACTTGCACAGACACAGAATTGTTACTCGCACAGACACAGAATTGTTACTCAGGGCCACAGAATTCATACTCAGGGACAGACAGAATTGTTACTGAGTGCCAGAGAATTGTTACTCAGGGACAGACAGAATTGTTACTGAGTGCCAGAGAATTGTTACTCAGGGACAGACAGAATTGTTACTGAGTGCCAGAGAATTGTTACTCGCACAGACACAAAATTGTTACTCGCACAGACACAGAATTGTTACTCGCACAGACACAGAATTGTTACTCAGGGCCACAGAATTCATACTCAGGGACAGACAGAATTGTTACTGAGTGCCAGAGAATTGTTACTCAGGGACAGACAGAATTGTTACTGAGTGCCAGAGAATTGTTACTCAGGGACAGACAGAATTGTTACTGAGTGCCAGAGAATTGTTACTCGCACAGACACAAAATTGTTACTTGCACAGACACAGAATTGTTACTCGCACAGACACAGAATTGTTACTGAGTGCCAGAGAATTGTTACTCAGGGACAGACAGAATTGTTACTGAGTGCCAGAGAATTGTTACTCAGGGACAGACAGAATTGTTACTGAGTGCCAGAGAATTGTTACTCAGGGACAGACAGAATTGTTACTGAGTGCCAGAGAATTGTTACTCGCACAGACACAAAATTGTTACTTGCACAGACACAGAATTGTTACTCGCACAGACACAGAATTGTTACTCAGGGCCACAGAATTCATACTCAGGGACAGACAGAATTGTTACTGAGTGCCAGAGAATTGTTACTCAGGGACAGACAGAATTGTTACTGAGTGCCAGAGAATTGTTACTCAGGGACAGACAGAATTGTTACTGAGTGCCAGAGAATTGTTACTCGCACAGACACAAAATTGTTACTTGCACAGACACAGAATTGTTACTCGCACAGACACAGAATTGTTACTCAGGGCCACAGAATTCATACTCAGGGACAGACAGAATTGTTACTGAGTGCCAGAGAATTGTTACTTAGGGACAGACAGAATTGTTACTGAGTGCCAGAGAATTGTTACTCAGGGACAGACAGAATTGTTACTGAGTGCCAGAGAATTGTTACTCGCACAGACACAAAATTGTTACTTGCACAGACACAGAATTGTTACTCGCACAGACACAGAATTGTTACTCAGGGCCACAGAATTCATACTCAGGGACAGACAGAATTGTTACTGAGTGCCAGAGAATTGTTACTCAGGGACAGACAGAATTGTTACTGAGTGCCAGAGAATTGTTACTCGCACAGACACAAAATTGTTACTTGCACAGACACAGAATTGTTACTCGCACAGACACAGAATTGTTACTCAGGGCCACAGAATTCATACTCAGGGACAGACAGAATTGTTACTGAGTGCCAGAGAATTGTTACTCAGGGACAGACAGAATTGTTACTGAGTGCCAGAGAATTGTTACTCAGGGACAGACAGAATTGTTACTGAGTGCCAGAGAATTGTTACTTAGGGACAGACAGAATTGTTACTGAGTGCCAGAGAATTGTTACTCAGGGACAGACAGAATTGTTACTGAGTGCCAGAGAATTGTTACTCGCACAGACACAAAATTGTTACTTGCACAGACACAGAATTGTTACTCGCACAGACACAGAATTGTTACTCAGGGCCACAGAATTCATACTCAGGGACAGACAGAATTGTTACTGAGTGCCAGAGAATTGTTACTCAGGGACAGACAGAATTGTTACTGAGTGCCAGAGAATTGTTACTCAGGGACAGACAGAATTGTTACTGAGTGCCAGAGAATTGTTACTCGCACAGACACAAAATTGTTACTTGCACAGACACAGAATTGTTACTCGCACAGACACAGAATTGTTACTGAGTGCCAGAGAATTGTTACTCAGGGACAGACAGAATTGTTACTGAGTGCCAGAGAATTGTTACTCAGGGACAGACAGAATTGTTACTGAGTGCCAGAGAATTGTTACTCGCACAGACACAAAATTGTTACTTGCACAGACACAGAATTGTTACTCGCACAGACACAGAATTGTTACTCAGGGCCACAGAATTCATACTCAGGGACAGACAGAATTGTTACTGAGTGCCAGAGAATTGTTACTCGGGGACAGACAGAATTGTTACTGAGTGCCAGAGAATTGTTACTCGCACAGACACAAAATTGTTACTTGCACAGACACAGAATTGTTACTCGCACAGACACAGAATTGTTACTCAGGGCCACAGAATTCATACTCAGGGACAGACAGAATTGTTACTGAGTGCCAGAGAATTGTTACTCAGGGACAGACAGAATTGTTACTGAGTGCCAGAGAATTGTTACTCAGGGACAGACAGAATTGTTACTGAGTGCCAGAGAATTGTTACTCGCACAGACACAAAATTGTTACTTGCACAGACACAGAATTGTTACTCGCACAGACACAGAATTGTTACTCGCACAGACACAGAATTGTTACTCAGGGCCACAGAATTCATACTCAGGGACAGACAGAATTGTTACTGAGTGCCAGAGAATTGTTACTCAGGGACACCTAATCATTGAATTAAATAGTATGTCAGACAACATGCAGAGGAGTGGCAGAGGAGGCAATGTTTTAGGAGCGAGCAGACGTGGCAGCAGAGGAAGGGGTCGAGGCAGCAGTATTCGCAGCCAGAGGCCAGTGCTCCCGGTGTCATCCAGCGGTCGTGTCTCCACCGACAACCCTGCCGTCATTGATTGGTTGGCTCGGTCGTCTTCCTCTTCCCAGGTCACCTCTGACACCTACAGCCAACGGTCGGTGGGTACGTCAGACACAACCGTTAGTTGGCATGGCCCGGGAGCAAGCCCACTGAAATCACGTGTCCTCTACCTGCCCCTGTCCTTTGCTGTTCCCTCACCAAGCGAAGTATCGCATGCTGTGGGCTCAGCCCCACTGTACAGTGAGGAAGAGCTAACAGAGGGCGGTCAGGAACGGGGGGAGACATCGGCCTTTTCAGCAGCCAAGCGAACAAGTACTGGCGAGGAGAGTGGCTCGGTAGCCGGTCTAGAGACAGGTCTGTCTCCTGACCCAGACGCAGCCAAGGGGGCTAGTAGTGAGGCGGAGACCCTACTTGATGATGAGGAGGTTGATCGCACTTGGCAGCCTCGTCGTCATCAGGCAATTTCTTCCGCATCATCAGGAGAAGAGGGTGGCAGCTTGGCAGCGAGCAAAACAGTCGGTGGGTTGCCCAGGAGACAGCAGCAGGGTCGCATCAGTGTCAGTGGAGCCAAACGTCCACGGAGTAGAGCACCAGCTCCACTGCAGCCTACCACCACGGCCAGTAGTGGTGCCGGTGCGCACGGAGGAAGTAGCAGTCAGCCAGTGAAGAGTAGCGGTGGCAAAGTTTCCTACTCGGTGGTGTGGCAATTTTTCCTCAAGCCGCCCGAGGAAGTAAACGTAGCCGTATGTCGACTATGTGGCCAGAAATGCAAGCGTGGCCAGGGGGCCCATGTTGGGACTACAGCGTTGCGTCAGCATATGCAGCGTCACCATTCGGTGGCCTGGGAAAACCGTGATAAACATACGGCGGTTCTGCCTGCCCCAGCCCCCGCTCCATCACCCGCTCCGTTACTTGCTCCGTCACCCGACGTCGTCAATCGCCCTCTATCAGCCAGTCAAGGCTCCAACACCTCTGCCGAGGAGAGTTGTCGCTCGTTGGCATCTTCCGCTCGTTCAGATGCTCCTTCTCCTGCTACTCCTCTTCTCGGATTCCGTCAACAGTCTTTCTTGGAATCCGTATCCAAGAGACAACAGTTTGCGAGCACGCACCCGACGGTGCAAAAGCTGAACGTCCTCCTGTCCAAGTTGCTGGTGCTGCAGTCCCTCCCTTTCCAACTGGTGGACTCAGCACCTTTCCGAGAAATGATGGCTTGTGCCGCGCCGCGGTGGAGAGTGCCAAGCCGTCATTTCTTTGCCCAAAAGGCAGTGCCAGCCCTGCATTCACATGTAGAAGAGATGGTGGGCCAGTCTTTGAGCATGTCGGTCTCTGCCAAAGTGCACGGCAGCGCCGACGTGTGGAGCTGTAACTACGGTCAGGGACAGTACATGTCATTTACGGCCCACTGGGTGAACGTGGTGCCGGCACAGCCGCACCAGCAACTTGGACAGGTCACGACGCTTTTGCCTCCACGTTTGCACGTCCTTGGTCCAGCAAGCATGTCCGCCTCTACCACCTCTTTTTCCGCCGTGTCCTCAGCCGCCACCCCCGTGCCAAGTCCCATTACCCGACCGGCATATCACATGTGCAGGGCGCAACGGTGTCACGCTGTGCTGCACCTGGTATGCCTTGGCGAACGTAGTCACACAGGGGAGGAACTGCTGAGTGTAATGAACAGAGAAATCGACAGATGGCTGTCTCCGCGCAAACTAAAAATCGGAACCATGTTGACTGACAACGGAAAGAACATGGTGTCTGCTCTGCGTCAAGGAAGGTTGTGCCATGCGCCATGCATGGCTCACGTGTTCAATCTGGTTGTCAAGCGGTTCCTAAAATCCACCATCCCACTGCAAGCAATCCTTAAAATGTCACGTAAACTGTGCATGCATTTCAGCCATTCCTACACCGCAAAGAACACCCTCATTGAGCTGCAGCGGCAGAACGGAATTCCACAGCATCGCCTGATCTGCGACGTTGCAACAAGGTGGAATTCAACCCTACACATGTTAGACCGCCTTTACGAGCAGCGAAAGGCCATCACCGATTTCCTGATGTTACAAGCGGATAAAGGTACTCCCCTGTGTAACTTAGATGTCAGCCATTGGCAGCTCATGCGTGACACCTGCCGCTTGCTCAGGCCCTTTGAGGAGGCCACGCTATTCGTGAGTCGGCAGGACTATGGGATGAACGACGTCATTCCTCTGTTGCACGTCCTGGAACAAATGCTGTTAACAATGGCTGGTCAGGGTGCGGTAGACGTGGCGCACAGATCTCAACGCCACATGACCCCTGTGGGGGCAGGACAGGAAGAAGAGGAGGAGGTAGAGGAGGACATTTGTGCTCAGGAATTATTGAGTGAAATGGGTGGTTTTTCCACTCAGCGGACAGGAGTGGAGGAGCAGGAGCATCTGGTAGAGGAGGAGGAGGAGGAGACAGAGGACCCAGACGCACCGTGGCAGTATGCTGTGGAGATGGAGGCAGGGAGTCCCTCGCATTCCTTGGCACAAATGGCCCATAGCATGCTCGGTTGCTTGCGTAGCGACAGCCGAATAATAACCATCAGACAGAGGGATGACTTTTGGCTGTCCACCTTGTTGGACCCTCGCTACCGGTCCAAAATGGTGGCCTTTTTCACACCTGCTGAGAGGGAGGCCAAAATTACGTACTATAAAAACCACCTATGTAGTCAGTTGGTCTCTGCCTTTGTGCGCCAACGTCCATCCTCAGACACTGTGGGCCCTGTGCGCTCGCGTTCCGCTGGCATGGCAGCAGGGGAGGGGTGGGGTGGTAGGAGCAGTGGCAGCTCCACCAGCAGCGGCTGCCTCAGTCTGCAGTCGATGATGAGTAGCTTTCTTCACCAGCGCAGTGAGGAAACTACTAACCAGCCGCAGCAGCAGCATCAGGTGGACCTGGAGCAGGAGCTCAAACAACAGGCTTGGGCCTACTTGGACAGCACCCTGCCAACCGAGGTAGACAATCCCCTTGACTACTGGGCAACGAAACTTGACCTTTGGCCCCAACTAGCTGAATTTGCCCTTGAAAGGCTGTCATGCCCGGCCAGTAGCGTGGCATCGGAGCGCGTGTTTAGTGCGGCAGGAGGTATTGTAACTCCGCGGAGGACACGACTGTCCACCCAAAGTGTGGAGAGACTCACGTTTGTGAAAATGAATCAGGCGTGGATTAGTCTGGATTTCAAACCACCAGTTCCTGACACAACTGACTAAATCCGCCATGAATCATGCCTCAAACATGTGCCACTTTCAGGTCTCCTCACACTGCTGGTGTGTTTAATTTTTTGACATAGGGTGCTGGCAGATTACGGGCCTCCTATAGCTGCTGCCAGGCCCCTAATCTGCCATAGGCCCCTATATACCGCCTCCTCATGCTGCTGCTAGGTCCAGAGTCTCTCATGGGTCCCTGTACGGCCTCCCATTGCTGCTGTCTCCATCGCCACACTCTGCTGCCATGTGCCACTTTCAGGTCTCTTCACACTGCTGGTGTGTTTAATTTTTTGACATAGGGTGCAGGCAGATTACGGGCCTCACATAGCTGCTGCCAGGCCCCTAATCTGCCATGGGCCCCTATATACCGCCTCCTCATGCTGCTGCCAAGTCTAGAGTCTCTCATGGGTCCCTGTACGGCCTCCCATTGCTGCTGTCTCCATCGCCACACTCTGCTGCCATGTGCCACTTTCAGGTCTCTTCACACTGCTGGTGTGTTTAATTTTTTGACATAGGGTGCAGGCAGATTACGGGCCTCACATAGCTGCTGCCAGGCCCCTAATCTGCCATGGGCCCCTATATACCGCCTCCTCATGCTGCTGCCAAGTCTAGAGTCTCTCATGGGTCCCTGTACGGCCTCCCATTGCTGCTGTCTCCATCGCCACACTCTGCTGCCATGTGCCACTTTCAGGTCTCTTCACACTGCTGGTGTGTTAAATTTTTTGACATAGGGTGCAGGCAGATTACGGGCCTCACATAGCTGCTGCCAGGCCCCTAATCTGCCATGGGCCCCTATATACCGCCTCCTCATGCTGCTGCCAAGTCCAGAGTCTCTCATGGGTCCCTGTACGGCCTCCCATTGCTGCTGTCTCCATCGCCACACTCTGCTGCCATGTGCCACTTTCAGGTCTCTTCACACTGCTGGTGTGTTTAATTTTTTGACATAGGGTGCAGGCAGATTACGGGCCTCACATAGCTGCTGCCAGGCCCCTAATCTGCCATGGGCCCCTATATACCGCCTCCTCATGCTGCTGCCAAGTCCAGAGTCTCTCATGGGTCCCTGTACGGCCTCCCATTGCTGCTGTCTCCATCGCCACACTCTGCTGCCATGTGCCACTTTCAGGTCTCTTCACACTGCTGGTGTGTTTAATTTTTTGACATAGGGTGCAGGCAGATTACGGGCCTCACATAGCTGCTGCCAGGCCCCTAATCTGCCATGGGCCCCTATATACCGCCTCCTCATGCTGCTGCCAAGTCTAGAGTCTCTCATGGGTCCCTGTACGGCCTCCCATTGCTGCTGTCTCCATCGCCACACTCTGCTGCCATGTGCCACTTTCAGGTCTCTTCACACTGCTGGTGTGTTAAATTTTTTGACATAGGGTGCAGGCAGATTACGGGCCTCACATAGCTGCTGCCAGGCCCCTAATCTGCCATGGGCCCCTATATACCGCCTCCTCATGCTGCTGCCAAGTCCAGAGTCTCTCATGGGTCCCTGTACGGCCTCCCATTGCTGCTGTCTCCATCGCCACACTCTGCTGCCATGTGCCACTTTCAGGTCTCTTCACACTGCTGGTGTGTTAAATTTTTTGACATAGGGTGCAGGCAGATTACGGGCCTCACATAGCTGCTGCCAGGCCCCTAATCTGCCATGGGCCCCTATATACCGCCTCCTCATGCTGCTGCCAAGTCTAGAGTCTCTCATGGGTCCCTGTACGGCCTCCCATTGCTGCTGTCTCCATCGCCACACTCTGCTGCCATGTGCCACTTTCAGGTCTCTTCACACTGCTGGTGTGTTTAATTTTTTGACATAGGGTGCTGCAAGATAACGGGCCTCACATAGCTGCTGCCAGGCCCCTAATCTGCCATGGGCCCCTATATACCGCCTCCTCATGCTGCTGCCAAGTCCAGAGTCTCTCATGGGTCCCTGTACGGCCTCCCATTGCTGCTGTCTCCATCGCCACACTCTGCTGCCATGTGCCACTTTCAGGTCTCTTCACACTGCTGGTGTGTTAAATTTTTTGACATAGGGTGCAGGCAGATTACGGGCCTCACATAGCTGCTGCCAGGCCCCTAATCTGCCATAGGCCCCTATATACCGCCTCCTCATGCTGCTGCCAAGTCCAGAGTCTCTCATGGGTCCCTGTACGGCCTCCCATTGCTGCTGTCTCCATCGCCACACTCTGCTGCCATGTGCCACTTTCAGGTCTCTTCACACTGCTGGTGTGTTTAATTTTTTGACATAGGGTGCAGGCAGATTACGGGCCTCCCATAGCTGCTGCCAGGCCCCTAATCTGCCATAGGCCCCTATATACCGCCTCCTCATGCTGCTGCTAGGTCCAGAGTCTCTCATGGGTCCCTGTACGGCCTCCCATTGCTGCTGTCTCCATCGCCACACTCTGCTGCCATGTGCCACTTTCAGGTCTCCTCACACTGCTGGTGTGTTTAATTTTTTGACATAGGGTGCTGGCAGATTACGGGCCTCCCATAGCTGCTGCCAGGCCCCTAATCTGCCATAGGCCCCTATATACCGCCTCCTCATGCTGCTGCTAGGTCCAGAGTCTTCCATGGGTCCCTGTACGGCCTCCCATTGCTGCTGTCTCCATCGCCACACTCTGCCATGTGCCACTTTCAGGTCTCCTCACACTGCTGGTGTGTTGAATTTTTTGACATAGGGTGCTGGCAGATTACGGGCCTCCCATTGCTGCTGCCAGACATGTAATCTGCCATGGGCCCCCGTACCGACTCCTCATGCTGTGACGTTGCAACAAGGTGTAATTCAACCCTACATATGTTAGACCGCCTTTACGAACAGCTAAAGGCCATCACAGATTTCCTGATGTTAAAAGCGGATAAAGGTACTCCCTGTGTAACTTAGATGTCAGCCATTGTCAGCTCATGTGTGACACCTGCGCTTGCTCAGGCCCTTTGAGGAGGCCACGCTATTCGTGAGTCGGCAGGACTATGGGATGAATGAGGTCAAATCGGCCATGGGCCCCCGTACCGCCTGTTCACGCTGATGCTGGTCCCACAGTGTGACCTGGGTCCCTGTACGGCCTCCCATTGCTTCCACTCTGCCATGTACCTCTTTGAAATCTCCTCACACTCCTGCGGTTGTCCATTTTGTCATAGGTTGCTGGCAGATTAGCGGCCTCCCATAGGTGCCGCCAGGCCCCATATCGGCCATGGGCCCCCGTACCGCCTGGTCACGCTGCTGCTGGGCCCACAGTGTGACCTGGGTCCCTGTACGGCCTCCCATTGCTGCTGCCAGGAGGCAGCAGGGTCGCAGCTGTGTCAGTGGAGGCAAACGGCCACGGAGTAGAGCAGCAGCTCCACTGCAGCCTACCACCACAGCCAGTAGTGGTGCCGGTGTGCACGGAGGAAGTAGCAGTCAGCCAGTGAGGAGTAGCGGGTGCAAAGTTTCCTACTCGGCGGTGTGGCAAGTTTTCGTCAAGCCGCCCGAGGAAGTAAACGTAGCCGTATGTCGACTATGTGGCCAGAAAGTCAAGCGTGGCCAGGGGGCCCATGTTGGGACTACAGCGTTGCGTCAGCATATGCAGCGTCGCCATTCGGTGGCCTGTGAAAAACGTGATAAAGATACGGCGGTTCTGCCTGCCCCAGCCCAGGGTTCCATTTTGTCATAGGGTGCTGGCAGATTAGCGGCCTTCCATAGGTTACGCCAGGCCCCATATCGGCCATGGGCCCCCGTACCTCCTGGTCACGCTGCTGCTGGTCCCACAGTGTGACCTGGGTCCCTGTACGGCCTCCCATTGCTTCCACTCTGCCATGTGCCACTTTGAGGTCTCCTTACACTCCTGCGGTTTTCCATTTTGTCATAGGTTGCTGGCAGATTAGCGGCCTTCCATAGGTGCCGCCAGGCCCCATATCGGCCATGGGCCCCCGTACCTCCTGGTCACGCTGCTGCTGGTCCCACAGTGTGACCTGGGTCCCTGTACGGCCTCCCATTGCTTCCACTCTGCCATGTGCCACTTTGAGGTCTCCTTACACTCCTGCGGTTTTCCATTTTGTCATAGGTTGCTGGCAGATTAGCGGCCTTCCATAGGTGCCGCCAGGCCCCATATCGACCATGGGCCCCCGTACCTCCTGGTCACGCTGCTGCTGAGCCCACAGTGTGACCTGGGTCCCTGTACGGCCTCCCATTGCTTCCACTCTGCCATGTGCCACTTTGAAATCTCCTCACACTCCTGCGGTTGTCCATTTTGTCATAGGTTGCTGGCAGATTACAGGCCTTCCATAGGTGCCACCAAGCCCCATATCGGCCATGGGCCCCCGTACCGCCTGGTCACGCTGCTGCTGGGCCCACAGTGTGACCTGGGTCCCTGTACCGCCTCCCATTGCTCCCACTCTGCCATGTGCCACTTTCAGGTCTCCTCACGCTCCTGCTGGTTTCCATTTTGTCATAGGTTGCTGTATGGCCTCCCATTGCTGCTGCCTCCACCGCCACACTGTGGCTCCAAACACTGGTTTTGGCCCCGTGACTGGCCAAAGGAGTGAAGTGTGCAGTGATTCTAAGATCGACGGCACTCATCTGCATGTCATACTGACAGACAGTATTATTTCTCTTCCCCAGCAGACTCCAAGGGCATTTAAATTAAAGGTACAGTGTTCTGCACTAATATTAAGTCTCTCTGAAGCCTAGAAACACCCTTTTTTAAGTTAAATTCACAGCGAATTTATTCGACTCGAATCGAATATTGTCCACGAATTCGCCGAATCAGTCGAATCGAATTTTTCATTTCTTCGCTCATCTCTAGTTATGAGAGTATAATGTGTTTTATGCATTTCAACGACAATACACTGTCATCCTCGGGGTAACCCTGAATTTGACCGGCTCCACAAAATTCAGCCCCTCGCAAATCACCTTAACCAAAAATTTGCAAATGTCTATACTCCCCAGCAAAACATCTGCGTTGATGAGTCCCTCATTCATTTTTCTGGATGCCTTGCATTCAAACAATTTCTCCCCTGCAATCTTGCCAGATATGGGGTCAAGATGTAAAGACCTGTGAGAGGGCAACAGGCTATACTTATAAGTTTTGGAATTATGAGGGAAAAGATAGTCACATGGAGCCCCCCGGATGCCCAGACTACATGGGGAGCAGTGGCAAGATAGTTTGGGACTTGGTGTCATCCTTTTTCCATAAGGGGTACCACTTATACGTGGACAATTTGTATTCAAGCGTCCCACTATTTAGACATATGTTCAATCTTGGAACTGGCGCTTGTGGCAGTGTGTGACCTAATGTGTGCCCACCATTAGAAGTGGGTGGATGCAGGGTGGTATATTCTAATGGTGGGCATACCACACACTTTTTCTGGCAGAGATTTCTTCTCATTTTTGTCATTCAGTCCACAAGCTGCATACAAAAAAAAAAGAACATAGCATGTACACCCACTGTACTGGTACATCACTGGACTTTGAATGGTTATACCAGGATGATGCCTACTGCTGCAGGCATCATCCTGGTATTGTTTTTTTCAGCCGGTGATCGGCTTTCATGTAAAAGCAATCCTAGTGGCTAATTAGCTGCAGGATTGCTTTTACAAGCAGTGGGTGATGATGCCCCCCTCCCCCCGCTGCCTTCCTCGGCCTTCTCAGGCAGTTTCGTGCCATCGGGGGAACTTGAGAATGCAGCCGGTGTTTCTGCCAGCTGACCATAGAGCTGATTGGAGACCAGAATGGTGCCAATCATCTCCATAGCCTAACAATTCGGAAGCTACAAGCATTTCATCACTTCACTTTCACAGGATATAAACAGCGCCATTTGTAAATTGAGAAAGCATCTGATCACACCGATTTTGGTTTGATTAGATAATGTAAGGGCAGAGGAGATATCTAGAGCCTGATAGACCCCAGATTTCTCAAAAAAGAATTTATGACAATGTCCATTGAAGTTATAGGGGATATTTGCATTCCCTGTTATAGCATTAAAAGTGATCTAAAGAAAAAATGAAAGGTACACATGTAAAAATAATAAAAAAGAATCAAAATAACTAAAAACGCCCCTCCCATGCGCGTACACCTGTGTGCACAAACCTTGACCCTGTGTCGGCATGTAAACAGGGGTTGCACCACGCATGTGAGGTATTGCCGTGAACGTCAGATCAAGGGCAGTAATTCTAACACTAGACCTCCTCTGTAAATCTAAAATGGTAGCTTTTAAAGGCTTTTAAAGTGTTGCCTATGGATATTAAAAATGTTTGCAGTTTGTCGCCATTGCACGGGGCATGCGCAGTTTTAAGGCATGTCATGTTTGGTATCCATTTACTCGGCGTACCATTATCTTTTATAATTTACTAAATAATTGGGCAATATATTGTGTTTTTGTGCATTAAAAGTAAAAAAAGTGTATTCTTTTTTTAAATTTGCTTTTGAAAAATTACTGCACGAGTACTATGTGCCACAAAAAATTGCAGTACCCACCATTTTATTCACTAGGGTGTCTGCTTTAAAATAAATATATAATGTTTGGGGGTTTAAATTAATTTCCTAGCAAAAAATACAGATTTGTTTTCATGTGAACAAAAAGTGTCAGAAAAGTCTTGGTCTTCAGGTGGTTAGAAGAGTGAGTGATGTGTGGCATAAACTTCTAACACCCCCACCCCCCAAATGACCCCTTTTTGGAAAGTAGACACCCCAAACTGTTTGCTGAGAGGCATGTTGAATCAATGGAAGAATTTAGTTGTTTTACCACACGTTTTTGGAAAATTACAAAAAATTTTTTTTTGGAAAATGAAAAAAAAAACAAAAACATTTTTTCTATTCTTTTTTTATATTTCAAACCTTGTGAGAAAAAATGAGATCTGCAAAATACTCACCATGCCTTTTTTTAAATCTCTTGGGGTGTCTACTTTCCAGAAAGGGGTCATTTGGGGGGGGGTTGGTGCTAACCTGGCATATCAGGGCCTTCGAAACTGTGATAGGTAGTGAGGAAGTATAATGAGGAAGTTACGCACCTTCAGGCTTTCAAAGTGGTCATTGGATTTCAGGCTCCTGTATGTTGCTAGGTGTCAGGATTCGCCGCGGCGCGTAGGTCTGCGCATGCGCAGATTGCCAAGACACAGCACGTGGGCGCTAGGAACTGGGCGCCCGTGGCGGCAGTTGCGGCCACGCATTCGCACTCGTGCACATGGGCGCAAGCTTGTCACCAATGACAGCGCAGGGTGCTCTATTTAAAACTGGCTCTTGCAATGCTCAAGTGCCGTATGGTCTTACTCCTGTTATCCTGTTGTATCCTGAGAGATTGCTTGTTGCCGACCCTGCCTGACCCTGATCCGTTGACCGTCTCCTGCTCTGATTCCTGGCTTGTCTGACCATTCTTCTGTTTTCTCCTGAACATATTGACCTCCTGTTACTGAACCTGGCCTGTGACCCGTTTATCCCTCTGCCTGCCGCTCTGTACCGTTCTTCCTCCACTGTTACCGGCCCGGGCCTGTCTGACTACGCTTAATTCACCTCTTCACATCAGGCTCTCACGCGCTACGTGCCACTGGCAAGTACCTCTACCACAGCTGGTTGTACCCAGGGGCTGCAACCTGGTTTCAACCTGCTCCAAGTCTATCCCCACCATCAGGGGCTCTGGTGAACAAGCAGGTCGGGGCTTAGATTCCGCGCTTTGGGGAATTCCGGCCTGTGGGGCGATAGAGGTTTCTGTCAGTCGGTCCCTGACACAAGGCTCCCAAAAAGTCTCACACACGTGGTATTCCCATACTCGGTAGAAGTAGCAGAATGTATTTTGGTGTGTAATTCCACATATACTTATGGTTTGTGCGAGAAATAAATCATTTAAATGACGACTTTGTGTAAAAAAAAAAGGTTTGTCATTTTCCAGAAACTTGTGGAAAAAAAATAAATCTTCCATGGACTCAATATGCCTTTCAGCAGATAGCTTAGGGTGTCTACTTATCGAAAAGGGGTCATTTGAGGGTGTTTGTACTATCCTGGTCTTTTAGCACCTCAAGAAATGTGATAAGCAGTCAGAAAGTAAAAGCTGTGTAAATTCCATTATCTATACCATATTTTGTAGATGCTATAACTTTCACACAAAGCAATCAATATACACTTATTGTGAATTTTTTAACCAAAAACATGTAGCAGAATACATTTTGGCCTAAATTTATGATGACATTTTAGTTTTTTTTGGATATTTGTTTATGACCGAAATGAGAAAATATTGTTTTTTTTTTCAAAAAAAGTTTTTTTTCTTCAAAACTTTTTCTGGTTATAGCGCCAAAAATAAAAAGTGCACAGGTGATCAAATACTGCCAAAAGAAAGCTCTATTTGTGTGACAAAAGGACATAAATTTCATTTATGTACCGTATTGCATCACCACGCAATTGTCCGTTAAACTAGCGCAGCGATGTATAGCAAAAAAATGGCATAAATTGCAGTATCTATACCATAGTTTGTAGACACTATAACTTTCACACAAAGCAATCAATATACACTTAATGGGATTTTTTTTACCAAAAACTTGTAGCAGAATACATTTTGGCCTAAATTTATAACTAACTTTGTGTTTACTATATATTTTTTATAGCTGAAAGTAAAAAATCTCGTTTTTCTTCAAAATGTTCTGTCTTTATATCGTGAAAAATAAAAAGCGCACAGGTGATCAAATACCACCGAAAGAAAGCTCTATTTGTGTGAAAAAAAGGACGTAAATTTCGTTTGGGTGCAGCATTGCATGACCGTGCAATTATCAGTTGAATTAGTGCAGCGCCGAGTAGCAAAAAGAGGCCTGGTCATTAAGGGGGGTAAATCCTCAGGAGGGCAAGTGGTTAATGATAATATATTTATAGCGTCATTTATGTCAATAAGAGCATCATCTTTCATCGTATCCCTTTCCATTTTTGAAATATGAAGTTTTCATATATGCTAATATATTTAACTTTTTTATATGCTAATTTTATTATTATTATTACTTATGTCATATGTATGTTTTTATATATGCCAATTTTGGTATTATGATGTATGAAATTTTATTTTCTGCTGTGACACACTGAAGCCAAAATAACCCCCCCATATACCTTTTCCCATTTCTCCCAAAATGAGGCCATCTCACATATGAGGGCATGTCCTGTGGGGTATAATAACATTTTATTGAGGGGTGACTTATCTCTTAATGACTAGCTCTGATGAAGAAGGGATCACCCTTCGAAACGCGTTAGATGGACCAAGCGTTTATCTCCCCTCCAGATGGAACTTGCACGTGACCTGTAACCCTGTGTTGGCTATTATTATTATATGCCTATTTTACTGCTACTCTTGTGAGTATATTACATTAATAAATTCATCTACTGTTTACTGAGGTAATGCGCAAGATTGGTGCACTCTTTCTTTTATTCTTTACTACAGTACATATTAGCATAGGCTGGGGCACATTTAGTGCCCATAGCTGTGCCCTGGGCTTGGTAGAATGTCTCATCACCAAATTGAAACTTATTATAAGTGAGGAGGAACTGCAATAATTTGACTATTAACTGATTATGTTTTTGTTTTCCGATGGCTCTGCTACCCAAAATTCAGTCTCACTGTATGATTGGTCTGGTGCTGGGTTTATCCTGGCGCTTATGGCTGATCAATTCTGAGTATAGGAGCTTTTTTGTTGTTATGCCTTTGCACGCTTTCCTGCATGAAACGTTATAGCTTACAAATGAGTCTTACCTATGAGTCATCCATACAATTATCTTTCTACTAATGAGTTTTCCCCTCACATGGATTTACCTACTTGGGACCTGTGGAGTGTGGTATGATATTTTGTGTTTGTTTTATACTTTTAATTTTGTCTGTAATAAAGACATTTTCGTGCGCCACTGATTACCTTCTTTTTTTAATTATTTTTCTTGAGTATTCACAAATTCCCTATTCCGATTGAGTCCACAATTAGTTCTTTTTCTGTAAGTTTCTTATTGGTTTGGGCTAGGGACACCCAGACTAAGTATTTTCGTTTGATCGTAAATATATTTTTAGGTACCTTGAGGCTTCTTTTGTAAGTTTTATTTACAGTTTTACGTATGTTCAATCAGGGTGGATTTGCTTTAAATCAAGTTGATTTATATCACAATTTAAATCACTAGTGAAAAGGCTCTATTTAAATCATAATTGTTAAAGAGCAACTGTTATCTCTGTCCTCTGACCCACTGTTGACTCGCCTACAGTCCGATTCACTTTAACCACTTGCCCTCCAGAGGATTTACTCCCCTTAATGACCAGGCCTCTTTTTGCTACTCAGCGCTGCACTAATTCAACTGATAATTGCGCAGTCATGCAATGCTCTACCCAAACAAAATTTATGTCCTTTATTTAACACAAATAGAGCTTTCTTTCGGTGGTATTTGATCACCTGTGCACTTTTTATTTTTTGCATTATAAAAAAGAAGACCGAAAATTTTGAAGAAAAACGATATTTTTTACATTTGGCTATAAAAAAAAATATATAGTAAACACAAAGCTAGTTATAAGTTTAGGCCAAAATGTATTCTGCTACGTTTTTAAAAAAAATCCAAATAAGTGTATATTGATTGCTTTTGTGAACGTTATAGCATCTACAAACTATGTTATAGATACTTCAATTTATGCCATTTTTTTTGCTATAAAGCGCTGCATCAGTTTGAAAATTGCGCGGTCATGCAATATGGTACATAAATTAAATTTATGTCTTTTTTTTCACACAAATAGAGATTTTCTTTTGGTGGTATTTGATCACCTGTGTGCTTTTTATTTTTTTGCACTATAAACAAATAAACTTTTGAAAAATGTTTGAAAAAAAACAATATTTTCTCATTTCTGTTATAAAAAACACAATTTTTGTCATAAATTTAGGTCGTAATGTATTCTGCTACATGTTTTTGGTTAAAAAATTCCCAGGAAGTGTGTATTGATTACTTTCTGTGCATCTACAAACTATGGTATAGATAATGGAATTTAAACAGCTTTTACTTTCTGACTGCCCATCACATTTCTTGAGGTGCTAAAATACCAGGACAGTACAAACATCCCCAAACGACCCCTTTTCTGAAAGTAGACACCCTAAGCTATCTGCTGAGAGGCATATTGAGTCCGTGGAAAATTTATTTTTATTCCACAAGTTTCTGGAAAATGACAAAAACATTTTTTTTTTTACACAGAGTTGTCATTTAAATTATATATTTTTCACACAAGCCATTGGTATATGTGGAATTACACCCCAAAATACCTTCTGCAACTTCTACCGAGTATGGGGATACCACATGTGTAAGACTTTTTTGGGAGCTTAGCCATATACAGGAGCCTGAAATCCAATGACCACTTTGAAAGCCTGAAGGTGCGTAACTTCCTCATTTCACTTCCTCACTACCTATCACAGTTTTGGAGGCCCTAAAATGCCAGGATAGCACCAAACTCCACCAAATGAGCCCTTTTTGGAAAGTAGACATCCCAAGGAATTTAAAAAGAGGCATGGTGAGTTTTCTGCAGATCTGATTTTTTATCACAAGTGTTAGGGATCTGGATATGACCAGTGGGAACACAGGTGTAGTCAGGGCTGAAGAGGTGGAACGGTCAGGCAGGCCGTTTGGTACTGTTAAGCACCACCTGGCGGCGTCTCTAGCAGCCCACAGCATGGGGTTCCTCAGGGCGCGGGGTCTAAGTCCCAATCTGCTTATTCACCAGGGCCCCTGATGGTGCGGATGGACTTGGAGCAGACTGAAACCAGGTGGCGACCCCTGAGTACGTCCAGCAATGGTAAAGAGCGTCGTCAGAGGTGTGCGGGGAAAGGAGCCTGACATGAAGAGGCTGGCAGACCTGGCAACAGGGACAGATCCGTGCGGGATGGATGGATGGATTGTCTGGGTAGCGTAAGGCGTAGTCAGGCAGGCCAAGTCAGCAACGTGCGGGCAGCGAGGTACCGGAGGAGCAGGCAGAGAATGGTCAGGGTCACAAGCCGGGTTCAGTAACTCACGGGCAGCGCGGTACAGAGGATTAGGCAGAAGGATGGTCAGGAAAGCCAGGGGTTAAACAGGAGACGGTCAGGAACAATGCAGAGGTCGGCAACAGAAGATTCACAGGATACCAGGTACAGGGGCTCATGGGAAACAAACACCAAGGCACTGATTGCAGGCCTGGTCCTACTTAAATAGACCTCCTGCAAACAGCCTCAGGTGATGGCTTGATTGCAGAAGTAAGACCCTGGCTGCTGAAAGCACCCTCTGGTAGGAGCTGGTACTGCAGCCCACAGAGCAAGTGAGCCACAGCACCAGCAGTGGTGAGTCCATTACTGACAACAAGGTTTTGAAATATAAAAAAAGAAAAGAAAATATGTTTTTGTTATCGTTCTTCATTTCCAAAAACTTGTGGCAACAAACGAGATCTGCAAAATACTCACCATGCTTCTTATCAAATTCCTTGTGTTTTCTATTTTCGAAAAAGGGGTAATTTGGTGGTGGGGTTTGGTGCTATCCTGGCATTTCAGGGCCTCCGAAACTGTGATATGTAGTCAGGAAGTGTAATGAGGAAATGAAGCCCTTTAAAAGCCTGAAGATGCTTATTGGATTTTGGGGTCCTGTACTTGGCTAAAGTGCCATAAAGTCTCTCACATGTGGTACCCCCATACTGAGAAGAAGTATCAGAATGTATTTTGGGGAGTAATTCCACATATACCCATGGCATGTGTGAGTAATAAATAATTTAAGTGACAATTTTGTGTAAAAAAATAAATACCTTTTTTTGTCATTTTCCAAAAACTTTTGGTAAAAAAATAAATTCTTCTATTGATTCAACAGCAAATAGTTTCAGGTGTCTACTTTCCAAAAAGGGGTCATTTTGGGGGGTGGGGCATTTTATGCCCAGCATTAAAAGTTTATGCCACACACCACTCACTCTTCTAACCACCTGCAGATCAAGCCTTTTCTGGCACTTTTTGTTCACATGTAAAAAGTCAGTATTTTTTGCTAAGAAATTAATTTAAACCCCCAAACATTATATATTTTTTTAAAGCAAACACCCTAGTGAATACAATGGTGGGTGCTGCAATTTTTTTATGTCACATAATACTCATACAGTGATTTTTCAAATGCAATTTTTTAAAAAAAAGTACACTTTATTTACGTTTAATGCACAAAAACACAATATATTGGCCAATTATTTGGTAAGATATGAAAGATGATGGTATGCCGAGTAAAGAGATACCAAATTTTAGATTTACAGAGGAGGTCTAGTGCTAGAATTACTGTCCTTGATCTGACGTTCACGGTGATACCTCACATGCATGGTGCAACCACTGTTTACATACCGACACAGTGTCAACGCTCGCGCACAACAGGTGTGCGCACGTGGGGGGGGGGGAGGGTGTTTTTTTAATGTTATTTTGTTTCTTTAAATTATTTTTACACTGTCCCTTTCATTTTTTTTTTGATCACTTTAAATGCATTCACAGGGAATGCAAATATTCCCTATAACTTCAATGGGCATTGTCATATATTCTTTTTAGAGAAATCTGGGATCTATCAGACTGTAGATATCTCCACTGCCCTTACATTATCTAATCTCACCAAGATTGGTGTGATCAGATGCTTTGCTAATTTACAAATGGCGCTGTTTATATCCTGCGCAACTGAAGTGATGAAATGCTCGTAGCTTCTGATTTCTTAGACTATAGAGAGGATTGGCACCATTCCGGTCTCCAATCAGCTCTATGGTAAGCTGGCAGAAACACTGGCTGCTTTCTTAGTTTCCCCCTATGGCACGGGACTGCCCGAGAAGGCCATGGAAGCAATCCTGCAGCTAATTAGCCACTAGGATTGCTTTTACATGAAAGCCAATCGCCGGCTGAAAAAACAATTTTTTTTTTTTGTATGCAGCCTGTGGGCTGGAAGAAAAAAAGAGTAAAAAATCTGCCAGAAAAAATGTGTGGTACACATTAGGTCACACGGTGCCACATTCCAAGATTGTACAAATGTCTAAATAGTGTCACAATTGAATACAAATTGTTCACGTATAAGTGGTACCCCATATGGAAAAAGGATGATACCAAGTCCCAAACTATCTTGCCACTTCTCCCCATGTAGCCTGGACATCCGGGGGGCTCCATGTGACCATCTCCATCTTTTCCTTCGTAAATCCGAAACTTATATGTACAGTTGCAAGAAAAAGTATGTGAACCCCTTGGGATTACGTGGAGTTTTGCATGAATTGGGCATAAAATGTGCTCTGAACGTCATCTAAGTCACAACAATAGAAGAACACAGTCTGCTGAACATAATACTACACAAACATTAGATGTTGCCATGGTTTAATTGCACATAACATGTAAACATTCACAGTGCAGGGAGGAAAAAGTATGTGAGGCCCTAGCTTAATGACTTCTCCCAGAGCTAATTGGAGCCAGGAGTGAGCCAACCTTGACTCCAATCAGTGTGATGATATTGGATGTGTTGCTGACAGCTGTCCTGCCCTTAAAAAACACACACCTGTTTTGGGTTTACTGGTTTCAAGAAGCACTGTCTGATGTGAACCATGCCTCGCAGAAAAGAGCTCTCAGAAGACCTACGATCAAGAATTGTTGACTTGCATGAAGCTGGAAAGGGTTGCAAAAGTATCTCCAAAAGCCTTGATGTTCATGTGTCCACGGCAAGACAGACTGTCTACAAATGGAGAAAGTTTAGCACTGTTGCTACTCTCCCTAGGCGTGGTCATCCTGTAAAGATGACTGCAAGAGCACAGCACAGAATGCTGCATGAGGTAAAGAAGAATCCCAGAGTGTCAGCTAAAGACCTACAGAAATCTCTGGCACATGCTAACATTTTTGTTGACACACCTACAATAAGGAAAACATTAAACAAGAATGGAGTACATGGTAGGACACCACGGAGGAAGCCATTGCTGTCCTAAAAGAATATTGCAGCACGTTTGAAGTTTGCAAAAGAGCACCTGGATGTTCCACAGCACTACTGGCAAAATATACTGTGGACAGATGAAACCAAGATTGAGTTGTTTGGGAAGAACACACAACACTATGTGTGGAGAAAAAAAGGCACAGCACACCAACATCAAAACCTCATCCCCACTGTAAAACATGGCGGAGGGAGCATCATGGTTTGGGGCTGCTTTGCTGCCTCAGGGCCTAGACGGATTGTTGTCATTGATGGGAAAATGAATTCCAGAGTTTATCAAGACATTTTGCAGGAAAACGTACGACCATCTGTCCGCCAACTGAAGCTCCGCAGAGGATGGGTGATGCAACAGGACAATGACCCAAAGCATACAAGTAATTCAACAAAACAATGGCTGCAACAGCACAGAATACGCCTTCTGGAGTGGCCCAGTCAGAGTCCTGACCTCAACCCGATTGAAATGCTGTGGCATGACCTTAAGAGAGCGATTCACACCAGACATCCCAAGAATATTGCTACACTGAAACAGTTTTGTGAAGAGGAGTGGTCCAAAATCACTCCAGATCGTTGTGCAGGTCTGATCTGCAACTACAGGAAACGTTTGGTTGAGGTTATTGCTGCCAAAGGAGGGTCAACCAGTTATTAAGTCCAAAGGTTCACATACTTTTTCCTCCCTGCACTGTGAATGTTTACATGTTATGTGCAATTAAACCATGGCAACATCTAATGTTTGTGTAGTATTATGTTCAGCAGACTGTGTTCTTCTATTGTTGTGACTTAGGTGACGTTCAGAGCACATTTTATGCCCAATTCATGCAAAACTCCACGTAATCCCAAGGGTTTCACATACTTTTTCTTGCAACTGTATAGCTTGTTTTGCTGGGCAGTATAGACATCTGCAAATTTTTGGTTAAGGTGATTTACGGGGGCCAATTTTGCGGAGCCGGTCACATTCAAGGTCACCTAGAGGATGACAGTGTGTTGTCGTTGAAAGGCTTAAAACACATTATACTCTCACATCTATGCCTGGCCATGGCAGAAGAGAACATGGGCATATGGTGAATAGAGTCTTTGGACCAATACAACCGCAATTAATTTTTTTTAGTAATGCCCATGTTGAGGGTTAGGCCCCAAAAAAATGTAAATTTGGAAACCGTATGGGGTTTCCATGTGAATGGTGTGCCAAGGTTTGAATTTGGGTTTGCGGCGATAAATTGTTGGCATATAAATTCCCTTGATCCACAATCAATGCAATACAGTATGAAAAACAGCTCCACAAAATCAAGGGGAGTATTTAAATCTGCTGTTTGCACCTGAATCCCGGGTTGGGTAGTGAATGGGGGAAGTACGGGTGCTGCAGAATTTGTGGGCTGCCATATGGGATTTGCAAGCACATCCGGAATGATACTATGGGCTCTATGGACCTGTGTGCGAACTCTTGGTGGTTGCGGGACAATACTTGTGCTCGCCACTGCACCAGCTTGTGCTACACTTATGGGACTCGCCACGTCACCAAGTGATACTGCAGTGCTGGTATGTGAAAGACCAGGATGTACTAGGCCTCTGGTGCTCGCCAGTTCACCAAAAGGTAGAGCGGCACTAATACTGGCACTCTGCTGCTTATGAGAGTCATCAAAATGGCAGTGACCTACTGACACTGCACTTGCTAGGGGAGAAGGGGGTAAGCGTAGGGGCTAAACGCAGGTGCTATATATACGTGATTTTGTGCACCCGTGCCGCTCTGTAGCAGTATTTCTGCTATAGGGCGGCCAGGAAGCAGTTACAAAAGCTGTTTGTGATATGGCGCTGTGTTACTTTAACTGACAATTGCGGGGTCTGCTGTACCCATGAAATGTACGGCCTTTTTTTCCAACGAATTGAGCTTTCTTTCGGTGGTATTTGATTGCCTGTGCGTTTTTTTTATTTTTTGAGCTATATAAAAAAGACTGCTAATTTTGAGAAAAAAAAACTATTTTGGATTTTTGGCTATAAAACATGTCCAGTAAAAATATTTAAAAATCAAATTTCGTCATAAATTTAGGCCACAATGTATTGTGCGACATGTCTTTGCTAAAAAAGAGAATCCCAATACGTATAAATTAATTGGTTTACGTGAAAGTTACAGCGTTTACATATGGTGGTATAGATACTGTATTTTTTTTTCAATAATAATAGCGACGATCGGCGATTTATGGTGAGACTGTGGCGGACATTCTGACACTGGGGGGGAACTGACTTGGGGTCACTGACATCCCCAGTGACACCAATACAGTGATCAATGCTAAAAAAAAAAAGCACTGACGCTACTAATGGCGCTGGGGAGGAAGGGTTTAACAATGAGAGGCAATCAAAGGGTTAACTGTGTGATGGGAGTTTTATACTAGGGGGTGGGGGGTGTGTGCTTCACTGTAAGCACACTGATTGGGATGGCTATGTGCCGAGCAGTGTGCCCAAACTGACAGGAAGGAGAGCTACATTGTAAACAATTCAGCCCTTCTCCCTATCGATGTTTGCTAGTAATCACCGGACGCCGGCGGGTAGTCACCAGCCGGGACCTGGTGATTGACTCCTGGGGCCGCGATCGGTGGCGCTGGTAGGGCGGTGGTGAGCATCACAATCACCCCCTACCCGGAAATGCAGGATCACGTTTATATACGTGATCCTGCGCACAGGGGCCGCCTTGCCGCAGTATATGTACTGTGGGCGGTCTCCTAGTGGTTAATGGGACGGCTGGTGATGCGGCAGTGACATAAGGTGAGGGACGTGGCGGCAGCAGGTGAGTGGTTGCCCGCTAACAGGAGCTGCCATGATGGATCTAAAATGATAAGTGCTCTTTAAATATAAGGAATCTAACTCATTCTTGCTGGTAGTTGGAATCTTTAATATTTGCAAACCAATTGAAGGTTTCCTTTTTAGAATAATAATGTAGCAACAGCTCCAGGATGGATACATCTGCATAACTGACAACCGTGAAAGGGGTGTTCTGCTCCCTGAGCAGGTAGCTAATGGGATTGATGTGGAGGAGCTAATCAGTATTATCAGGTAGGAAGATTGCTTACTGTAGCGAGAGGCAGTGATAGGGGCTCACAGAAAAGGAAGGCTGGCACTGGTTTTGAGCACCCCAACAGATTTGCCAAGTTTGGTGAAGATGTGGGGGTGGCAGCCCTGGATGTTACTGCTATCCCTAACAGCTGGGAGGGCAGACCATCTGGGAGGGGTAGTGCAGGAAGTCCTTGACAGTTGGTTTTAGGAGGGGATTCTATAATCAGAAGGACTGATAAAATAATTTGTTGACAGGATCACCTCAACTGCATGGTTTGTTGTCTCCTTGGTGCCAGGGTTCGGCATGTGGTGGACCGGGTTGATAAATTACTGGGAGGGAGTGGGCGTGACCCAGCTTTCTTGGTCCATATTGGAACCAATGACAGAATACATAGAAGGTGGACGCTCCTTAAGAATCAATATAAAAAACTAGGGTTCAAGTTGAAGGGAAGGACCTCCAGGGTGATACTCTCTGAAATATTACCTGTGCCATGCACAACTCAGGGAAGACAGGTGGAGATTAGAGAACTCAATGCATGGCTAAAGACCTGGTGTAAGAGGGAAGGATTTGGGTTTCTAGAGCACTGGGCTGACTTTTCATTGGTGTGCAACCTATATGCTAGAGGTGGTTTGCACCTAAATGGAATAGGGTCTGCTTTGCTGGGGGCAAGGTTTATGGGGAGGCTGGAGGAGTATTTAAACTAGGATCGAGGGGGGAGGGAGAATTAGATTATAACAGGGTTTTTCTTACACAAACCAAAACCACTGAAAATTTAAACAAAAAATTTTTTTTCTTACTTTTTGTTATAAAATTCTGTAAATAAGTGATTTTTCTCCTTCACTGATGTGCGCTAATGAGGCTGCATTGATGGGCATTGATAGGTGGCACTGATGGGCACTGATGAAGAGGCACTGATAGGTGGCACTGATGGGCATTGAGAGGCAGCACTGACGGGCAGCACTCATAAATTGCACTGATAGGTGGCACTGACTGGCACTGTTAGGTGGCTCTGATGGGCAGCACTGACAGGCACTGATGCACACTGATAGGCGGCACTGATTTGCAGCATTGATAGGTGGCACTGACTGGCACTGATAGGTGACACTGAAAGGCAGCTCAGATGGGCACTGATATGTGGCATTGATGTGCACTGGTAGGCACTGCCGATAACCAGAATTTCCCTATTTACATGCAATCAGCTGTGATTGGACACAGTTGATCACATGACCGAGCCGACATCTTCGGCTCTTTCTGTTGATTGGTGATCCGCTGTGTCTGAGGGACGCAGCGCATCGCCGCACTGCGCGCTCTCGGAACCGCGCATGCGTGGTTAGAATGGGAGGACGTCATATGACGTCCTCCCAGAACGAGAGAACCACCTTGCGTCCGTCATTTTACTATATGGCGGGCAGGAGGCAGTTAATGACTGGCATAGTACCACTGGATTGTCGTAAGGCTAATGTGGTGCCTATATTTAAAAAGGGGTCAAAAGCCTTACCCGCCGTGTGTGATCTATGATCACTGTGTTTTTTGGACATAGGTGATCACGTGTCCAAATAAAGGGTCAGTCAGAGCCGCCTTTTACATGTGACCAGCTGTGTCCATTCATAGCTGATCACAGAGTAAATAGGAAATGCCGGTTATCTGCAGTCCTCTCCTCACGCTGACAGCGCATGAGGAGAGGAGAGCCGGTAAGTGACTTTTCTGAGGGGGACATCTACACTGATCATCAGTGTAGCCCCATCAGTGCTGCCAATAGTGCCCATCTGTGCTGGATTTCAGTGCCGCATATCAGTACCTTCTCATCAGTGCAACCTAGCAGTGCCCATCAGTGCAACCTCATCAGCGTACATCAGTGAAGGAGAAAAATCATTTACTTACAAAACTTTATAACAGAAACTAAGAAACGTTTTTTTTAATTTAATTTTTGATCTTTTTTTGTTTAGCAAAAAATAAAGACCCCAGTGGTGAATAAATACCACCAAAAGAAAGCTCTATTTGTGTAAAAAAAAAAATAACAATTTAGTTTGGGTACAGTGTTGCATGACTGCACAATTGTTTTTCAAATTGCGACAGCTCTGAAAGCTTTAAATTGGCATGGGCAGGAAGGGGGTGAAAGTACCTCATAGGTAAGTGGCTAATAGCATGCAGTGCCAAGCTGTGGTTTCCAAACTGATCAAAATCCTTTCTTGTTTTGAGAGGTATGGACAGCAAAGAGAGAGACATCATTTTGCCCCTGTACAAATCATTAGTAAATCAGTAAATCATCTGCAATATGCAGTTACGTTTTGGGTACCAGTTCACGAAAAAGTATATTGGGGAACTGGAAGAAGTGCAAACTTTCCTGACCAGGCCATTTGTTTTCCATACGGCGCTGTGCTACTTTAACAATTGCACGGTCATGCAACGCTGTACATAAATTAAATTTGTGTTATTTTTTCCCACAAATAGAGCTTTCTTTTGGTGGTATTTGATCACCTCTGCGGTTTTTATTTTTTGCGCTAAAAACAAAAAAAGACCGACATTTGTGAAAAATAAAATGTATTCTGCTAAAAAAAAATACTAGTAAGTGTATATTAATTGGTTTACATGAAAGTTATAGAGTCTTCAAATGGCACATCTGGGATGATCAAATGGTTAACTGTGTGTATTGTGAGAACTCGCTTCAGAATGGTAGAGCTTTTCTTGTTAAAGCACACAGCTTCTTTCAGGGCCTTGTTGCCCAATTTTATTTAAAAGAAAAAGTTCAAATAACAAAAATGCTTCCCACACAGGGGTATCCAACATCAAACCAATTCAGCCTTCTGGCTCTTTCAGCTACACAGCTTTATATCTGTCTCCTACAGACTCCTTCCACAAGGTTGTTTTTGCACACAGCAAACCTTTAGCACACAGCTATTCTGGCTCCCACCTCTACTAGGTGAAGCCCACCTGACTCCAGAGCAGAGAACTCCTGTCTGCCAGGGTGGAGCCCTCCTGACTCCGTCTGCCGGGGGAGGGAGCCCAGAATCATGACCTGGCCTCCACAAAAAGGCCTGCACACACCTGTGCAATCATCGTGCTGGCTGCTCTCAAAATCTCCAGGTTTGGAGATTTCATCCCTCCCAAATTTCTTAGAAATCTCCAGGCTACAGGTCCCAAAACAGGCTTTACAAACCAAAGAGGAAACTGATAAGCCAGTTTCCTCTGTATTATGAGAACTGCATGTAGCCCCTCACCCTGTATGGTTGAGAATCATGGGTCTCCATCGTGATTTCCACCGTGGCAGGATACCGCACTGCCACAGTATGTTTTAAAATTGTGCATTGTTTTACTTGGGAGACATGCTGCTTTATATCTCTGCTGTGCAGAGAGATACAAAGCAGCATGTCCATGCTGACAGGAGAGAGGATCTGTGTTGTTTACACACAGATCTCTCCCCTCTCAGCCCTGCCGATGATCACCGAGTCCCGGCTGACATCCCCAGCAGCCAATTGCGGCGCTGGTAAGGCATGTGCACACGCATCCCCTTTGTGGAAATGCAAATCACGTGTGTATATACGTGATGTTACGCAGCCATGCTGCCCTGTATCAGTACTTCTGCTATAAGGCAGAGGGCAGCTGGTTAAGGGGGATATACAGTTTGGTCCATATATATTTGGACACTGGCACAATTTTAGTTTTTTTTCAGGTATTTTCCAATACATTCACATCATATTTATAGAATGGATATGGGCTGAATGTGCACACTCTCAGGTTTAATTTGAAGGTATAGACATTCAAATTGGAGGAAGGGTTTAGGAATTACAGCTCTTAAGAGTAGCCACCCCCCCTTTTTCAAGGGACCAAAAGTAATTGGACAATTGAATAAAAAGCTGTTTCATAGCGCATCCGCAGTTTTTGTGGACATGGACTTTGAAAGACTAAAATTGAGCTCTGCAGTCACTTTTGCAGCAGTTGTTTTCTTATTCCGGGTCACAATCCTGCCCAGTTTCCTTTTCTCTTTTGGTCAGTTGACCATTTTGACTTTGCTTAAGCTTATCAGATGATATTTTCACATAAACTGTAAATAACCATGCCATAAAAAATGCCATAATAACCTTTGATACTGTACCTCGTGAAACCACAAATAAATTGGCAGCTTCTGTCACAGAGGTAACAGCTAAGTGAGCACCAACCATTTGCCTTCTTTGATACTCGGTAAGCTCTGACATGACTCCATATTACTAGCAGCGCACAGTGTGAATGATGAAAGTGAGGCTTCCCACCTGTTAGCTAGGTGTCTCATCACACAGCAGAAGAAACAAATGTTACATTACTTCTGCTTTCAACGTGAAACATGTCACTTTCACACCTGCAAAGCATGTAGCATGTCCTTATTTTTGTCCAACCCCTGTATATATGGTTTAATCAATGATCTAACCCCCTTCTCAACCTCCTATGTTTTCCTTCATTAACTGCAGTTCTATTCCAGGCTAGAAAAGTGATGGTGGTATTGTGGAAGTCCTTGAATAGTCTACAAGTTTACTTTGGATAAAGTTTGTTTACGCAGCTCTGCCTTAAAAAAAAAAAAAAGTGGTCCATGCCCATGTAGGATGCCTGACTGGCTGGACAAATCCTCTTCTTAAAATGTATCAAGTTCACCCTACCACCCTCACCCCTGCATACAGTTAGGTCCATATATATTTGGACACAGGCACAATTTTATTTATTTTTTTAGGTATTTACCAAAACATATTCAAGCTATAGTTCTATAATGGATATGGGCTGAAAGTGCACACTCTCGCGTTTAATTTGAAGGTATGCACATCCAAATTGGAATGGTTTAGGAATTACAGTTCTTAAGAATAGCCACCCCCCTTTTTCAAGGGACCAAAAGTAATTGGACAATTGAATCAAAAGCGGTTTCATGGCCAAGTGTGGGCTACTCCTTCGTTATATATTCATGAATTAAGCAGGTAAAAGGTCTGGAGTTGATTTTAAGTGTGGTATTTGCATTTGGAATCTATTGCTGCAAACCTATATCATTCAAAGGAGCTGTCCATGCAAGTGAAATAGGCCATTGTAAAACTTCAAAAACTAAACAAATCCATCAGAGAGCAGCAACATTAGGAGTGGCCAAATCAACAGTTTGGTACATTCTGAGGAAAGAAGAATGTACTGGTGAGCTCAGCAACATAAAAAGTGGTGGATGATCGCAGGATCCTCTCTATGGTAAAGAAAAACTCATTCACAACATCCAGACAAGTGAAGGACACTATCCAGGAGTTGGAAGTATCGTTGTCAAAGTCTACAATCAAGAGAAGACTTCACGAGAGCAAATACAGAGGGTTCACCACAATGTACAAACCATTCATAAGCCTGAAGAATAGAAAAGCCATAACAGACTTTGCAAAAAACATCTAAAAAAGCCAGACCAGTTCTGAAAAGCATTCTTTGGATGGATAAAACTAAGATTAATCTGTACCAGAATGATTGGAAGAAACAATTGTGGAGAAGGCTTGGAATAGCTCATGATCCAAAGCACACATAATCTGTAAAACATGGCGGAGGCAGTGTGATGGCATGGGCATGCATGGCTTCCAGTGGCACTGGGTCATTGGTTTTTATTGATGTTGTGACAGAAGACAGAAGCAGCCGGATGAATTCTGCAGAGATATACTGTCAGCCCAGATTCAGCCAAATGCAGCAAAGTCGATTGTACGACATTTCACAGTACAGATGGACAATGATCCAAAATGATCCATTTTAAGGAAAATAAGTGGAATATTCTGCAATGTCAACCACCTGATCTCAACCCAATTGAGCATGCATTTCACTTGCTGAAGGCAAAACTAAAGGCAGAAAGACCCACAAACAAAGAACAACTGAAGACAGCTGCACTTGAGCCTGGAAAAGCATCATAAAGGAGGAAACCCAGTCTTTGGTAATGTCCATGGGTTCCAGACTTCAGGCAGTCATTGCCAGTAAAGGATTCTCAACATAATATTACAGATGAACATTTTATTTATGATTATATTCATTTGTTCAATTACATCTGAGCCCCTGAAAATGGAGGGACTGTATAAAAATGGTTGAAGTTCCTAAAATTTGTACTTGCATAGTTACATAGTTAGTCTGGCTGAAAAAAGACAAAAGTCCATCCAGTTCAACCATTAAAAAAAAAAAAAATGTTATAATCCTATACCCACAGTTGATCCAGAGGAAGGTAAAACACCCAGCAAAGCATGATCCAATTTGCTCCTGCAGGGAAAAAAAATCATTCCTGATCCCCCGAGAGGCAATTGGATATTCCCTGGATCAACTTTACCTATAAATGTTAATATCCAGTTATATTCTGTGTATCCAACAAAGAATCTAGGCTTTTTTTAAAGCAATCCACTGAGCTGACCAGAACCATCTCTTGAGGGAGTCTATTCCACATTTTCACAGCTCTCACTGTGAAGAAACCTTTCCGTGTTTGGAATTGACCTCAGGGTGAATAGCTCTACACTGAGTTCACTATATGAATCACTGATGTATTTATCCATGTTGATCATATCCCCCCTTAATCTCCTCTTCTCAAGAGATAATAAATTCAGTTCCTCTAATCTTTCCTCATAGCTGAGCTCCTCCATGCCTCTTATCAGTTTGGTTGCCCTTCTCTGTACTTTCTCCAGTTCCTCAATGTTCTTTTTTGTGAATTGGTGCCCAAAACTGAACTGAATATTCCAGACGAGGTCTTACTAATGATTTGTACAGGGGTAAAATCATATCTCTCTCTCTGGAGTCTATACAGTACCTCTTTTAATACAAGAGAGGATTTTGCTCGCTTTAGAAACCGCAGCTTGACATTGCATGCCATTATTAAGCTTGTGATCTACCAGAACTCCCAGATCCTTCTCCACCATTTATTCCCCCAGGTGTGCTCCCCCTAGTATGTGTGGTGCATGCATATTCTTAGCCCCCAAGTGCATAACCTTACATTTATCAACATTAAACCTCATTTGCCACATAGCTGCCCAATTAAACAGAGCATTGAGATCGGCTTCTAAGTTGAAGACATCCTGTAAGGACTGCAAAGACTGAAATGGTATTTTTAATCCCAGACCCTATATCGTTTATAAATATATTAAAAAGTAAGGGTCCCAACACTCAAGCTTGGGGTACACCACTGACAACCCTAGACCATTCAGAATACGAATCATTAACCACTTATCTTTGATAATGATCTTTTAGCCAGTTTTCTATCCATCTACAGTGAGGAACAGAAGTATTTGAACACCCTGCAATTTTGCAAGTTCTCCCACTTAGAAATCATGGAGGGGTCTGAAATTCACATTGTAGGTGCACTCCCACTCTGAGAGACCGAATTTAAAAAAAAAATCAGGAAATCACATTTTATGATTTTTAAAGAATTTATTTGTCTTGCACTGCTGAACATAAGTATTTGGACACCTAAGAAACAGCAAGAATTCTGCCTCTCAAAGACCTGTTACTGTGCCTTTAAAAAGTCCACCTCTACTCCACTCATTAATCTAACTTAGTAGCGCCTGTCTGAGCGCTTTAAAGACACCTGTCCACCCCACAGTCAGTCAGACGCCAACTACTACCATGGGCAAGACCAAAGAGCTGTCAAAAGACACCAGAGACAAAATTGTGGACCTCCACAAGGCTGGAAAGGGCTACAGGGCAATTGCCAAGCAGTTTGGTGAAAATAGATCAACTGTTGGAGAAATTGTTAGAAAATGGAAGAGGCTAAAGACGACTGTCAGTCTCCCTCGGACTGGGGCTCCATGCAAGATCTCACCTCGTGGGGTATCACTGATGATAAGAAAGGTGAGGAATCAGCCCAGAACTACAAGGAAGGAGGTGGTCAATAACATGAAGAGAGCTGGGACCACAGTTTCAAAGGTCACTGTCGGTAGAACACTACGCCGTCATGGTTTCAAATCATGCATTGCATGGAAGGTTCCCCTGCTCAAGTCATCACATGTCCAGGCCTGTCTGAAGTTTGCCAATGACCATCTCAATGATCCAGAGGAGGCATGGGAGAAAGTCATGTGGTCAGATGAGACTAAAGTAGAACTTTTTGGTCTAAACTTCACTCATCGTGTTTGGAGGAAAAAGGATGAGTTGCATCCCAAGAACACCATCCCTACTGTGAAGCATGGGGGTGGTAACATCATGCTTTGGGGGTGCTTTTCTGCAAAGGGGACAGGATGACTGCACTGTATTAAGGAGAGGATGAATGGGACCATTTATTGTGAGATTTTGAGCAACAACCTCCTTCCCTCAGTCAGAGCATTGAAGATGGGTCGTGGCTGGGTCTTCCAACATGACAACGACCCGAAGCACACAGCCAGGATAACCAAGGAGTGGCTCCGTAAGAAGCATATCAAGGTTTTGGAGTGGCCTAGCCAGTCTCCAGACCTATATCCAATAGAACATCTTTGGAGGGAGCTGAAACTCCATGTTGCTCAGCGACAGCCCCGTAACCTGACAAATCTAGAGAAGATCTGTGTGGAGGAGTGGGCCAAAATCCCTGTTGCAGTGTGTGCAAACCTGGTCAAGAACTACAGGAAATGTTTGACCTCTGTAATTGCAAACAAAGGCTTCTGTACCAAATATTAACACTGATTTTCTCAAGTGTTCAAATATTTATGGTCAGCAGTGCAAGACAAATAAATTATTTAAAAATCATACAATGTGATTTTCTGAATTTTTTTTTTTAATTCTGGCTCTGAGTGGGAATGCACCTACAATGTGAATTTCAGACCCCTCCATGATTTCTAAGTGGGAGAACTTGCAAAATCGCAGAGTGTTCAAATACTTCTGTTCCTCATTGTACATACGGATTTTTCCAAGCCCGTAGACTTTACCTTACACATTAGCCGTGTGCGGGGAACTGTTTCAAACGCTTTTGCAAAATCCAAGTATAACACGTCCACTGCCACCCCTCTGTCCAAGGTTTTGCTCACCCCCTCATAAAAAGAAATTGGATTTGTTTTACAACTTATGTCTTTCATGAATCCATGCTGTCTGTTGCTTAAAATATTTTTTTTATTAAACTCTCCAGTATCTTCCCAACTTGATATTTATGTTCAACCCCTTGTAAAAAAACTTGAAAGTCTGCACTTCAAATGAATTTGGATTGTTTCATTGTAACTTATTCTGGTGGCATACAGAGCCAAAAGTATGAAAATTGTGCCTGTGTCAAAATATATATGGACCTAACTGTATGTTTATCCTTTTTTTATTGTTTTGTCAAGTTCATTTAAAAAAGTAAAGACAGAAGGCTACTCTTTGTTTTTAAAAGTTTGCGGTTTTTATTTATTTGCAGCTGTTGGCTGTCTCCCATTCAACATGTCTAACTTTGCTGGAATAGCTATACAGTGATGAACCCATTATTTGTACTATATGTACAGTATACTTCATCTTATATTTCCCACATACAAAGTTGTAAACTATACCAGAACTTGTGATGCACGTCTATGGTTATCTGAACGTAATGCTTTTTGCCAATTGAATGCTGTTCCCCAGTAAACCTTGATTTGAATAAAAGAAAAAGTAATTTTATAACTTGAGACCAGCAGGATTTTGTTAAAACCTAGAGGAAGGTTTGGACATGCTGAAAAATTGGTAGTTCATTATGAAGGTCTTTTTTTTTTTTTTTCTTTCATGCTGGACTCTTACCAATTTTATGTTTTTAGGTGGAGTGGAAACTGAGCAAGATTACAGCTACCAGGGTCGGAAACAACGCTGCAGCTTCTCAACCAGCAAAGTGTCAGCCTATATCAACAGCTCTGTGGAGATCCCAAAGGATGAGACAAGTAAGTGGAAACTGTGTGTTCCCTTATTTTCTGGAAATTTTTACTTTTATCAGGACTATTTTTTAATGCAATCAAGTTTATGTTGCTAAGCTGGGGCTTGTTATGCAGATACCTGAATCAGCTGGTCCTTGGTAATGTCCTGGAGACTGTTAGACTGAAAAATATGGCCTTCACCAAGGAAGTGTGTCACAACCGTATTACCTGTATGCTCACATTTCTTTTCCCGACTTTTCAGTGTGAGGCATTTTCCCACCACTGTTCTCCTTGTAAAAGGTCACTGGTTTACCTCAGTTTCTCTTTGTTGCTGACTAAGTGTAACTCTTTTACCTCTAACCAGTGCCGGGACAAGATCATCTAGAACCCAGGGCGAACATGCCGAATTGCACCCCCAAGATGTATGAGCATTATGTGACAGAAAAAAATCCCCTCTCCCCTGCAAAAAATATCAAGAACTAATCTGCATGCTAAGCATAAATGCCCCGCCCTCCCAGTACAAATCCAACCCCTGCTGAAATTTCCTTCCCAGCACAAATAGTTGCCCCCCCAGCTCACATCCCCTCATTCCCCATATGTCCCTAGCACAAGTCCATCCCCCCCCCCGAAACAAAATTCCCCCTTCCTAGTACAAATCCTATACCTCTCAAATTTCACTTCTGAGCACAAATCCTCTTCTTCCACTTCAAACCCCCCCTCCCAGTACAGTTTCTCCCAAATTCCCCATCCTAACAGAAAGCTACTAAAATTTCCCCTCCTAGCACAAATACCTCCAAACATCCCTGCTGGCACAACCCCCCAAACAAAAACAAATCTCCTACTAGCACAAATCCCACCCCCCCAACCTCCTGTTGGTGCCCCTCTATCTCATATGATTCCAGAGTGCCCAGGGCAGCCGCCCCTCCTGCCCACCCTTTGTCCCGGCCCTCCCTCTAACCATATATCCTCCCCTACTTCCGCAGCTGGTTGTGAGTGTGTTTTAATTGGTCCTAATTGTACCACAGTATGTTGCATCCTTAGGTCCACTTGGCAGTTCCAAGGCAGCCTACATAACTCTTGGACTTACCATTTTGGTCTTATTGCAAACATGTTAAAAACTGGAGCTGCCTGCATCCAATACATTTGTTACTGAAATCTATTTTGTATGGAGTCTGGATTAGTCCTGACAAATTATTTGTTCCTTTGAAGTGCTTTACTGAGCACTTATCCAATAGAATTTACTAGAAGTGGACTATTGCTGTTGTGGACCCAGTCATTTTTTTTTTTGTCTTAACAAATCTTGACTTTTGAGGACATTCAGGTGTTAAACTCTTTCCAAATCCTTGTTTATCTTAGCAGGCCCTGCCTTGCAACCTACTATCGCTGTCATTTCAAATTGCCAGACCCTGGGGGGCCTGATCTAGGGAAATCTCTAAGAAAACAAATGTCCTCCTTACTGATCAGTCAGTTATGGAGTGTTTTGTAGCTTATGTCTGCTGCATTGCACTAACTCAGTGGTCACTAAATGGCGGACTGCGGTCTGCCACCGAAGCGAGGAACAGTCCTGTCTGGACAGCAGCCATGCCACTGCCACAGCTGGGTATCCTTTTCCACTCCTCTCACTCAGCCACCGATGTCATCCTCACAGTAGGCAGGGTGTGAGGAGCTGCAGATCAGGACTGAGGGATGGGAGCTGGTGATTACTCAGCTTGTTAATATGTAAAGACTTCCGCCCTCTGCAGCTCAAGACAGAAAGTGGGAGTCTTTTCATATTAGCAAGCCAGGCAATCACTCACATAATAATTTGGGCAGCTCCCGCCCCTCAGTCCCAATCTGCAGCTCCTCCCACCCCCGCCCACTATGAGGATGACATCTGTGGCGGGCTGGAGGCCCAGGAGAGAACACCCCAGAAGGATTAGAGCCTCTGCTCTGTCTAAGGTACCATGGGACTGTGCAGGGGAAGGATTGCATTAAAAGGGGCGTTGTGTTGTGTTAAGGAGTGCTATGTTGTGTTAGGGGCACTGTGTTGTGTTAGGGGCGCTGTGTTGTGATAAGGGGTGCTATGTTTTGTGTTAGGAAAACTCATACAAATGAGCGCAGAGAGGCCACTCCAGGTGGAAACATGTGAACAGTTAATCATGAGCTCACCACTGCTGCCTTGTTAATCATATGCATGATGAAGAGAACTGAAAAAAAAGGCGCTGTGGAAAATGCTCTCAGACAAGCACCTTAGTGGAGGTGCATCTTTATTGGGTGAGATAAAGTAGCAAGTATAATAAAATTAACCAGCCTGAAGTGGACAGTGTGATTCCAATGGACGGCCCGTCCGCTCTGAGGGGAGCTGAGATCAAAGAATGCTCCTGTCGGCTTCAAATCACGTGGTGTCAGCGTACCAGCGTCCTGGGTGGTGTCACCATGGCAAACGAAGGCAGTGTCCGGCGTTGGCTTCAGCTGGGAGCATATGTGGGGTTACCAAAACGACATGTTTCGCGCAGTTGCGCTTTGTCAACTGCGCAACTGCGCGAAACATGTCGTTTTGGTAACCCCACATATGCTCCCAGCTGAAGCCAACGCCGGACACTGCCTTCGTTTGCCATGGTGACACCACCCAGGACGCTGGTACGCTGACACCACGTGATTTGAAGCCGACAGGAGCATTCTTTGATCTCAGCTCCCCTCAGAGCGGAATCACACTGTCCACTTCAGGCTGGTTAATTTTATTATACTTGCTACTTTATCTCACCCAATAAAGATGCACCTCCACTAAGGTGCTTGTCTGAGAGCATTTTCCACAGCGCCTTTTTTTCCAGTTCTCTATGTTTTGTGTTAAGGGCACTGTGTTGTGTTAAGGGGCACTGTGTTGTGTTAAGGGGCGCTGTGATGTAGAGGAGAGCAGTGATGTGATGGGGACCTGAGGACACTTTGGGACTTCTTTAAAGAGGGGACTGTGATGTAGGGGGACTACAGTGTGAAAGGTACGCTAAAGATGATAATGTATGAAATATAAAAGGTGCAGCGCTGAAGTAATGAATGAATCAAATGAAATACTTCTAAAACGTGCATATACAGTGATGGAAAAAAGTATTTGATCCCCTACAAATGTTGAATGTTTGCCCACTCACAAAGAAATGATCAGTCTAAAAATCGAATGGTAGGTGTATTGTAACACTGAGAGACAGAATGGCAACAAAAAATTCAAAAGAAATGCATGTCTAACAAGTTATGCACTTGTTTGCATGTTCATGAGGGAAATAATTAATTGATCCCCTTCACAAAACATGACTTAGTACTTGGTGGCAAATCCCTTGTTGCCAATCACAGAGGTCAGACGTTTCCTGTAGTAGACCACCAGGTTTGCACACATCTCAGGAGGGATTTTGGCCCACTCCTCTTGGCAGATCCTCTCCAAGTCTTTAAGGTTTGGTGGCTGACGTTTGGCAACTCGAACTTTCAGCTCCCTCCACAAATTTTCAATTGGATTAAGGTCTGGAGACTGGCTTGGCTACTCCAGGACCTTAATGTGCTTCTTCTTGAGCCACTCCTTTGTTGCCTTGGCCATGTGTTTTGGGTCATTGTCATGCTGGAACACCCATCCACAACCCATTTTCAATGCTGTGGCTGAGGGAAGAAGGTTCTCACCCAAGATTTGATGGTACATTGCCCCGTCCATTGTCCCTTTGATGCGGTGCAGTTGTCCTGTTCCCTTTAGCAGAAAGAGCCCGATTTTGGTCTCATCTGACCACAACACTTTCAACCAGTCGTCCTCTACATCACTCAGATGTTCAGTGGCAAACTTCAGACAGGCCTGGACATGTGCTTTCTTGAGCAGAGGGACCTTGCGGGCACTGCAGGATTTCAATCCTTGTCTGCGTAGTGTGTTACCACTGGTTAGTCATAAATTTAGGACAAAATGTATTCTGCTACATGTTTTTGGTAAAAAAAAACAACCCCAATAAGCGTATATTGATTGTTTTGTGTGAAAGTTATAGCATCTACAAACTATGGTATAGATACTGCAAGTTACGCCATTTTTTGCTGTACAGCGCTGCGGTAGTTTTTCACACAAATAAAGCTTTCTTTTGGTGGTATTTGATCACCTGTGCGGTTTTTATTTTCTGCGCTATAAACAAACAAAAAAAAAATTTTGAAAAAAAAACAATATTTTCTCATTTCTGTTATAAAAAATATCCAAAAAACTCAAATTTTGTCATAAATTTAGGCCAAAATGTGTTCTGCTACATGTTTTTTGTTAAACAAAATCCCAACAAGTGTATATTGATTGCTTTGTGTGAAAGTTATAGCGTCTACAAACTATGGTATAGATAATAGAATTTACACAGCTTTTACTTTCTGATTGCCTATCACATTTCTTGAGGTGCTAAAATACCAGGACAGTACAAATGACCCCTTTTTGGAAAGTAGACACCCTAGGCTATCTGCTGAGAGGCATATTGAGTCCATGGAAGATTAATTTGTTTCCCCAAGTTTTTGGAAAATGACAAAAAAAGTTTTCTTTTTTTACACAAAGTTGTCACTTAAATGATATATTGCTCACACAAGCCATGGGTATATTTGGAATTACACCCCAAAATACCTTCTGCTACTTCTACCAAGTATGGGGATACCACATGTGTGAGACTTTTTGGGAGCCTAGCCACATACAGGAGCCTGAAATCCAATGACCGCTTTGAAAGCCTGAAGGTGTGTAATTTCCTCATTTCACTTCTTCACTACCTATCACAGTTTTGGAGGCCCTGAAATGCCAGGATAGCACCTAACCCCCATAATTATCCCTTTTTGGAAAGTAAACACACCAAGGAATTTAAAAAGAGGCATGGTGAGCATTTTGCAGATCTCATTTTTTCTCACAAGGTTTTGAAATATAAAAAAAGAAAAGATATGTTTTGTAGCATGTGTGAGCAATAAATTATTTAAGTGACAATTTTGCCCAGCATTAAAAGTTTATGCCACACACCACTCACTCTTCTAACCATCTGAAGACCAAGCCTTTTTCCGACACTTTTTGTTGACATTAAAAAAATCAGTATTTTTGCTAGGAAATTACTTTGAACCCCCAAACCTTATATATTTTTTTTAAAGCAGACACCCTAGTGAAAAATGGTGGGTGCTGCAGTTTTTTATGTCACATAGTACCCGGCAGCGCTTTTTCAAATGCAAATTTAAAAAAAAATTTAATTTTAATTTACAAAAACACAATATATTGACAAATTATTTGGTAACTCATAAAAGATGATATGCTGAGTAAATAGATACCAAACATGACATACTTTAAAATGCCCCGTGCAATGGCGACAAACTGCGTACATTTTTAATATCCACAGGCAACGCTTTAAAAGCCTTTACAAGCTACCATTTTAGATTTACAGAGGAGGTCTAGTGCTAGAATTACTGCCCTTGATCTGACATTCGTGGCAGTATCTTACATGCATGGTGCAACTGCTGTTTACATACTGGCACAGGGTCAACTCTTGTGCATGTAGGTGGGGGCGATGGTACTTTTTTTTTTTAATTATTTTGATTTTGTTAAAAAAAATTAAAAGAACAGTGTAAAAATAATTATCACTTTTAATGCTATCACAGGGAATTCAAATATCCCCTATAACTTCATTGGGCATTGTCATATATTCTTTTTTTTAGAAATTTGGGGAAATCTATCAGACTCTAGATATCTCCTCTGTCCTTACATTATCTAATCTCACCATGATCGGTGTGATCAGATGCTTTCCCAATTTACAAATGGCACTGTTTATATCCTGCGAAACTGAAGTGATGAAACGCCCGTAGCCTCCACTTTCTTAGACTATAGAGATGATTGGCACCATTCTGGTCTCCAATCAGCTCTATGGTCAGCTGGCAGAAACACCGGCTGCATTCTCAGGTTCCCCCGATGGCACGGGACTGCATGAGAAGGCCAGCGGGGGAGGGGGCATCTTTTCCCACTGTTTGTAAAAGCAATCCTGCAGCTAATTAGCCACTAGGATTGCTTTTACATGAAAGCCCATCGCCGGCTGAAAACATCGATACCAGGATGATGCCTGTAGCTGTTGGCATCATCCTGGAATAACCACTCAAAGTCCAGTGATTTACCAGTATGTCGCTGGTCCTTCTTGGGTGTATATGCTATGTTCTTTTTTTTTTTTTTTTTTTTATGCAGCCTGTGGGCTTAATGAAAAAAAGAGAAGAAATCTCTGCCAGAAAGTGTGTGGTATGCCCACCATTAGAATACCTCCCTGCATTCACCCACTTCTAATGGTGGGCACACATGAAATATGCCAACAAATATTATAAAATATATATGCCAAAGCATAGGGGCCACTTGCCACCCCAGGCCCCCATGTTTTAGCATATATACTCTTTTTTTTAACTGCATCTGAAAAATCTCATCCAACAGCACTGCACACACATACTTATGTATATTCTGAGAGCAAGACCCTGTTGATGTCAGAATAAACAAGTCGGCGCTGCAGTTGAATGACATTCCTGCAAATAAAACAGCAATGGTTAACAAAAAAAAGTAACTCAATAAAACAACTTTTTTATTGAAATATCTCTGCCAGAAAAAGTGTGTGGTATGCCCACCATTAGAATCCCTGCATCCACCCACTTCTAATGGTGGGCACACATGAAATGTGCCAACAAATATTATAAAATATATATGCCGAAGCATAGGGACCATCCACCCCCTGGCCACCCCAGGCCCCCATGCTTTGGCATATGTGCTCTTTTTTAACTGCGGATGAAAAATCTCATCCAACAGCGCTGCCCAGACCTACTTTTGTATATTCTGAGAGCAAGTTCCTGTTGCTGTCAGAATAAACAGGTCCGTGCTGCAGTTTAAAGCATTCCTGTGAAGAAAACCCCAATGGTTAACAAAAAAACCGTAACAATACAACAGTAAAAGTGTAACAGTAGAACAGTAACAATGACAACAACAAAAAAAACTACAACTATTTTTTTATTTTTAAAATTTTAAATTTTTTTTTGAATTTGTACTTTTATTTTTTTTATTTTTTTATTTTTTACTTTTTTTTTTTAAACTTTAACTTTTGAAAACAGATTGCAGGGTCTCTCCAAATGTGATAGCCAGTTTCCTGACTACCTAACATCTTTCGAGACCCTGTGTAAATATGTGCCGTGAACTGTGGCATGCTGTAGTCTATACTAATACTCCACTAGTGTATGGTAGCGATGGAAGCAGTCCTTGATGCAGAGGCCAGGTTGGCCAGGACAGGAGGGACAAAAAAAGCAACAGTCACACCTAATTCCATGTCTGCTACAGACACAACATCTTTTTTTGGGGTTCCTTTGGGTTGGGGTACCAGGAATAGCATCGGGAAAATGCCTCTCATGCAGCCGGCTAATGGCATCTGGGTTGGGGGTTTGGGCCAAACCACCTTCTGGATACAAAACAGCTGTGATGATCTCTTCCTGGAATTTTAGGAAGGATCCATTAAGTCCAGTTGCTTTGTAAAGCACAAAAGCATTATATAGAGCCATTTGAAATAAATAAACAGACACTTGTTTTGTACCAGTGTCTGGCTTTTTGGGAAACTAAGTATGGCTTCATCATCTGGTTGTTGGAAGTCCACCCCTCCCATGTTAAGATAATAATCATGGACACAGTGGGGCTTCTCAACAACACCAGCTGCTGTGGTAATTTGAATGGCCATGTCTGTGTGAATGGAAGACTGGACGAAAACATCCCGTTTGTCCTTCTACATCACTGCAAGCAATTCCTCATTTCTCAAGCAGGCTTTTTCCCCCTTTCTAAGATGGGTACTTACAAGCCGTTGGGGGAAGCCACGGCGATTAGGTCGCACAGTGCCACATACGCCAATTCTACAATTGTTCAAATGTCTAAATAGTGGCACGCTTGAATAAAAATTGTCCACATATAAGTGGTACCCCATATGGAAAAAGGGTGACACCAAGTCCCAAACTATCTTGCCACTGCTTCCCATGTAGTCAGGGTATCCGAGGGGCTTCATGTGACTATCTTTTCCCTCATAAATCCGTAACTTATATATATATTTTTTTTTTACAATAAATAGTGTCATTTGGACATCAGGCCCTGTATGCATACCCCCTATGACTAAGTGCTAGAGCATGAAACACGTCAGGGAGGAGCTACAGCTCCATGACATCACGCTGCCACTGGCGGCCATCTTGGACACACATGGTCAGTCCTTTTTGTTTATTTTGTGCTTGTATCCTGTTTTTGGGAATAAACATCCTCTGGTTATACAGTATTACACTATGTGGCATCCTTTTTTTGGGCTCCATGTGAGTCTAAACATTCACAGAGCCTATCATAGAGGAAACCTGACGTTTTGTTGACACTTACTGGAGGACCCTGAAGGGGACAGGATTCTGGCTATCACCATGGTGGATGATCTGGCTGACCTGATGAGACCGTAATATCTCAAATGCGTGTTTAAATCGCGCATCTGGTGAGTGCGCAATTTACCTATTATCAGTCACACCATCTACCACTTTTGGATTGATACAAAAGAGGAATACCTATTTGAGAGCCTTCCTGATCACCACGTTCAATTTGTTGGACTTTCACTTATCACTTGAACCACTTAAACGTGGTCTGCACTTTATATTTATTTATCTATTTGCATATGTTTAAACACTGAGTCACTATTGTGGATTTGTTGCACTATCAGCACTATTATAAGATTAGGAGCTGAATGATCATTTTTTATCTGTTTGAGCAATTTTATATAGATTTATATTTATAAATTACTAGCGCTGCACCCTATTTTATGATTATTTATTCTCAGGAATTTTTATGGTTACCTTTTCAGCAGCTTTGTGTTTGTAGCGCTCGCTTATTCCTTTTATCATATTTATATGTATAGCCTGTTACCCCTTGACCCCATATCTGGCACGTTTGCTGGGGATAAATTGTTTGAATGCAAGGCAGCCAGAAAAATTAAGGAGGGAGCATAGACATATGCAAATTTCTGGTTAAGGTGATTTGCGAGGGGCTGAGTTTTGTGGAGCCGGTCAAATTTAGGGTCACCCCAAGGACGACTGAGTGTGTTATCTCTGAAAAGCATAAAATGCATTATATTATATCTGTTTCTGGCCATGGCAGCAGAGAACATGGGCATATGATGAATTGGGTCTGTGGACCAATACAACCGAAATTGACTTTTTCTAGTAGTGCCCATCTAGTAGTGCCCATGTTGAGGGTAAAAAACTTTAAATTCGTAAACCGTAATGGGTTTCCATGCGAATGGTCTGGCAAGATTTGAATTTGGTTGGCGGCGATAAACTGTTGTGCATATAAATTGCTTTGATCCACAATCAATGCATACAGATCTTCTGTGAAAAACAGCTCCATAAAATTAAGGGGAGTATTTAAATTTGCTGTTTCCACCTGAATTCCGGGTTGGGCAATGAATGGGGGAAGTATGGGTGCTGCAGAATTTGTGGGTTGCCATTCCAGATTTGCAAGCACGTCCAGAAGGACACTATGGGCTCTATGGGCCTGTGTGTGAATTCTTGGTGGCTGTGGGACACTACTTGTGCACGCCACCACACCAGCTTGTACTGCACTTATGGGACTCGCCTCGCCAAGTGATACTGCAGTGTTGGTATGAAAAAGACCAGGATGTACTTGGCCGCTGGTGCTCCCTGTAACGGGCGCGGCGTCAGACCCCAGCCCTTCTCACCAAACTCGTGACCGAAGGACTAGCCAATCTAAAACCGATGTTCCAGCTAATTGGACCACGATCAACGAACCTGCAGCCTGAATGCGATTGCTACTGGGTCAGGTTAATTACGCAATTAACCCTTCACACTGCCACCACTTCCTTTTTATACATAGAAAGAGGAAACTCCGCAATACACTAGGATGATTGGTTAACCGTCAATATCCCGCTATCTCTACAGACCGGTTATACAGAGGGTTAAATACTCATAGTAGCTTTCTTCAGCGGCAGGGATTCGTAAATTGCAATTAACCTCCTTAGCGGTTTTCCCGAGTGTAGCTCGGGGTAAAATTTGAGTACCAAGAGCGGTAAGCCCGAGTGTAGCATGCGGCGTTGCTCAGGGGGTCCCTGCAGCACTTACCTTGTCCTTCGCTCCCGCGATGTGTCCCCTGCAGCATCCCCGGCCATCTCCTCCATCCGATGCCGGCATCCGGCTTCCGTGTTCCGGTCCCTGTGACGTCGGGACGTACGGGCGCCGGAACCGGTGGCAAATTTGAAATTTTAAAAAAGTCATTTTTGGTGTCATTGCTTTTTCAATGCATTTCACATATATTTTGTCCCTACTGCTTTGTCCTGTGCCCTGCCTGCATTTTGACTGTTCTTTCTGCCTGGAAACTTAGAAAAGTCCATGGCATCCAAAAAGCGTCCCTTTACGTCAAAAGCGGTTTTAGACCAGCTAGAGAACAGCGATAGTAAATCAGAACCACTTGCAGAATTGAGTGATAATGATTCGTGGGGAAATTCGTCATCAGACACTGAAAACGATTTTGCGACTTTGTTCAGCGATGTGCGAATCTGCCTCTGTATTTCAAATTTCAGTGTTTTTGGTTTGATTATATTATTGAATTAAATGTATTATTATTATATTATTATTTTTTATGATTATTAAATTATAATTTATGATTTCGTGTTTCAAGTTTTATCATATCCGAAATGTTTACTAGACTCTTGTTCGTACAGATTTCAGTAAGTTATTCCTAAAAATTACAGCCTACAATAAAAAACTACATATTTCCATGCAAAAAAATGGTACCGCTTTCAGCACAAAAAATCGGAAAGAATCATACAGCCGAGGAGGTTAACCACTTCCTGTCCGGACACTTTTACCCCCTTCCTGTCCAGGGCAATTTTCAGCTTTCAGCGCTATCACACTTTGAATGACAATTGCGCGGTCATGCAATACTGTACCCATATGAATTTTTTACCATTTTTTTGAGACAGATAAAGCTTTATTTTGGTGGTATTTATTCACCGCTGGGATTTTTATTTTTTTTACTATGTAAATGAAAAAGTCCAAAAATTTTGAAAAAAAGTGTTTTTTTTAATAAAATTTTGCAAATAAATAATATTTCATCCTAAATCTTGGCCAAAATTTATTCCGTTATTTTTTTAGTAAAAAAAAAAAATCAAAATTAGTTTATAACCAAACATTATAATTTTTAAACATTTTTTTTTACATTTTTATTTTATTTTTTTTTATATTATTTTTTATTTTTATTTTTTATTTTTACATACTGTCACCCTAGCAGTACAGTGTCACCATGGTGACACTGTACTACTTGTGGGGGGTGATGAAGATTTTTTTTTTTTTTTTTACACTGATTGCTTTTACACCCATATAGGATGTAAAAGCAATCATTTCTCCTTCTCTCTGTCTGCATTCTTGCAGTCATTGAGAAATACTGAGTGAGCTGTGATTGGTCACAGCTTGTCACATGGTACAAGGCTGTTGTGAATAGCCTTGTACCATGTGACCTCTGTGATCATTCACAGATTTCACACGTAGTAAGCAATGATGTCACAAGTGACATCTTGTTTACTACTTTGCATGTGATCACTGATTCGCCAATCAGTGATCACATGACCGGGACCTCGTACAGAGGTCCCGTCCGACGATCGGTGTTTCACTGTGTCCGGAGGACACAGCGGACACCGGATCGCGGTGGTGCGCGCTCCTAGGGAGCGCGCACAGCTAGAAAAGGCGGGTGCCGTTTAGGAACGGCAACCCGACCTTGGACTGCCACCGCCCTGCCGTTTATAAACAGCAGGCGGACGGCAAGAGGTTAAGAGCTAGAGAAACAATTCAACACTTTCAGAAAGTACGATTTATTACCACAAGGTTAAAAGGGTGCAGTATGAATATAAAGATGTAACCAATATACAGTTGTGTTCAAAATAATAGCAGTGTGTTGAAAAAAGTGAATAAAGCTCAAAATCCTTCTAATAGCTTTTATTTCCATACACACAAATGCATTGGGAACACTACACATTCTATTTCAAATCAAAACATGAAGAAAAATATATCAAATTTGTGTTGTTCCTCTAAATAAATTGAAGAAAAGTGAATATTAGACTGTTCAAAAAAATAGCAGTGTTTGTATTCTTCTTTACAAACTCAAACATTCACTATATAAACTGAAAAATGTTTGAAGATTTTGCTTTCCTTTGAATCACTTAATTAATATTTTATTATATAAGCACTGTTTCTGAGAACTGCTGTACATCTGTGTTGCATGGAGTCTACCAACTTCTGGCACCTGTGACCAGGTATTCCAGCCCAGGATGATTGGACTACATTCCACAGTTCTACTCTATTTCTTGGTTTTGCCTCAGAAACTGCATTTTTGATGTTACCCCACAGGTTTTCTATTGGATTAAAGTCCGGGGATTGGGCTGGCCACTCCATAACGTCAATCTTGTTGGTCTGGAACCAAGATGTTGCACATTTACTAGTGTGTATGGGGTTGTTGTCTTGTTGGAACACCCATTTCAAGGGCATTTCTTCTTCAGCATAAAGCAGCATGACCTCTTCAAGTATTCTGATGTATTCAAACTGATCCATGATCCCTGGTATGCGATAAATCGGCCCAACACCGTAGTATGAGAAACATCCCCATATCATGATGCTTGAGCAACCATGCTTCACTGTCTTCACAGTGTACTGTGGCTTGAATTCAGTGTGTGGGGGTCGTCTGACAAACTGTCTCCGGCCACTAGAAGAACTAAAAGAACAATCTTACTTCCATCAGTCCACAAAATGTTGCGCCCTTTCTCTTTAGGCCAGTCAATGTGCTCTTTGGCAAATTGTAACCTCTTCAGCACATCTTTTTTTCAACAGTGGGACTTTGCGGGGGCTTCTTGCAGATAGCTTGGCTTCACATAGGCGTCTTCTAATTGTAACCGTACTCACAGGAACTTTAGACCTCATTTGATCTTCCTGGAGCTAATTGTTGGCTGAGTCCTTGCCATTTTAGCTATTCTTCTATCCATTCGAATGGTAGCTTTTCGCTTTTTTCCACGTCTTTCAGGTTTTGGTTGCCATTTTAAAGCATTTGCGATCATTTTAGCTGAGCAGCCTATCATTTTCTGCACTTCTTTATATGTTTTCCCCTCTCCAATCAACTTTTTAATCAAGGTACGCTGTCTGGAACGACCCATTTTCCTCAGAATTTCAGAGAGAAATGCACTGTAACCAGCATGTACAACATTTGCTGCCTTCCTTCCTTAAATAAGGGCAATAATTGCCACCTGTTTTTCAAAGAATGAATGACCTCACTAATAGAACTCCACACTGCTATTATTTTGAACATGCCCCTTTCAATTAGTGATTCAATTACACAGACTCAGCAGCATGCATGTCATGACTGTTGGGTCTGTTGGTTTTTTATTACGCTACTACACCTGCTAGTAAATTGTTTGCCATGTAGAAATATCATTTCTACCAAAAACAGTGATTGATCCAGTTAGTGATGTCTGACTGCTATTATTTTGACCACAACTGTATATATGTATAAATATACAGAGCACAGCAAACAGATAACAGAAAGAAGTTTAGGTAAATAAGTACATGCCAAATAAATGCCTGGAGTTAAGCAGTTTCAAGTCTGATAAGCTAAAAAAGGGATTTCTGGTCTCGCATTGGGTTTCGTTGTTGCCACGAGATTCTCCTTTGCTTTTTGTCCGATAGATGTTATATTGAAGACGGTCCTCACTTGTTTGACTCCTCACAAAAACTAACAGCTTCTTTTTCTACACAACATCAACTAGTAGCTTCCCTACCTTATTTGGCAGAGGAATTGTTAGGCAGGGCTCAGCATCATATGCTGCTTGCATTCCTGAGGGAGGGGGAATGAGAACATACATGAAGCCCTCTTCCTACAGGGAGAACCTGTGCCTGGCTCTTATATGCACAATACTACACCTCCTCCTCTCAGGTGACTGCATATTCGTTTAAGAGAAATACCACCATGCAGAAATTCGGAGCAAAATATAGAACCGCACCTCTCCCTGTAGGCATGATTGTGACACTCCCCAGTTCACCAAAAGGTAGAGCGGCACTAGTACTGGCACTCTGCTGCATATGAGTGTCATCATGCATTTATAAAATCTCAGCAACCTGGAATGGGGTCGGGTATGCCTAATCTTAGCAGGGACCTCTTCTTCATTGCCTGAGCTATCTGTCAGGGTGCCGCTGCTGTATACAGGTTCGCATTCTGAGGCTGATTCTGTCAGTGAGTCTTCCCCTTCGCTCTCACCTGACATACTCAGAATCCTGTAGGCCTCTTCACTAGTGTACCTTTAGTTTTACATTTTGGCCATTAAATTTATAAGTAGCTAGTGCGACTCATGGGAAATAGAGCGCCTGGCTGTCAGGGACTGCTTGAACTGCTACAAAAAAATTTGCAGAGAAGTAATGACAGAGATCAGGCCTGATTCTGTGAACACTGCGGTTTTGTGTGCAATTTACCAAGTGACAGTGATCTACTGACACTCCACTTGCTGAGGGAGAAGGGGAGGTGGTCAATGTAGGAGCTAAACGCAGGTGTTGGGGCTGATCCCACTAACACTGCTTTTTTGGGGACGCTGTACTAATGTGAACGCTGGTATAGTTCTGATCTGATCAAAGATATTGATCTGCTCAGACACTATACTAGCAATGGTGGTTTATTGTGTAAGTAAGTGTATTCCTAGCAATCAAGGGGTTAACTGTTATTACTGGTGTACTAACGGGCAATCTGATGCTATCTGGGAGAGTGCTAGCTGACACTAGCGCTATCTGAAGTCGCCGGTGGCACTAATACAGCAAAAAATCTGTATACTGTACTAATGACACTGGTGACAGGGCAGTGAAGGCGTTAAATATGAGGTGGGGGGGGGGCAATTAAGGGGTTAAATGTGATTTACTAGTGTACTAGCAAACAAACTGACACTATCTGGGAGGGGCGCTTCTCACAGTGAGAAGATTCCTTCACTTTGCAATATGTGGGGCATGTATTATTCTTTGCAGACAACTGAACCAACAGCATTTCCGATGTTTGGGTACAAGATGTGGTATCCAGGGGATACAAGCTAGAGTTTCAATGTCTGCCTCTTCCCTGCTTCCTGTTTTAAAAAACATCCAACATCCCCAAAAAAGCAAAAAATATCTCCATGCTTCCATGCATCCACCCTGTCCTGGATCTGAAAGCACTCTGTCTTAAATTGTGTGCAAGATTTTTGTATAGAATCCTACAGATTGGTCATTACCTCCCTCCATCTAAGAGACTGTATGGCCCATGTAGACATCAGTGATGTATATTTGCATTTCTCCATCTTTCCAGTATATCAACCCTTCCCTTTCATATTTGTCACACAACACTAACAGTTTGTTGCCTTTCCTTTTGGTCTGGCTTCCACACCCCAAGTGTTAACCAAGGTTCTATCTCTAGTGCTAGCCTTGTTACCCTCACAATACATTGCAATAGTAGATACCTACAGTAGATGATTTTTTGCTGAGAGAACAGTCAGCACAGTCCTCGTCAAAGCAGAGAAATACACAGCATAATGTTTCCCTAGTAAAACACACAGCACATTATGTAAAACAGCACACAGTTAACCCTTTGATGGCCCCAGATGTTAACCCCTTTTTGCCCAGTGTCATTAGTACAGTTTCAGTGCTTTTTATTAGCACTGATCACTGTATTAATGTCATTGGGATGTCAGTCGCAGTTAGTTCCCCCCAGTGTCAGAATGCCCGCTGCAATCCCCCTATAAGTCGCTGATTGCCGCCATTACTAGTAAAAAAAATAATTCCAGTATATATACTGCCATTTGCAGATGCTATAAATTTCACGAAAACCAATTAATTTGCATGTATTGGGATTTTTTTTCAGCAAAGACATGTAGCAGAATACATTCTGGCCTAAATTTATGAAAAAATTAGATTTTTTTAAAAACGTTTTTGTACTGGATATGTTTTATAGCAAAAAGTAAAAAAAAAAAATGTTGGTCTTTTTTTATTCATAAAAACCCGCAGAGGTGATCAAATATCACCGAAAGAAAGCTCTATTAGTGGGGAAAAAAGGACATAAATTTCATTTATGTACAGCAGAGGTCCTCAAACTTTTTAAACAGGGGGCCAGTTCACGGACCTTCACACTGTTGGGGGGCCGGACAATAGTTTGAAAAAAAATATGAACAAATTCCTATGCATACTACACATCTTATTTGTAGTGCAAAAAAAAAAAAACAGGAAAAAACAATACAATATTTAAAATGCACTATACACTGTAACGCACTGGATCGCAATCCACTGCACTCTGTAACGCACTGGACAGCACAATGCACTGTACTCTGTAACGCACTTGGCACCGCAATGCACTGTACACTGTAACGCACTGGACGCCGCAGTGCACTGTGCCTGGTGTGCTCTCATCCTCTCCTGTTGCTCCTCTGACTGCAGCAGGTGAAATCAGGGACTTCCAGGCTGCTGCTCGCTGGCTCCTCACAGCCGAGGACCCAGTGAGCAGCCTAGCTATTTGCCGGTCCTTTTTTTATTCCTGATTTTTTTTTTCTTTTTGGTGGGCCTAATAAATGGCTTTGGTGGGCCGTATGCAGCGCGCAGGCCATAGTTTAAGAACCCCTGATGTACAGTGTTGCATGACTGCGCAATTGACAGTTGAAGTAATGCAGCGCCGTATCACAAAAAATGGCCTGGTCGGGGGGGGGGGGGGGGTAAATCCTCTGGAGGGCAAATGGTTTAAAAGGGGTTGTTTGGGAGTATTCTTTTTGTCCTAGCATATTGGGACCTAAAGAAATAAGATAGGCAGTCAGAACATCAGGATTGCATAGTTTGTAGACTCTCTCTAACTTTCACACAGACTAAGCAATAAGTGTGCTCAATGTGTTAAGCTAAAATATTGACAATTTAATACTACTTTAGTGTGAAAGCAAACCTGGCATTCTCTTTTAAACTATCAGAACCCGAGGGTCAGAATGACAGAACGGAAACTATCATTTAAAAAAAAAAAAATAAGGTTTGGAATAACAGCACCTGCATTGATCTCATGACTGGTTCCCTATAATGTGTGAAGCATGTACAACTTTCTAGGATTTTTATTGCATAAATGTATACTTTTTTGTGTTATTCTAAAATAAGAAATTACCGTATTTTCCGGCATATAAGACGACTGGGCGTATAAGACGACCCCCTACTTTTCCTGTTAAAATATAAGGTTTGAGCTATACTCGCTGTATAAGACTACCCCTCTTCCAATGCACACCAAATAAAAATGAAAACACATCAGATTTGATTTCAATATGATATGCTATTTCAGTATGGTATTCCAATGATGGGGTGCTATTCCTCCCACTGACACCAACGATGAGGCACTACTCCCACTGACACCAATGATGGGGCACTATTTCATCCACTGACACCAATGATGGGGCACTATTTCATCCACTGACACCAATGATGGGGCACTATTCCTCCCACTGATACCAGTGATGGGACACTATTCCTCCCACTGACACCAATGATGGTTCCCCATCATTAGTGTCAGTGTGTGAGGAATAGTGCCCCATCATTAGTCAGTGGGAGGAATAGTGCCCCATCATTGGTGTCAGTGGGAAGAATCGTGCCCCATCATTGGTGTCAGTGGGAGGAATAGTGTCCCATCATTAGTGTCAGTGGGAGGAATAGTGTCCCATCATTGGTGTCAGTGGGAGGAATAGTGCTTCATCATTGGTGTCAGTGGGAGGAATAGTGGCCCATCATTGGTATCAGTGGGAGGAATAGCACCCCATCATTGGTATCAGTGGGAGGACTAGTGCCCCATCATTGGTATCAGTGGGAGGAATAGCGCCCCATCATTGGTGTCAGTGGGAGGAATAGCGCCCCATCATTGGTATCAGTGGCAGGAATTGTGCCCCATCGTTGGTGTCAGTGGGAGGAATAGCGCCCCATCGTTGGTGTCAGTGGGAGGAATTGCGCCCCATCGTTGGTGTCAGTGGGAGGAATTGCGCCCCATCATTGGTATCAGTGGGGAGAATAGTGCCCCATCATTGGTGTCAGTGGGGAGAATAGTGCCCCATCGTTGGTGTCAGTGGGGAGGAGGAATAGTGCCCCATCGTTGGTGTCAGTGGGGGAGGAAAATTGCCCCATCGTTGGTATCAGTGGGGAGAACAGTGCCTCATCGTTGGTATCAGTGGGGGAGGACCAGTGCCTCATCGTTGGTGTCAGTGGGGAGGAGGAACAGTGCCTCATCGTTGGTGTCAGTGGGGGAGGAACAGTGCCTCATCGTTGGTGTCAGTGGGGGAGGAACAGTGCCTCATCGTTGGTGTCAGTGGGGGAGGAACAGTGCCTCATCGTTGGTGTCAGTGGGGGAGGAACAGTGCCTCATCGTTGGTGTCAGTGGGGAGGAGGAACAGTGCCTCATCGTTGGTGTCAGTGGGGAGGAGGAACAGTGCCTCATCGTTGGTGTCAGTGGGAGAGGAACAGTGCCTCATCGTTGGTGTCAGTGTGGAGGAGGAATAGTGCCCCATCGTTAGTGTCAGTGGGTGAGAGGCGGCTGCTCCTTCTTCCAGTGCGGCCCGCTCGATTTTCGCAGGGCCGCTCGGCTCCGCCTCCTCGCCGGTGATTGGTCGCCTGTGTGCCTTTCCAGTGCTGGCGCCCAATCACCGGTGAGGAGGCGGGGCCGAGCGGCTGCGTGACCATCGAGCTGCCGAACTGAAAGAAGGAGCAGCCACGCTTCCTGGACCGGATCGTCGTGGGACCGGAGCCAGGTAAGGTACAGCAGCCCCTCTGCCCACCCCTGTACTTAGTGTCCGTTGGAGGAGGAGGGGGGGGCGGCGCCGCGCCGCCTCTCGAAAAAGTGCCGCCCTGACACCGGCTCGCACCGGCGTATAAGACGACCCCCGACTTTTCAGAAGATTTTCAGGGGTTGAAAAGTCGTCTTATACGCCGGAAAATACGGTAATTTAAGCATAGAAAATATATAATGCTGCCTTTTAATAACCTGAGATTTGTCAAAAAAATGTAGATTGGCTTTTTTTCACTTACCCAAGTAATCTGTTTATCTTTTTAGCTCAGAATTTCCATGTTTGTTTGTGATAAATATGGATTTTTCTTGTGAGTAGAAACAGGCGTTACATATCATCTTCAAATATTTTTAATGCATGGTTTATTCTTTTACTGTAGTTTAGTGTTCTGTGCAGTTTTTTTTCAAGAGTATTTTTATATAAAGTACTCTTATTCACCCTACCTAGCCCTTCTGACCCTTCTACCTCTCCTCATCCTACCCATGGCTCCAGTGTTTACATCTTTTGGGAAAGATCTTGGTAGCTTGCTGAACCTTGTACAGTGAGCCCTCATAGGTGTGAACAGGGTCATCTCCAGTCTCAGAAGACAGCCCTGTACAAGTCTACGAGAGTTCACTGTGTAGACACAGCCAGCTTAAAAAAAAATTATGTTGGGGATTCAAACATCTTAGTATACTGTGGTTCTCCTACTGAGATAAATAAGCAACTGTGTGTTGGGCATATGTAGCTTAGGTCAGAAAGGCTAGACCATGGTATAAGTCTGCTGTGCTTGAAAGTACACTAATCTTTTAGTGTATTGCATTGCTACTGCCTATAGTAAGATAGTAGGAATCATAAAATACATTGTTTGAGAAGGTATCTCATAAACATAAATAGTTTCCCCTAGTTTCTAATATAAATAGTGTTTTTATAGCAGGAGTCCTGTTTATCATATGTATGGACAAAATGCATTGCAATCTAATAGATGTCTACATATGGGGAACTTCAAAGTATCAACTATTTTCATATGAGTAATTTGTTTTCAATGTTTTATTATTTTTCAGAAATTGCCGCTTGGCTAGCTCAGAATGGACCAATATCCATTGCTCTTAATGCCTTTGCTATGCAGGTATATTACTACTAACTGTTGATTTTTTTTGCCAGTCAAATGGATTCTTGTTTTGTATTTGTCATTTTGTGTTAGGGTGCCTATTTAGAATAGATGTACAAGCGCAAGGATGTGCAAAATGTAGTTACTTATAGAAACCTTTTTCAGATGATTTTGTAGAGCAACTTATTGTAACTTTGCACATGCTCTTTACTATACAGTATAAGCTGTAAGTTTCTGTGCTTCTCTCTACTCTGTTCTGACTTTAGCTACAAATAAACCATTAAAACATATAGTGCCTTGAAAAAGTATTCATACTCCTTGCAATTTTCCACATTTTGCCATGTTACAACCAAAAACAGAAATGTATTTTATTGGGATTTTATGTGATAGACCAACGCAGAGTGGCACATGCTTGTGTAGTGGAAGGAAAATGATAAATGGTTTTCAAAATTGTTTACAAATATCTGAAAAGTGTTGCGTGCATTTGTATTCAGCCCCCCTGAGTCAATACTTTGTAGAACCACTTTTCGCTGCAATTACAGCTGCTAGTCTTTTTTGGTATGTTTTTACCAGCTTTAACATCTAGAGAGTGAAATTTTTGCCCATTCTTCTTTGCAAAATAGCACAAGCTCTGTCAGACTAGATGGAGAGTGTCTGTGCACAACAATTTTCAAGTCTTACCACAGATTCTAAATTGGAATTGGGCCTGGTCTTTGACTGAGCCATTCTAACACATCAATATGCTTTGATCTAAACCAGGACTCTACAAACCAGGTGTTGAGGAACTGCAAGTCCTATGAAGCCCTGAAAGACTCTGACAGCCACAGGCAAGACTCCCAGGGGCAGAGGCATGATGGGACTTGTAGTACTTCAACAGTTGGTGGGCCATAGTTTGGAAACTCCTGGTCTAAACCATTCCATTGTAGCTCTGGCTGTATGTTTAGGGTTGTTGTCCTGCTGGAAGGTGAATCTCTGCCTCTGGGTATGTCTCCTACCAGCTTTGTACATCTAGAGAGTGAAACTTTTGCCCATTCTTTGCAAAATAGCTCCAACTCTGTCAGATTAGATGGAGAGCGTCTGTGAACAGCAATTTTCAAGTTTTGCCACAGATTCTCAATTGAATTTAGGTCTCGACTTTGCCTGGGCCATTCTAATGCATGAATATGCTTTGTTCTAAACCATTCCATTGTAGCTCTGACTGCATGTTTAGGGTCGTTGTCCTGCAAGAAGGTGAACCTCTGCCCCAGTCAAGTATTTTGCAGACTTTAACAGGTTTTCTTCTAAGATTACTTTGTATTTGGCTTCATCCATCTTCCCATCAACTCTGACCAGCTTCCCTGTCCCTGCTGAAGAAAAGCATCCCCACAACATGATGCCACCACCATGTTTCAAGGTGGAGATGGTGTGTTCAGGGTGATGTGCAATGTTACTTTTCCTCCACACATACCGTTTTGCTTTTAGGCCAAAAAGATCAATTTTGGTCTCATCTGACCAGAGCACCTTCTTCCACATGTTGGCTGTGTCCCCCGCATGGCCTCTCAAAAAAGCAAAAGGGACTTATTGTGGCTTTCTTTCAACAATAGATTTCTTCTTACTATTCTTCCACAAAGGCCAGATTTTTGGAGTGCACGACTAATAGTTATCCTGTGAACAGATTCTCCCACCTGAGTTATGGATCGCCGCAGCTCCTCCAGAGTTACCATTGGCCTCTTGGCTGCTTCTCTGGTTAATGCTCAGCTTGCCAGCCTGTCAGTTTAGGTGGAGGGCCATGTCTTGGTAGGTTTTCAGTTGTGCCATACTCTTTCCATTTTCAGATGATGATGGTGCTCTGTGGGATGTTTAAAGCCTGGGATTTTTTTTATAACCTAACCCTGCTTTAAATTTATCCACAACTTTATCCCTTACATGTCTGGTGTGTCCCTTGGCCTTCATGATGCTGTTTGTTCGCTAATGTTTTTTAACAAACCTCTGAGGGCTTCACAGAACAGCTGTATTTATACTGAAATTAAATTACACACAGGTGGACTCTATTTACTAATTAGGTGACTTCTGAAGGCAACTGGTTCTGCTAGATTTTAGTTAGGGGTATCAGCGTAAAGGGGGCTGAATACAAATGCACTCCACACTTTTCAGATATTTAAAAAAAAATTTGAAAACCATTTATCATGTTCTTTCCTCTAAACAATTATGTGCCACTTTGTATTGGTCAATCACATAAAATTAAAACAAATGAAAGTGTTGCGCTGCTAGCATAAATCAGTACATATAAATATACGAACAAAAACGTGACTGATAGTCCCAAAACTTGTTAAACATAAAAATAAATGCAATTCTTCAAAAAAAATCCAAATAAGTGACAAATCTTCCTGCTGGTGATTGCACCCAAAATCCCAGTGCTTTAAATATTCAATACATGTGAATCACCACAGTGAACATAGACTTCCAGGTGAACTCTCACCTTCTCGCATGGACCTGTATGTGGACACAGATCAAACAAAGCATTTCCCCTATTAGTGGGGGTAACACATAACTTGCTCCTCTGTGCACTCTTCCCCTTATGAATCACCACTGGACCTTCATAAATGGCACCCGATTCCAGTACAGCCAACTCTGTGGATAAAGCTTGACAACCACAAAGTAGACCGTAGTCTATGTTCATTGTGGTGATTCACATGTACTGAAAATTTACAGCACTGGGATTTTGGGTGCAATCACCAGCAGGAAGATTAGTCACTTATTTGGATTATTTTTGAAGAATTGCATTTATTTTTATGGTTTATCACTTTTTGGGACTATCAGTCATGTTTTTGTTTGTATATTTATATGTATTGTTTCATTCTAGCAGCCCAACACTTTCATTTGTTTTAATCTGTTTATGTTTACACACATAACACATGTTTGCAGCAGCTCCCCTATTATTATTCTCATTATTTGGCAGTGCACAATTTCCTTTTCCCTTTATTATTCACTATTTGTGTTTACTGATTGTGCTAGCAGCCATGGAGTGTTCACATTTTTGGAAAATAGAAGTAATAACCACTTGAGCTCCTGAGGATTTACCCCCCCTTAATGACCAGGCCTTTTTTTGCTACTCGGCGCTGCACTAATTCAAATGATAATTGCGCGGTCATGCAATGCTGTACCCAAATGAAATTTAAGGCCTTTTTTTCACACAAATAGAGCTTTCTTTTGGTGGTATTTTATCACCTGTGCGCTTTTTATTTTTTGCGCTATAAACAAAAAATCAAAAATTTTGAAAAAAAAACTATTTTCTACTTTCAGCTATAAAAAATATATTAAACTTAAATTTCGTCATAAATTTAGGCCAAAATGTATTCTGATACATGTTTTCGGTAAATAAATCCCAGTAAGTGTATATTGATTGCTTTGTGTGAAAGTTATAGCGTCTACAAACTATGGTACAGATAATTTGAAATTTACACAGCTTTTACTTTCTGACCGCCTATCACATCTCTTAAGGTGCTAAAATACCAGGATAGAACAAACACCCCCAAATGACCCCTTTTCGGAAAGTAGACACCCTAAGCTATCTGCTGAGAGACATATTGGGGTTTATTTACTAAAGCTGGAGAGTCCCTTCTGCATAGAAACCAATCAGCTTCTAACCTTAGCTTGTTCAATGAAGCTTTGGCAATGAAACCTGGAAGCTGATTGGTTTCTATGCAGAAGGGAGTCTGATTTTGGACTCTACAGCTTTAGTAAATAAACCCCATTGTGTCCATGGAAGATTTATTTTTTTTCCACAAGTTTCTGGAAAATGACAAAAACGTTTTTTTTTTTTTACACAAACTCGTCATTTAAATGATTTTTTTCTTGCACAAGCCATGGGTATATGTGGAATTCCACCCCAAAATACATTCTGCTACTTCTACCGAGTATGAGGATACCACACATGTGAGACTTTTTGGGAGCCTAGCCACATACAGGAGCCTGAAATCCAATGACCACTTTGAAAGCCTGAAGGTGCGTAACCTCTTCATTTCACTTCCTCACTACCTATCACAGTTTTGAAGGCCCTGACATGCCAGTATAGCACCAACCCCCCCCCCCCCCCCATGACTCCTTTCTGGAAAGTAGACACCCCAAGGAATTTAAAAAGAGGCATGGTAAGTATTTTGCAGATCTCATTTTTTGCTCACAAGGTTTTGAAATATAAAAAAGAAAAGAAAAAATATGTTTTTGTTTTCTTTCTTCATTTTCCAAAAACTTGTGGCAACAAATGAGATCTGCAAAATACTTACCATGCTTCTTATCAAATTTCTTGGGGTGTCTACTTTCCAAAAATTGGTCATTTTGGTGCTATTCTGGCATTCCAGGGCCTCCGAAACTGTGATAGGTAGTCAGGAAGTGTAATGAGGAAATAAAGCCCTTTAAAAGCCTGAAGGTGCTTATTGGATTCTGGGGTCCTGTACTTGGCTAGACTGCCAAAATTTCTCTCACCTGTGGTACCCCCATACTTGGGAGAAGTAGCAGAATGTATTTTGGGGAGTAATTCCACATATACATATGGCTTGTGTGAGCAATACATTATTTAAATGACAATTTTGTGTAATTTGTTTTTTTTTTTGTCATTTTCCAAAAACTTGTGGTAAAAAAATAAATTATTCTATTGATTGCCTCTCCTCAAATAGTTTGGGGTGTCTGCTTTCCAAAAAGGGGTCATTTTGGGGGGTAGGGGCATTTTATGCCCAGCATTAGAAGTTTATGCCACACATCATTCACTCTTCTAACCACCTGAAGACCAAGCCTTTTCTGACACTTTTTGTTCACATTAAAAAAATCTGTATTTTTGCTAGGAAATTAAAGTAACCCCCAAACATTATATATTTTTTTAGAGCAGACACCCTAGTAAATAAAACGGTTGGTGGTGCAGTTTTTTATCTCACATATTACTTACACACTGATTTTTCAAACACAATTGTTTTGAAAAATATACACTTTTTTTAATTTTAATGCACAAAAACACAATATATTGGCCAATTATTTGGCATGATATAAAAGATAATGCTATGCTGAGTAAATAGATACCAAACATGACATGCTTTAAAATTGTGCATGCCCTGTGCAATGGTGACAAACTGCATACATTATTAATATCTATAGGCAATGCTTTAAAAGCCTTTACAAGCTACCATTTTAGATTTACAGAGGAGGTCTAGAGCTATAATTACTGCCCTTGATCTGACGTTCATGGCGATACCTCACATGCATGGTGCAATCGGTGTTTCCATACTGGCACAGGGTCAACGCTCACGACCGCAGGTGTGCGTGTGCACGGATGGGCGAGGGTACATTTTTTTTTTCTCTGATTTATTTAATTATTTTTACACTGTCCCTTTAATTTTATTTTTTTTATCACTTTTAATGCTATCTCAGGGAGGGGTTGGGGGGCATTTTCTCCCGCTGCTTGTAAAAGCAATCCTGCAGCTAATTAGCCACTAGGAATGCTTTTACATGAAAGCCCATTGCCGGCTGAAAAAAATGATACCAGGATGATGCCTGCAGCTGCAGCTGCAGGCATCACCCTGGTATAACCATTCAAAGTCCAGTGATGTACCAGTACGTTGCTGGTCCTTCTTGGGTGTATATGCTATGTTCTTTTTTTCTTTATGCAGCCTGTGGGCTGAATGAAAAACAGAGAAGAAATTTCTGCCAGAAAAAGTGTGTGGCATGCCCACCATTAGAAAACCTCCCTGGGAGGAGGGAGGAGCCTGAGCATGGCGGCGGCTGAGGGCTTGGTGTAGGAGCGCGCAGCTAAACTCCTCCACTGACCTCCCCAGGGGTCCACCAAATGGAGTAAGAACCGCGGAGAGATGATACCTGAAAGCCAGGGGTGTCCAGCAGGGGAGCAGAGACAATGAGCAGTCACGAGGGGGGAGAGGTCTGCCCGGAGTCTGGCGGATCGGAGAGCCGGGTTGCCGGGAGACGGAAGAGCCGGGTTGCCGGGAGACGGAAGAGCGGGTTGGGTCACGTGTCCAACCGCAAAGGAGCACTGGGAGCGGAGGAAGCCGGCCGGTGAGAGGAGAAAGGGAGAAGGCGGCTTTCTGCCCCAAGTGTACTGCTCCCCACGTGTACTGCTCCCAATGTGTACTACTCCCTAGTCGGCTCCTTGGCTGGCTGAGCATAGATCTGAGGACCTGGCAAGAGTTTCTCTGTGGAGGACCTTTATGGAAACAGAGAAAGAAATAGAAGCAGACCTGTGGAATCCCCCCCAAAGTGCAGAGAAGCTGGATACCTGTGCAGAGGAGCTGGAAACCTGAAACCCCTACCTTCTTCACAGCAAGGGACGAGAGACATGGGTGAGTGAAAGAGCCTGGAACTGTTTTATTTTAAATGTCCCATAGCGCTGTTGAAGAAAATAAGGGGAGAGGGGGAGAAAAAGGGGGATTCCTGGGGGCTTTTGAAATAATAGAAGAGAGAGAGGAAAAAAAAAGAAGAAAAGAAGATTAAGCAACTTAAAAGAAGAGGAAAAATCGGTCACTAATTGGGCTAGGACGGGACCTTTATATTTATGTGAACCAGCTATGTATAAAGGAGAGTAAGGCCCAGGAAAGAAATGAAGAACAAAAGCAGTAAAGGAAGTGGGCCAAAAGGATCCCAAACGGGAATGATTAAACAGTATACATCCCAGGGAAAAGTGACCCCAGAAAGATCTCAAGGTAAAAATGGAAAGGGTGAAAGGGATACTAGTTTGGAAAGTAGCCCTAGAATATCGTTGGGTGTAAAAGTTAGTAGTCAACAAACATTAGGAGCCATGGAGATGAGAGACATTGAAAGTGAACTACAAGTACCAAACAAAAAAGAAATGGCAGAGATGTTTAAAGATCTAGAGAAAATAATAAAACAAGAAATGGCAACTATAAGAAATGACCTGGGGCAGGTGTTGATGAGAGTGGAAGAAATGGAGGAGAAATGTAAAAACCAGGCCCAAAACATCGAGGAATTAGAAAAGAAAATAAAGAATATGGGGAAAATACAGAAAAAATGATATATACAGTCAGGTCCATAAATATTGGGACATCGACACAATTCTAACATTTTTGGCTCTATACACCACCACAATGGATTGGAAATGAAACAAACAAGATGTGCTTTAACTGCAGACTGTCAGCTTTAATTTGAGGGTATTTACATCCAAATCAGGTGAACGGTGTAGGAATTACAATAGTTTGCATATGTGCCTCCCACTTGTTAAGGGACCAAAAGTAATGGGACAATTGGCTTCTCAGCTGTTCCATGGCCAGGTGTGTGTTATTCCCTCATTATCCCAATTACAATGAGCAGATAAAAGGCCCAGAGTTAATTTCAAGTGTGCTATTTGCATTTGGAATCTGTTGCTGTCAACTCTCAAGATGGGATCCAAAGGGCTGTCACTATCAGTGAAGCAAGCCATCATTAGGCTGAAAAAAAAAAAAAAAAACATCAGAGAGATAGCAAAAACATTAGGCGTGGCCAAAACAACTGTTTGGAACATTTTTAAAAAGAAGGAACGCACTGGTAAGCTCAGCAACACCAAAAGACCCGGAAGATCACAGAAAACAACTGTGGTGGATGACCGAAGAATTCTTTCCCTGGTGAAGAAAACACCCTTCACAACAGTTGGCCAGATCAAGAACACTCTCCAGGAGGTAGGTGTATGTGTGACAAAGTCAACAATCAAGAGAAGACTTCACCAGAGTGAATACAGAGGGTTCACCACAAGATGTAAACCATTGGTGAGCCTCAAAAACAGGAAGGCCAGATTAGAGTTTGCCAAACGACATCTAAAAAAGCCTTCACAGTTCTGGAACAACATCCTATGGACAGATGAAACCAAGATCAACTTGTACCAGAATGGTGGGAAGAGAAGAGTATGGAGAAGGAAAGGAACTGCTCATGATCCTAAGCATACCACCTCATCAGCGAAGCATGGTGGTGGTAGTGTCATGGCGTGGGCATGTATGGCTGCCAATGGAACTGGTTCTCTTGTGTTTATTGATGATGTGACTGCTGACAAAAGCAGCAGGATGAATTCTGAAGTGTTTCGGGCAATATTATCTGCTCATATTTAGCCAAATGCTTCAGAACTCATTGGACGCCGCTTCACAGTGCAGATGGACAATGACCCAAAGCATACTGCAAAAGCAACCAAAGAGTTTTTTAAGGGAAATAAGTGAAATGTTATGATATGGCCAAGTCAATCACCTGACCTGAATCCGATTGAGCATGCATTTCACTTGCTGAAGACAAAACTTAAGGGAAAATGCCCCAAGAACAAGCAAGAACTGAAGACAGTTGCAGTAGAGGCCTGGCAGAGCATCACCAGGGATGAAACCCAGCGTCTGGTGATGTCTATGCATTCCAGACTTCAGGCTGTAATTGACTGCAAAGGATTTGCAACCAAGTATTAAAAAGTGAAAGTTTGATTTATGATTATTATTCTGTCCCATTACTTTTGGTCCCTTAACAAGTGGGAGGCACATATGCAAACTGTTGTAATTCCTACACCATTCACCTGATTTGGATGTAAATACCCTCAAATTAAAGCTGACAGTCTGCAGTTAAAGCTTGTCTTGTTCGTTTCATTTCAAATCCATTGTGGTGGTGTATAGAGCCAAGAATGTTTGAATGGTGTTGATGTCCCAATATTTATGGACCTGACTGTAAGATGGAGGTACAAGAAAATTAGGACAGGAGAAGTAACCTTAGGATAAGAGGAGTCCCAGAGAATGCAAAAGGGGAAACACTGCAAGAAATTGTAGGAAAAATATTAAACTCCATAATGGACAGACCTGCCCTAGAGGGGATTGATTTGGAGGAGGTCGTGAGAATAGGAAAGCGCCAACAAGGCACCGGGAAAGAAAAACCAAGGGATAGAATTGTTAAATTTAACAAACATGGAGATAAAGAAGCAATCTGGAGAAAGATCAAAGGAAAAGCAGTAATTAGACATGGAGAAATGGATATCCAGATATATGCGGATCTTACACCTGAGACTCTGTGGAGAAGGAGATCTTTGAAACCCCTTTTAGAGCAGATGAGGAAAAAGAACGTGTTTTATAGATGGGGGACCCCAGCGTGTTTAATAGGATGGAAAGATGGAGTTACAGCTTATTTGAGATTTCCGGAAGACCTGAGAGACTTATGTGAAAAATTTGAGTTGCAAAGAATGGAGATTGCCGGATGGGAGGAAGAGGAGAGAGAGAAAGGAAAAATGAGACAAGAGGACTGGCAGTTTGCCAGAGGGATGAAGTAGGGAGGGGAGGATGAGGGGAAGGGGGGGGGGAGAAGGATGTGGGATAATTTTTTTTTTTTTTTGCTCTCATGTCTCTCTCTCTCTCTTCTTCCTTGCCCCTTAAGTCTTCTTTAGAGAAAGATATTCAGTACTGTTTTCAAAAGGTACCTGGAATTATAATGAGTTAATAAAAGAACGGGTGGTACTGGGGAGGATGTGGGAGGAGGAGCCATCCATGGGCAGAGTTTGACCCTTAGTAATAATTCAAAGGTGGGGAGAGGATCCCACAAATGATTAGTAGGTATAATAGTTGCCTAAAAACGGGAAGGGGGGAGGGGAAGGGATAGGGATATTAGGGTTAATACTCTGCAGGATCGAGAGGGGAACTAAAGCAAGAGAAAAGCGGAGGAGGAGTGGTAAAATCTAGAGATTATCCAATATGGTATTATGCAGATTCCCCGATTAGGAGAGCTAAAGGGGTGGCAATAGGGTTCAGAAAAAACATAAGATTTGAATTGGAGGATAGAAAAGTGTAAATATTTGTTTTTGAAGGGTAAAATACAAGAGGTGGAGTGTACAGTAGCTAATATATATTGTCCAAATAAGAAGCCGGAGACGTATTTGAAAGGGGTGTTAAAAAGACTGATGGATTTTAAAAAGGGCTGTTTGATATTAGCCGGGGATTTTAATTTCTGTATGGACCCACAAAGGGATACAACCTCTTCTGTGCAGCGTGAAGGGAGCAGATCTCTGAGATTACTAAAGAAACTGATCCATGAATTTCAATTGGTGGACTCATGGAGAATTATGCATATGAAGGACAGAGACTATACATTCTTCTCGAATGCACATGAGACGTACTCAAGGTTGGATTATATATTGATAGAACATCAATTTCTAGAGTCAATGGTTAAAGTGGACATAGGAGCAATGACTATTTCAGACCATGCCCCTGTTGTTTTGAGAATGGGATGGGGAAGGAAGAAAACAGATGGGGTGCGATGGAGGTTGAATGAGGCACTTCTCCTGGATGAAGATACTGCCCAGAGGATTGGGAAAGAAATTGAGAGATTTTTTAGAGAGAATGAGACAGAGGATGTGTCGATAGCTACAGTATTTGAGGCACATAAGGTATATATAAGAGGTATCCTGATTGCTGTTGGGGCAAGAAAGAAAAGAGAAAGGAGAGAGAAAATAAGTAGGCTCTTAAAGGATATATCTGACCTGGAACAGACACACAAAAATAGTATAGCAAAAGAAATCAAGCAGAAGTTAACAAAAAAAAGGAGAGTTAGAGACTTTGATGGAGGAGGAGAGAAGGAGAGTCTATAACAAAGTGTTAAGTGAGAAGTATAAATGGGGAGATAGGCCGGGAAAATATCTAATGAGAGCCTTAAGGAAAAAGAAAAAGAGGAATTATATTGATAAAATAAAAAATCCTAAGGGAGAACAGGTTCATTCAAATAAGGAGATTGCAAAGGTATTCATGGATTACTATAGAAAGCTGTATAATATCAACCCCTATGACTCAGTAAATAATACGGAAATGGAAAGAGAAAAAAAAGAAAGATATATTTAGAAAATGCGGGTCTACCGAAATTAAGAGAAGATCAATTAAACTCCCTAGAAGCAGAAATTACACAAGAAGAAATAAAAGTAGCGCTAAAAAGTATGGAGACGGGGAAAAGCCCAGGACCGGATGGTTACATGGCAAAGTATTATAAAAAATTTAGTGAACAATTGATCCCCAAACTGGAGAAATATATGAATGCCCTGGGAGGAGAGATAGATATGAGGAGAGAATCTTTACAGGCTCACGTGGTATTGTTACATAAGGAAGGAAAAGACGCCTCACAGTGTTCTAACTATAGGCCAATTTCACTGCTGAATTTAGACACCAAGATATATGCAAAGGTCTTGGCGAAAAGGTTGAAGGAGCTTATGCCTAAATGGATACATGGAGACCAGGTGGGCTTTGTCCCAGGAAGGGAGGGTAGGGACAATGGGTTGAGATCCCTGATGCTTATCCAGAAAAGTAAAAAAGGGGAGGTACCGGCGGTGGTTCTCTCAATTGACGCCGAAAAGGCCTTTGATAGAGTAGATTGGGGCTTCATGATGGATACCTTGGAGGCTCTGGGAATTGGAGTTAGAATGAGGGAATGGATTAAAAAGTTATATAGGGAGCCCTCCGCAGTGGTAATAGTAAATGGGGAAAAAACAGAGCCCATTGGAATGTCAAATGGAACAAGACAAGGTTGTCCTTTATCCCCCTTATTATATGTTATGTCACTGGAGCCTTTGTTGTCAACAATAAGGAAGAATGGAGATATAAAGGGAATCCGGATAGGAGATATAGAGCATAAAGTGGCGGACTTTGCAGACGATTTGTTGTTTTATGTGGGGAATCCCAGGATAACACTACCAAACCTAATGAAATCATTGAAGGAATATGGGGAACTATCAAAATCAACCCAACAAAAACTGAGATCTTAAATATAAATATCCCAAAAAGTGAAAAAGAGAAAATACAAAAAGAATTCCCCTTCATTTGGAAAGAAAGATATAAAATATTTAGGAGTAAGATTTACTGCAGCGTATAAGAATCTGTATAAATTAAACTATATTTCATTAGTAAATGAAGTGAAGGGGGAATTAAAAACTTTAGAAAGGAATTCCATCATGGATAGGACGTATAAACCTGGTAAAAATGATAATAGTACCGAAACTATTATATAGATTTCAAATGATCCCAATTAAACTCCCAGTAGCCTTCTTCAAAGTAATAAAAAGAATGATAAGATACATTTGGAGGAATAAAAAACCGAGAGTATCTTATGAAATATATTAAGTAGAGATAAAGGGAAGGGAGGTCTGGGAGTTCCAGATATGAAGAGATATTACAAAGCAGTAATATTAGGGAGAATTTTTGATTGGACTTGCAATTTAGAGAGGAAAAGGGGAAGTAATTTGAATAGAATGATATGGTTACCGGCACAATATAGAGGATTGAAGGAAGAATTAAGTTTGTACACTGTAAATGTTTTAAGGGAATGGGACAAAATACACAAATATATGAAATGGGAATTTAACTCTATACTAATGCCACTAAGAAATACAGATTTTTTTCCCCCAGGTAGAGAGGAGATAACAGGTAGTTGGTTCAAAAAGGAAGATGTACAACTAAGAGATATAATGGGGGAGGGGAAACTGAAGCCCTTTAAAGAGTTGGAAAAGGAAAAGGGAAAGATCTTCACCAGGTTAGATGAGTGGCGTTATCACCAATTAAAATGTTTTTGGGGAAACCTCCCAAAATCTTTGAGAATGAAAAAGGACTGGAATTTGTTTGAAAGGTTGTTGAATACACGGGGGGGATGGGAAACACGGAACAGCCAAATTATATAGAATTCTTACAGAATTAGACACAAACACTAAACCAATGCACATAGTGAAATGGGAAAGAGATATGGGGGTGGTATTAGACGAAGAAAAACAAAGGAAAATAAATAGATTATTTCACGAAAATGTAAGTCTGAGGCAGTGTTTCTCAACTCCAGTCCTCATGGACCCCCAACAGGTCATGTTTTCAGGATTTCCATTATTTTGCACAGGTGATTTGATCAGTTTCACTGCCTTAGTAATTACCACAGCTGTTTCATCTGAGGGAAATCCTGAAAACATGACCTGTTGGGGGTCCATGAGGACTGGAGTTGAGAAACACTGGTCTGAGGGATGTAGAAATAAATTATAAATGTTTGACAAGATGGCACATTACACCGAGAGTAGAAAGTAATATAAGTGGGGAGAAATCACAGTGGTGTTGGCGAGGGTGTGGGGAAGTGGGGACAGTGTATCATATTTGGTGGGAATGTCCAAAAATTCAAATATTCTGGAAATCAATAATACATTTAATAGAGACAATTACTGAAATGAACATCGGGTTAGACCCAGGGATGTGTTTGTTGCACAGTTCAGAGTTATCAGTTAGCAAATACAAGAAATTAGGTTTAGGGTACTATATGAACGCTGCACATAGTCTGATCCCGAAGTATTGGAAGAAAATAGAAATACCGAAGGAGGAGGATTGGATAGAGAGAGTGAACTGGAGTAGTAAGACGGAGAAGCTATATTACACGCAGGAAGATAAGTTGGAGGCATATTCCGCGAAATGGGAAAAATGGGAAAACTTTGTAGAAAATATGAGAAAGTGAAATGTAGAATGTCATAGACAGAAGGGAGTGAAGAACGCAGAGTGGGGGGGGGTTTTGGGGGGAGGGGGAAGGGGGTAATGTTTTAAGAGGGGAAAAATAAAGAATAAGAAATAATTTTGTATTTATTATGAAAGAGATGAAAGTGTATTGTTATTTCTATGAAAAATCAATAAATATTTAAATTATAAAAAAAAAAAAGAAAACCTCCCTGCATCCACCCACTTCTAATGGGCACACATGAAATGTGCCAACAAATATAAAATATATATGCTGAAGCATAGGGGCCATCCACCGACTGGCCACCCCAGGCCCCCATGCTTTGGCATATATTCTCTTTTTTTTAACTGTGGATGAAAAATCTCATCTGACAGCACTGCACACACCTACTTATGTCTATTCTGAAAGCAAGACCCTGTTGCTGTCAGAATAAACAGGTCAGTGCTGCAGTTTGACATTCCTGCAAAGAAATCAACAATGGTTAACAATAAAACAAACTCAATAAAACAACTTTATAAGGAAAAGTGTGTGGTGGTATGCCCACCATTAGAAAACCTCCCTGCATCCACTCACTTCTAATGGTGGGCACACATGAAATGTGCCAACAAATATAAAATATATATGCCGAAGCATAGGGGCCATCCACCGACTGGCCACCCCAGGCCCCCATGCTTTGGCATACATTCTCTTTTTTTAACTGCGGATTAAAAATCTCATCCAACAGCGTTGCCCACATTGATTTATGTCTATTCTGAGAGCAAGTTCCTGTTGCTGTCAGAATAAACAGGTCAGTGTTGCAGCTGAAAGCATTCCTACAAACAAATGATTAACAATAAAACAGTAACAATAAAACAGTAAAAGTAGAACGATCACAAAAAATGACAACAACAAAAAAAACTATAACTATTTTTGGTTTTTAAATTTTTTTTTTTTTGGGGGGGGATTTGCACTTTATTTTTTTTTTTTTTACTTTTTTTTTTTTAAACTTTAAACATTTTTAAAACAGATGGTCGGGTCTCTCCAAATGCAATAGCCAGTTTCCTGACTACCTAACATCTTTCGAGACCCTGTGTAAATGTGCCCTGAACTGTGCCGTGCTGTACCCTATACTAATAGTTCTCTAGTGTATGGCAGAGGCCAGGTTGGCCAGGACAGGAGGGACAACAATAGCGGCTGTCACGCCTAATTCCACGTTTGCTACAGACACAACATCTTTTTTGGGGTCTTCTTTGGGTTGGGGTACCAGGAATGGTATCTGGAAAATGTCTCTCATGCAGACAGCTAACTGCATCTGGGATGGGGGTTTGGGGCGCAGCACCTTCTGGATACAAAAGGGCCCTGATGATCTCTAACTGGAATTTTAGGTAGGATTCACTATGTCCAGTTGCTTTGTAGAGAACAAAAGCGTTATATACAGCCAATTGAAATAAATAAACAGACACTTTTTTTGTACCAGCGTCTGGCTTTTCAGGAAACTAAGTACGGCTTCATCATCTGGTCATTGAAGTCCACCCGTCCCATGTTAAAGTTATAATCGTGGACACAGAGGGGCTTCTCAACAACACCAGCTGCCGTGGCAATTTGGACGGTTGTATCTGCGTGAATGGAAGACAGGAGGTAAACATCCCGTTTGTCCTTCCACTTCACTGCGAGCAGTTCTTCGTTTCTCAAGCAGGCTTTGTCCCCCTTTCTAAGATGGGTATTTACAAGCCGTTGGGGGAAGCCCCGGCGATTAGGTCGCACAGTGCCACATGCGCAAATTCCCAGATTGAACAAATGTCTAAATAGTGGCACGCTTGAATAAAAATTGTCCACGTATAAGTGGTACCCCATATAGAAAAAGGATGACGCCAAGTCCCAAACTATCTTGCCACTGCTCCCCATGTAGTCTGGGCATCCGGGGGGCTCCACGTGACTATCTTTTCCCTCGTAAATCCGAAACTTAAATGCATAGCCTGTTGCCCTCTCACAGGTCTTGTACATCTTGACCCATATCTGGCACGCTTGCTGGGGAGAAATTGTTTGATTACAAAGCGGACAGAAAATTGAATGAGGGGAGGGGGCGGAGCCTAACCATGGCGGCTGACGAGAGTCCGATGTAGGAGCTCTCGGACAAGCTCCTTCACCCACCTCCCCAAAGCCCTACCTGTGATGTGGAGCTGCGGTGCGGCGGTCCCCCTTGGATGGATGGAGGAGCCCTGCGGGAGAGCTGATCCATGAGAAGGGATCCGGCTCCGGTGCTCGGGGTGAAGGTGTGTCGGGCTGCGGGGAGATAAGGTGGAGTGGTGTAGCCACGTGGCCGGCCGCTAAGCACCACTGGGAAACCAGAAAGCCGGCCGGTGTTTGGTGCAGAGAGAGAGGAGCTGCTCGGCTTGCGGACCTACCCCTTGGAGCACGGCTGCCGACCCAATACCTGGTCCCCTGTTTTAGTGCCGATAGTCTGGTGCCCTGCTGGTAGGCTCTCTGCTCGGAGCTCTGCATCCTAGCTCAGTGCTCAGAGTCCTGTCAGCCGGTTTCTACCCGGAGCTCTGTTTGCCGGCTTGTTGGCTGGGACCTTGACCGTTGCTGGACTGCTGGGGGTCGTGCTGGTCGGTCCGTTGTTTGGGGCCCTGCTGGTTGGCCCACTGCTCTGAGTCCTGCTTCTGAAGGAGGAGAGACACGGGGGATTGGAGAGAGAAAGGAGGAGGATTTTGCTGGAGAAACCCCTAAAATGAACACACTGCCCAGCTGAAGGACAGAGAGAAATGCTGGTCGGGCCCCGAGAAGAAGAGAGATACGAGCAGGGTGAGTGACTCTGACCGAGTCTCAATAAATTACGTGCTTCTTGTGGGCTGTTGGGAGAGGCAGTGTGTGAGAGAAGAGAGGGGATCCCCTTGAGTGGGAAGTGTAAAGCGGTGGAAAGGAGAAGAGGAAAGACGAATGAAAAGCTTGAAAATCAAATGAGTGGATAAGTGGTGATGTATATATTAATAGTTATCTCTCCTTAACCCCTGAGCCTATAAAGAAGAATAAAAGCAATAGAAGAATGAAAAATAAAAGCGCAAAAGGAAGTGGGCTAAAAGGGACTCGGACTGGTACTATCAAAAAATACACTTCCCAGGGAAATATAACCCCAGAAAGGTCTCAGGGCAAAAGTGGAAAAGGTGAAGTAGATCTAAGCTTGGAAAGTAGCCCTAGACTATCACTAGGCCTTGACATTAGCAGCCAACAAATACCGGCTAATATAGAGATGGAGACAGAGCTACAAATACCAAACAAAAAAGAAATGGCAGAAATGTTCAAAGATCTGGAGAAAACAATAAAACAAGAAACTGTAAATATTCGAAATGATTTGGGACACCTCTTGGTGAGAGTGGAAGAAACTGAGGAAAAAGTCAAAAATCAGTCCCAAATTATTGCCGAATTGGAAAAAGAAATAATTAACATGGGGAAAGCCCAAGAAAAACTGCTTTATAAGGCTGAGATACAAGAAAATAGGAATAGGAGGAGAAATATTAGGATACGTGGGGTCCCAGAGAACTCAAAAGGAGAAAATTTGCAAGAGATGGTCTGTAAAATATTAAACTCCATAATGGACAGTACTAATATTTAAAAAAACTAAAATAGAAGGAATTTTTAGACAAGGAAAACTCCAAGGAAATTCGGGAAAGGATAGGCCACGAGATATACTTGTCAAATTTTGTGAATTCCTAGATAAAGATAAAATTTGGAAGAGGATAAAGGGAAAAGCAGTAATTATGTATGAAGGAAAGGAATTACAGATATATGCGGACTTGTCACCAGAGACTCTATGGAGAAGGAGAACCCTTAGACCTCTATTGGAAAGATTGAAAGAACAAATGGTGCAATATAGATGGGGGACCCCTGAGTGCCTAATAGGATGGAGAAATGGAATTACAGCATATCTTAGGTTCCCAGAAGATTTGAAAAATTTTTGCGACAGACTCAAACTACAAAGAATGGAGATTCCTGGCTGGGAAGAAGAACACTGGGAAATTAGAACGAAAAGAAAAGAGGACTGGCAATTGGTTGGTGGAGGGGGAGAGGTAATTTTTTTTTTTTTGTGTCTCTCTCTCTCTCTCTGCCTCCTGTCTCTCTCCGCCTTGTCCCTGCCGCCCTCAAACCACTGTTACTGAGATATTTTGGTAGGAATTAGGGCTAAAGGGGAGGCGGGGAAGGGTGGAAAGCTGTCCATGGCTGGAGTTTTTTTTTCCCCATAGATTAAATCAAAAGTAGATAGTATTACCACAAATGATCGGTAGGCAATCAATAGGCCTAAAAAGAGGGGAGGGGGAGGAAGGGGGTGGGTTGGGAAAATGGGAGGGAGGGGGGAGGGGATGGGAGTTGGGTGGGACGGGAGTTGGGTGGGAGGGAGGGGAGGAGGTATTGGGTTAATACTCTGCATGACAGAGGGGACAAAGAGGAAGAGGCAATCTGGAAGAAAGATGGAGTTAATTGGGAAAGATGGAAGAAATACAGTGTATAACTTATAATGTGAACGGGCTGAGTTGTCCAGGGAAGAGATTTAGGTTGTTTAATGAGTTACATCATAGGGCGACGTCAGTGGTATTTTTACAGGAGACGCATTTTGAGATAGAGGCAAACGTGAAATTGAAATCCAAACACTACCCAATATGGTACTATGCAGATTCTCCAATTAAAAGAGCAAAAGGGGTTGCAATAGGTTTGGCAAAGAATATGAGATTTGAGCTGGAGGATAGAAGAACCGACCCGGAGGGGAGGTTTTTATTCTTAAAAGGTAGACTTCAGGGGATAGAGTGTACTTTAGCCAACATATACTGCCCTAATAAAAACCCGGAGATGTATATGAAGGGTCTGTTGAAAAAATTAATGGAATTCAAAAAAGGGCGTTTGATAGTAGCTGGAGACCTAAATTTCTGTATGGATCCACAAAGGGATAATACCTCTTCTGTGCAGAGAGAGGGGAGTAGGTCTCTGAGAGCTTTGAAGAAAGTGATGTATTAATGTCAACTAGTGGATACCTGGAGAATAACGCATATGAAAGACAGAGACTATACCTTCTTCTCTAATGCACATGAGATATACTCGAGATTAGATTACATCTTAATAGACCATCAACTTATAGATCATCTGGTTAAAATTGACATAGAGACAAGGACGTTCTCGGATCATGCTCCGGTCATAATGAAAATGGGATGGGGAAGAAGGTGGACTGGAGGATTAGGGTGGAGGTTAAATGAAGTTCTTCTTCTGGATGAGGAGGTAGTTCAGAAAATCGAGAAAGAGATTAAGGTATACTTTAAGGAGAACGAAACAGAGGAAGTATCGATAGCTACAGTCTGGGAAAGCCATAAGGTATTCATAAGAGGAATCTTGATTGCGGCAGGAGCAAGGAAGAAAAAGGAAAGAAGAGAGAGGGTCAGTGGGCTATTAAAAGAAATATTGGACTTGGAGCAGATACATAAGAAGAAAATAACAAAAGATACGAGACAGAAGTTATTGGATAAAAAAGATGAACTAGAGAGGTTGATGGATGAGGAGAAGAGAAGAGTATACAACAGGGTTTTGAACGAGAGATATAGATGGGGAGACAGACCAGGAAGATATCTAATGAGAGCTTTGAATAAAAAGAAAAATAGGAACTATATAGAAAAGATAAAAAGCTCAAAGGGGGAGTTGGTCCACTCAAATAAAGAGATTATTAAAGTGTTTACGGAGTATTACAAAAAGTTATATAATATTAGTCCCCAAGGCCCTCTAAAAGAAACTCAAGAGGGAATTAATAAAAAAAAGATGACATACTTAAAAAATGCGGGATTACCAAAACTAAGTGAAGCACAGTTGAACTCCCTAGACGCAGAAATCTCCCAGGAAGAAATTAAAATAGCATTAAAAAGCACAGGGGGGGGAAAAAGCCCAGGCCCGGATGGTTATACAGTTAAGTACTATAAGAAATTTAGTGAAGTACTGTTACCCAAGCTGGAGAAATATATGAATAACTCTCCCAAATATAATGAAGATCCTGAAGGAGTACGGTGAACTATCAAATTTAAAAATTAATCCAACGAAAACAGAGATCCTGAATATTAATATATCAAAGAACGAAAAAGAAAAACTACAAAAATAATTCCCCTTTATATGGAGAGAAAAAGAGATAAAATACCTAGGAATAAAACTCACTGCCTCATCTAAGCATCTGTATAGATTAAACTATATCTCTTTGATAAATGAGATCAGGGAAGATTTAAAAAGATTAGAAGGAGGAAATCCATCCTGGATAGGACGTATAAACCTAGTCAAAATGGTAATTATGCCTAAAATACTGTATAGATTTCAAATGGTACCAATTAAAATCCCAGAAGCCTTTTTAAGATAATGAAAAAAATGTTAACAAGATACATATGGAAGAATAAAAAACCTAGAATAGCATATGAAACATTGAGCAGGACTAAAGAGAAAGGGGGATTGGGTCTACCAGATGTCAAGAGATACTATAAAGCAGTGGTTTTAGCAAGAATATATGACTGGACATGTAACCATAAGGGGAAAAGTTGGGTAACAATTGAAAATGATCTTAGTGGCATTAGATTGAACCAGATGATATGGGTTCCACCACAGTTCAGGGGAATCAAAGAAAGCACAAGTATCTACACTTTAAATGTTCTTAGGGTATGGGACAATTTACACAAAAACATGAAATGGGAATTTAATTCTATATTAATGCCTCTCACAGATACTGATTATTTTCCTCCGGGAAAAAATAAGATATCAGGGAGATGGTTTAGAAAGGAGGATACCCAACTGAGAGATGTTTTGGTGGAGGGGGAATTGAGACCACTTAAAGATTTAATAGAGAAGAAGGGAGATATTTTTATTAGAATAGATGAGTGGAAATATCATCAATTGAAATGTTTTATTGGAAATCTACCGAAACCCCTGAGAGTAAAACAGGAGTGGAATATGTTTGAAAGGTTGTTAGAGACACGAAGGGATGGGAAGCACGGTATTTCAAAAGTGTATAGAATACTCACAGAATTAGACACAAATACAAAGTTAATTTTTATCACAAAATGGGAGAGAGATACGGGAGTTGGGTTTGATGAAGACAGACAGAGAAAGATGTTTAGATTGATACACGATAATGTTAGTATGAGAGAGGTTGAGGTTAATTATAAGTGTGTGACACGATGGCACATTACACCGAGTGTAGAGCACAGGATGAATGGGGAGAACTCAAATAAGTGTTGGAGAGGATGTGGAGAGATGGGCACGGTGTTTCACATATGGTGGGAATGTCCGAAAATCCAGGCTTTTTGGAAAATAATAGTCAAATTGATTAAAGAAATAACTGAAATTGACATAGGGTTAGACCCAACGACATGTCTCCTACACAATGTGGAGACATCTGTAAATAGATAATAAGACTCAGGTATTTGGTACTTCTTGAATGCGGCGAAAGGGTTGATACCTAAGTTTTGGCGGAAGGCTGAGGTACCGAAGGAGGAAGACTGGATTAATAGAGTAAACCAGATAGGTAGAATGGAAAGATCATACCATATACAGGAAGATAAGATGAGAGTTTATTCCCGGAGATGGGAAAAATGGGAAAGAGCAGGATTGAAAGAAATATAGGAAAATATGAACTAGGATGTGAGCAAAAAAATTAATAAGCCTCAAGAGAGTAGAATGGGCTAAAGTCTGCAGAGGGGGAGGAGGGGGGATGAGGGGCGGGAAGGGGGGGTAGTGGGATGGGAAAGAAAAGAGTTTTTAGTAAGGGAAAGATAGAAATGTTATAAATGTTTATATGTATGAGAATTTTTTTCCCTTTTTGGGTTTTTGTATTAACATGAAAAATTTAATAAATATTTAAATTAAAAAAAAAAAGAAAAAAGAAATTGAATGAGGGATTCATTGATGCAGATGTTTTTATGGGGAGTATACATATCTGCAAATTTTTGGTTCAAGTGATTTACGAGGGGCCGAATTTTGTGGAGCCGGTCAAATTCAGGGTCACCCCGAGGACGACTGAGTGTGTTGTCGTAGAAGTGCATAAAATGCATTATCGTCTCATATCTATGCCTGGCCATGGCAGTAGAGAACACGGACATATGAACAAGCGGGTCTGTGGACCAATACAACCGCAATTGATTTTTTTTATTAATGCCCATGTTGCGGGTTAGGCCCAAAAAAACTTTAAATTCGGAAACCGTAATGGGTTTCCAAGCGAATGGTCTGGCAAGGTTTGAATTTGGGTTGGCGGCGATAAATTGTCGTGCATATAAATTGCTTTGATCCACAATCAATGCATAAAGATCATCTGTGAAAAACAGCTCAAAAAAATCAAGGGGAGTATTTAAATTTGCTGTTTCTACCTGAATTCCGGGTTAAGCAGTGAATGGGGGAAGTACGGGTGCTGCAGAATTTGTGGGCTGCCAATCGGGATTTGCAAGCACATCCAGAAGGATACTAAGGGCTCTACGGGCCTGTCTGCGAATTCTTGGTGGCTGCGGGACACTACTTGTGCTTGCCACCGCACCAGCTTGTACTGCACTTATGGGACTCGCCACGTCACCAAGTGATACTGCAGTGCTGGTATGTATAAGACCAGGTTGTACTAGGCCGCAGGTGCTCGCCAGTTCACCAAAAGGTAGTGCGGCACTAGTACTGACACTCTGCTGCATATGAGAGTCATCATGCATTTGTACCACCTCAGCAACCTGGGAATGGGGTCGGGTACACCTGATCTTAGCAGAGACCTCTTCCTCGTCGTCTCAGCTATCTGTCAGGGTGCCGCTGCTGTCTATAGGTTCGTATTCTGAGCCCGATTCTGCCAGTGAGTTTTCCTCTTCGCTCTCACTTGACTTGCTCAGAATCCTATAGGCCTCTTCACTAGAGTACCTTTGGTTGGACATTTTGGCCACTAAATTTACAGGTACCTAGTGCGACTCACGGGAAAAAGAACGCCTGGCTGTCAGGGACTGCTTGAACCGCTACAAAAAATTTACCGACAAGTGCTAACAGAGATCAGGCCTGATTCTGTGAACACTGCGGTTTTGTGTGTAATGTATCAAGTGACAGTTATCTACTGACACTGCACTTGCTGGGGGAGAAGGGGGGGGGCGTAGGGGCTAAACGCAGGTGTCGGCGTTGATCCCGCTAACACTGCGTTTTTGGGGATACTATAGTAATGTGAACACTGGTATAGCGCTGATCTGATCAAATATATTGATCCAATCAGACACTATACTAGCAATGGAGGTTTAGCGTGCAAATGAGCGTGTTCCTGGCAATCAAGGGGTCAAATGTGATTACTTGTGTACTAGTGGGCAATCTGATGCTATCTGGGAGGGGCGCTAACTGACGCTAACACTATCGGAAGTCACCAGTGACACTAATACAGTGATCAGTAAAAATCTGTTCACTGTAATACTTCACTGTGTACTGGTGACAGGGCAGTGAAGGCGTTAACTGGGGGGGGGCAATCAAGGGGTTAAATGGGATTACTGGTGTACTAGCGGGCAAACTGGCGCTATCTGGGAGGGGCGCTAACACTATTTGATGTCGCCAGCGACACTAATACAGCGATCAGTAAAAATCTGTTCACTGATCAATGACACTGGTGACAGGGCACTGAAGGGGTTATCTGGGGGGGGGTGATCAAGGGGTTAAACGGGATTACTGGTGTACTAGCGGGCAAACTGGCGCTATCTGGGAGGGGCGCTAACACTATTGGAAGTCGCCAGTGAAACTAATACAGTGAAAAGTAAAAATTTGTTCACTGTAATCAATGACACTGGTGACAGGGCAGTGAAGGCGTTAACTGGGGGGGGGCAATCAAGGGGTTAAATGGGATTACTGGTGTACTAGCGGGCAAACTGGCTCTATCTGGGAGGGGCGCTAACACTATTTGATGTCGCCAGCGACACTAATACAGCGATCAGTAAAAATCTGTTCACTGATCAATGACACTGGTGACAGGGCACTGAAGGGGTTATCTGGGGGGGGTGATCAAGGGGTTAAACGGGATTACTGGTGTACTAGCGGGCAAACTGGCGCTATCTGGGAGGGGCACTAACACTATTGGAAGTCGCCAGTGACACTAATACAGTGAAAAGTAAAAATTTGTTCACTGTAATCAATGACACTGGTGACAGGGCAGTGAAGGCGTTAACTGGGGGGGGCAATCAAGGGGTTAAATGGGATTACTGGTGTACTAGTGGGCAAACTGGCGCTATCTGGGAGGGGCGCTAACACTATTTGATGTCGCCAGCGACACTGATACAGCGATCAGTAAAAATCTGTTCACTGATCAATGACACTGGTGACAGGGCACTGAAGGGGTTATCTGGGGGGGGTGATCAAGGGGTTAAACGGGATTACTGGTGTACTAGCGGGCAAACTGGCGCTATCTGGGAGGGGCGCTAACACTATTGGAAGTCGCCAGGGACACTGATACAGTGATCAGTAAAAATCTGTTCACTGATCAATGACACTGGTGACAGGGCAGTGAAGGGGTTAACTGGGGGGGGGCGCGATCAGGGGGTTAAATGTGTCCTAGGTGTGTTATAACTGTGGGTATGTGCTGTTTTACTCACATTTCTTCTGTCTTCTTCTCTGTCTGGAACAGAATGTGCCCAGGCAGAGAAGAATGACATCATATCCTGTCCTGTGTAAATGTCAACACAGGACAGGATAGTACAGGGACCGATCATCCAATTTCAGCCGGACATCACAGGTTGAAATCGAATGATTGATCCCTCTGGGATCAAATCGTCACACCCGTGGGTCGGCGGGAGCGCGTGCACACGCCCCCTGCCCGCGAACACCTCGGGAGCGCGGAGCACGCTTTAAAATGTGCTTTTGCGCAGCCGTGCCGCCCTGCAACTGTTTATGTGCAGTTGCTGGGCGGCAAGAGGTTAAACTGGATGAAGTTTTTAATACACAGAATACACACAACAGAGATTTAGAAAGTATTTTTAGAAGCTTAGGAAACTTAATGGAGAAGGTCAATCTGTGGTGGGACCTCATTGCACATGAAAAGTACATAGCAGATAATATAGTACCACGGAGACTAAGATGGGAGGTACCCATCAATGATGGGTTAACTGACAAAGAATCACAAGATGAATGGTTCAAGTTTTTTAATGCTAAATGGTGTGAATTACTACATTTCCTTGTTAAGAGGAATCAACGTAAAATGAGAAAGATAGAACAACAAATAGGAGAAATAAGAGAGAAACTGGAACCCCCGTTTCGAAACACCTGAGTTCAGTACGCTAACGAATAGATTAAATACAAACTTCGAGAAGAAAGATCAAGAAACCAGGCATAGAAAGAGTAAAAAATATCAGTGTGACATCAGTGACTATAAACACAGTCAGGTTTTCAAATGGCAGAATAAAATTGGAGAAACAGAAGCTAGATCCACTAATTCCACACCTGAGAGAGATGGGGGCGAAAGATTTAAAAAGATTGGGGCACTGAAAGGAGAAGGTGATAGTAAGAGGACTCCTAGGAAGGATGTGGAAGCCCCATGCGTCCAATATTACCCTGTGAGGACTCCGTATAGACAGGGAGGCCACAATAATAACTTTTGGAGGGCACAGCATGGGAAAAATAGGGGAAGTGCAGAGGTTCGGAGGTCTGAAAAAGGAGCCTATTGAGCATGCTCCGAAATGCATTACCGCCCCCTTCACCTGCTACATCTGACTGCTCTCCAAGCTTCATTTTTGATGCACAGGCACATCCTGGTCTCCACTTCCTGATCCTATAGGCATAGTTTGCTGCTGGACAGCTGGATGTCCCACCTGGATTTAATTACCACACGATGAGCCTTTTTAACCGTTTCTCTTGTAAGTGCAAATTTTCCATGGTTTACTGAATAAATTGTCAATACTGCACTTAGAGGCGCTTTCCTCTCTTTTTCTTGTTGCTGCATTAGAGCCTTGCTTCCACTGTAAGAAGAGCTGCCTTAGTGTTACTGCTCCCATCTATCCATCCATCCCTGATATCCATCTGGCACCTTTATCTTACAGCTACAGAGGTTGGGCTCCAACAAGCGCGCCCTATACAATATACAATATTTTCTGCCTGTGATATATAGTGTTCCAAAAATCTATAAAGATAAAGAAAATCCTCCAGGTCACCATAGTCAATGGGATAGAATCCGTTACAACCAGAATGGGTGAATAGTTTGACTGGTACTTGCAACCAGTTGTGCAACAGACCAAGGCGTATTTACGGGATACAAAATATCTCTTACAAGTATTGGAGACATTGGAAATAATACAGATCAGATCTATCTAGCGACAGCTGATGTAGCATCCTTATATACGATAATTAACCACCATGAAGCCAAGGTAGCAACACAATGGACATTAAGAGAATATACTGATTTGAAATATACACAGGAAAATAAATTTTTGGTTGAGTGCCTAGATTTCTTTTTAGTTAACAATTACTTCTGGTATGGACTGGAATATTACCAGCAGAAGATTGGCATAACCATGGGTGCCAAGTTCGCACCTGGTGTAGCGAACCTATTCATGTCCCTATGGGAGGAGGAAGTTATATATAAAAAAATAACTGCAGGAATTGGAACTATACAGACGCTACATTGATGACGTGATAATACTGTGGCAGGGTGATCGGGAGAAATTAGAAATTTTTATTTCTCATCTATATAATAATGAGTAAAATATTTGATTGTCTTGGGAAGTGGATGATAAAAGGATTTTTTGGGGGGGGCTTGAAGATTTAGGTCAATTGTAACAGACTGAAAACTCAAACCTATTTCAAAGAAGTGGATTGTAATAGCTAAATCCCCACACAAAGCTGTCATTTTGATCCATGGCTTATTAATATACCCAAGGGACAGTTCATTAGGCTGAGGAGGAACTGTACAAATAAGGAATGCTATTAATCACAGGCACAACAAATGGGTAATAGATTAATTGAGAAAGGATATGATAAATTGTTTATAGGAGAGAAATCAAAGAGTTGGGATCAATAAGTAGGGATAATTTACTAATAAATAAGAAGAAGATGGACACACACAAAAAGATTTTTCCCATCATTCTGGGTTATAATGCCCAATATAGGAAGGTAGAAAGTATCTTTAAGAAATACTGGACCATTTTGAAAGCTGACAAATATCTTAGAGATATACTGCCTGAGAGGCCACATTTTGTATACAGACGAGCGCCCACAATTAAAGATAAATTAGTGAAAGGGGTGTTGGATCCATCTGGTAAGAGAGGTTGGACCTTCTTTGAAGGAAATTTTTTTTTTCCCTGCAAAAAATGTTATGCATATAATAAAACTAATAAAAACAACTGAGAAGGGATACATTCATAGCCACATCCGCTGGGAAGGAATATTCTATCAAAGACTTTATTTCCTGTAATATTGAGAGGGTTGTTTACATATTTCAGTGTCCATGTTACAAACAATATGTAGGGAGAACCAAGAGACCTCTTAAAATAAGAATTCAGGAACATATCCAGAACATAGTGGATTCTTATCCACTAAACATCATTTATTTAAACATTTCCTGAGATATCACAACAAAGACCCCACAGAGCTCCAATTTTGGGGAGTAGAAGGGTTTAACAGACATTGACGAGGTAACCATAACGTTAGGGTCCTCAGCCAAAAATTGTCCCATTGGATTTATGAGCTCCTGACTTTTGTACCTAAAGGATTAAATGTTGATTTTGATACCAATTGTTTTATCAGTAATTATTGATTTTCATGATCCTTCTTTTTCCCCCTCCTTCTCCCCTTTTTTGGCTTTTTCCTGGTTCCATTCTAATATTTTTTGGTAGTTGTGAGCTATTTTCCCCTTTCTGTTTTTTTATTTTTTGATTTTATACTTATATATACATATGCACTTGTATTACAATTTTTATTTTTTGTTATGCTCCTTATGTTTTTGGTCATTATTTGATGTCAGTAGGCCCATTAGATTAATATTATTGTTCATCATTTTAATTTAATTTAAAAAAATTTTGGTCTTTTTAATATTTTTCATTCCTCTGGCTGTTTTTGTTTTTGTGCTTATGAGCTGTGGATTATTGGTGCTTTACTCTTTTTGCACCATTAGACCTCTCTTTTGGCTAATTTTAACATTATTATTTCCCTATATACATATTTTTTATATTTCTTTGGTCGTTTTTATCTATATGCATTTTCCTTCCCTCTGGCTGGTTTTTGTGCTCATGAGCTCTGGATCATTGGTGCATTTTTCATTTTGCACAACTAGATGTCCCCTCTGTGTCCGAGTAAGGTCTCTTTGCCGCTTTTCTCTCCAGCTGCAGCCATTTCACATTAGCTTGATTGAAGGTCTCTGTCCACTATATATACTATCGCTTGTGCATGTCACCTAGCTACCTCTGATAAAGTCACGTGGTGTGTGACGATACGTCTAAGGTGACGTCAGCGCTCCTATATCGTTCCGACAGGCAGGGTCTTGCTCTCCATTGTTTAATTCTGACCGCTATTTCATGCGTTTTTAACACTATTATCATGTGAGTTCATATGCTTTAAAAAATATATGCCTTTTAAAGAAGCCTACTACGCTTTGCGGTTGTCGAGCTTTATCCAGAGAGTTGGCTGTACTAAAATCAGGTTCCATTTGTGAAGGTCCAGTGACAATTTATAAGGGGAAGAGTGCACAGAGGAGCAAGTTATGTGTTACCCCCACTAATAGGGGAGATGCTTTGTTTGACCTGTGTCCACATACAGGTCCATGCAAGAAGGTGAGAGTTCACCTGGAAGTCTATGTTCACTGTGGTGATTCACATATATTGAAGATTTACAGCACTGGGATTTTGGGTGCAATCACCAGCAGGGAGATTTGTCACTTATTTGGATTTTTTTGAAGAATTGCATTTATTTTTATGTTTTATCATCTTTTGGGACCATCAGTCACGTTATTGTTCGTATATCTATATGTATTGATTTATGCTAGCAGCACAACACTTTCATTTGTTTTAGTTTTATGTGATTGACCAACACAAAGTGGCACAAAATTGTAAAGAGGAAAGAACATGATAAATGGTTTTCAAATTTTTTTAAAAATATCTGAAAAGTGTAGAGTGCATTTGTTTTCAGTCCCCTTTTTATAACCCTAACTAAATTTGTTTTAATCTGTTTTTTATGTCTACACATAAAACACGTATTATCAGCAGCTCATCTATTATTATTCTCCTTATTTGGCAGCGCGATTTTTTTTGCCTTTATTATCACATAAAATGCCAATTAAATACATTTACGTTTTGGTTGTAACATGACAAAATGTGGAAAATTTCAAGGGGTATGAATACTTTTTCAAGGCACTGTGTAAGTTGCTCTCAGAGGTATGTACACAACTCCTTTAACATGTTTGGATAAATGGGGTTAGTGTAGGGAGTGGTGTAAATGTTATTAATATCAGTGCTTAAATATTTGTAACATAGTTTTATAGTTAGAGTAAAAAAAGACACTAGTCCATCTAGTTCAACCAATAAAAAAAAAAACACAAACAAATAGAAAACCCCCATATACACAATCCTATGCCCACAGTTGATCCAGAGGAAAGCAAAACAACCCCAATAACGCATGATCCAATTCACTTTAGTGGGGGAAAATGATTTCCTGATCCCACATGCGGTAATTGGATATTCCCTGGATTAACTACCCTAGGGGTTATTACCTCTAAATATTCGTATCCAGTTATATTTTGTGCATTTTAGGAATGCATCCAGATCATTTTTTAAAAACAATCTCTTGACCTGGCTAGAACCAGTTCTTGAGGAAGTCTATTCCATATTGTCACAGCTCTTACTGTGAAGAAGCCTTTCAGTATGTGAAGGTTAAATCTCTTTTCGTCCAGATGTAAAGAGTGCCCCCTTCGGTAATAACCTGAAAATGAATAACTCTTCAACTAGTTAACTATATGAACCACCTATGTATTTCTACATGTTAATCCTATCCCCCCTTAACCACTTCAAGTCCGGACACTTTTACCCCTTTCCTGTCCAGGCCAATTTTCAGCTTTCAGTGCTATCACACTTTGAATGACAATTGCGCGGTCATGTAACATTGTACCCATATGAATTTTATAGCATTTTTTTTAGATAGATAAAACTTTATTTTGGTGGTATTTATTCACCACTGGGATTTTTATTTTTTTTTTGCTATATAAATGAAAATGTCCAAAAATTTTGAAAAAAAGTGTTTTCTTATAAAATTTTGCAAATAATATTTCTTCATAAATCTTGGTCAAAATGTATTCAGTTATCTTTTTAGTACAAAAAAGAATCCAAATTAGTTTATAACCAAATATTATCATTTTTCAAAATTTGTGTTTACATTTTTATTTTATTTTTTTATATTTGTTTTTTTTTTTGTTAACATACTGTCACCCTAGTAGTACAGTGTCACCATAGTGATGAAGATAAAGGCTGTAAAAGCAATCATTTCTCCTTCTCTCTGGCTGCATTCTTGCAGCTATTGAGAAATACTGTGTGAGCTGTTGTGACTAGCCTTGTACTATGTGACCTCTGTGATCATTCACAGATTTCATAAGTAGTAAGCAATGATGTCAGGAAGTGACATCTTGTTTACTACTGTTCATGTGATCACTGATTGGCCAATCAGTGATCACATGATTGGGACCTCACACAGAGGTCCCGTACAACGATCGTGGAAACCAGATCACAGTGCTGCGTGCTCCCAGGGAGTGCACACAAGCAGGGAAGCAGGGAGGACGTTTATAAATGGCCACCCACCCCTGCACTGCTCCCATCTGGCCGTTAATATACATGGGCCGGATGGGAAGTGGTTTTTCTCCTCTTCTCAAGAGAAAAAATTCTGTTCAGCTAATCTTTCCTCATATACAGGTGAAACTCGAAAAATTAGAATATCGTGCAAAACTTCATTTATTTCAGTAATGCAACTTAAAAGGTGAGACTAATATATGAGATAGACCCATTACATGGAACGCAAGATAGTTCAAGCCGTGATTTGTCATAATTGTGATGATTATGGCTCACAGCTCATAAAAACCCAAATCCACAATCTCAGAAAATTAGAATATTGTGAAAAGGTGCAATATTCTAGGCTCAAAGTGTCCCACTCTAACCAGCGAATTAAGCCATAACACCTGCAAAGGGTTCCTGAGCCTTTAAATGGTCTCTCAGTCTGGTTCAGTAGGAATCACAATCATGGGAAAGACTGCTGACCTGACAGTTGTGCAGAAAACCATCATTGACACGCTGCATAAGGAGGGAAAGCCTCAAAAGGTAATTGCAAAAGAAGTTGGATGTTCACAACGTGCTGTATCAAAGTACATTAATAGAAAGTTATGTGGAAGGGAAAAGTGTGGAAGAAAAAGGTGCACAAGCAGCAGGGATACCATAGCCTGGAGAGGATTGTCAGGAAAAGGCCATTCAAAAGTGTTGGGGACTTTCACAAGGAGTGGACTGAGGCTGGAGTCATTGCATCAAGAGCCACCACACACAGACAGATCCTGGACATGGGCTTCAAATGTCGTATACCTCTTGTCAAGCAGTTCCTGAACAACAAACAACGTCAGAAGCGTCTTACCTGGGCTAAAGAAAAACAGACCTAGCCTGTTGCTCAGTGGTCATTAGCCACTACTCTCTGAATACGGTCTTTTGGCTAGTTTTCTATCCATTTATAAATGGAATCTTCTAAGCCTGCAGACTTTAATGTACACTTTTAGCCAGGTGTGGTTAACTGTGTCAAATACTTTGGCAAAATACAAGAATACTCTGTTCACACCCACTCCTTTGTCTAATTTTGTGCTTACCTCATAAAAAAGAAATCAGATTTGTTTGACAACTTCTGTCTTTTGTGAATTCATGCTGACTATTGTTTAAAATATTATTTTCTGGTAAAAACTAAATCTTGAAGAGCAGTCCTCAACCTTGGAGAATTTGGTGTCTTAAAATTGAGTGTTTTATCTTTCCAGTATGTGTTTGTTGTTTACAGCTTACGGTCAATGAAGTCATGTAATGGTCACTGCTAGCCAGATGTTCCCTTTATATGAACATTATTAATAAGTTCTGCATGGTTTGAGATTAAGAAATCCTGCAGAGCGTAATTTCTAGTTGAGGCCTCTATGAACTGTAACATTAAAGTGTCTTTTAATAGGTTTATAAATCCCTGCCCTGTTAGGCCTCATGTACAGTGCTGCTCCTACTTGTGAGTTTAGGAGCTTTTGGCATTTTTTTGCGAAAGCCCCTGAACTCAACTGAATAAAAGTTTATGTATCCATGCACACACACAGAGTTTAGGAGCAGCAGAGTGTTAAACGTTCCTCTCCTGAATGTGATTTTTCTGCATTCAGAAGAGGAACGTTTTGGCCAAAAAATGCTAAATGCGTCTCAACACTAGCCACGTTTGGCTTTTGGGCGTTTATGTCAGTTGAAAATACTGTGGCCAATCACATGAATAAATGTCCAAGTGCTAAACGCGATACCACATTCACGTGCATTTTTGCCGCATTTAGCATTTTTCTGTTGCCAGGAGAGCTAAATGTCTAGGGGAGTTCATGTGTACATGAGGCATTAGTATTCCAGACATACCAGAATGCCAGTCATTTTCAGGGTAGTTAAAATTGCCTATTATCTCTGTCCCAGCCCTTGCAGCCCTTTGTATCTGTGCAAGGAGCCGAGTCTCCACCTCCTCATTAGCCTGTTGAATGGACAATGAAGCATTCACCAATAAATATCTTGGTAAATAAAACAAAATTACAGTCTTAACATTTGTCATTCGTTCAGTAACATTTTCTGTATTTCCAATGTGCACACAGCAAACAACATTTGTCCTGTAAGCTAAATATGTACTGTAACTGTAGCTTATAGTGTTGAAACTGTTTTTCCTGGGGAAGTGTTTTTTGTTCACATTTTTTTAATAATGCATCCGCATGTATGCAGCAATGGAGCAACAGCTCCAGGATGGATACCGCTGCGACAGATGTGAGCAGGTTTCCCTTATGGAAATCACGTTAGAGATCTGGAGGAGCAAGTTGCAACACTGGGCAGAACCAACAACCTTGTAAGGGGTCTTCTGCTCTCAGGTAGCTAATGGGATTGATGTGGAGGGCAGAGAGGCTAATTAGGATTATCAGGCAGGAAGATGGTTTACTGTAACGAGAGGGAGTGGTAGGGGCTCACAGAAAAGGAAGGCCAGTCCTGGGTTTGTACACCCAAACAGATTTGCCAAGTTGGGTTAAAATGTGGGGGTGGCAAGCTCAGGGGTGGCAGCCCTGGATGTCACTGCTATCCCTAACAGCAGGGAGGGCAGACCATCTGGGAGGGGTGGTTAGGGTAGTGCAGGAAGGCCTAGACAGCTGGTGGTAGTAGGGGATTCTATAATCGGAAGGACTGATAGAATAATTTGTCACCAGGATCGCCTCAACTGAATGGTTTGTTGTCTCCCTGGTGCCAGGGTTCTGCACGTGGTGGACCAGGTTGATAAATTATTGGGATGGGCTGGGTATGACCCAGCTGTCTTGGTCCATGTTGGAACCAATGACAGAATACATGGAAGGTGTAGGTTCCTTAAGAATCAATTTAAAGAACTGGCCGCAAGTTGAAGGGAAGAACCTCCAAGGTGATGTTCTCTGAAATATTACTTGTGCCATGCGCAACTCAGGAAAGACACGGGGAGATTAGAGAACTCAATGCATGGCTGAAGACCTGGTGTAAGAGGGAAGGATTTGGGTTTCTAAAGCACTGGGCTGATTTTTCATTTGGGTGCAGCCTATATGCTAGAGGTGGTTTGCACCTAAATGGAAGGGGGTCTGCTGTGCTGGGGGAAAGGTTTATGGGAAGGCTGGAGGAGTATTTAAACTAGGATCGAGTGGGGAGGGAGAATTAGATTGTAATGGGGTAGACAGATCAGACAGGGATCAGTACTTATTGGTGGGTGGATTTGGGGAAAGATGGGGGGAAGGCGATGGCAGATAAGAAGGTTCCCATATTACAAACAACCAATGGAATTGGTACCATTTGTATGAAAATGAAAAATATGTAAAATACGTGTGAACAAGGTGTCAATGAATTAACCTCCCTGGCAGTATTCCTGAGTGTAGCTCGGGGTAAAGTTTCAGTACCACAAGCGGTAACGCCGAGCTCCACTCGGGCTTACCATGTGGTGCTGCTCCGCGATCCCTCGATCACTTACCTTGTCCTTCGCTCCCGCGATGTCCCTCCTGCAGTGTCCCCAGCAATGTAATCCAGCGGATGCTGGCATCTGTCATCTGGGTTCCGTCCCCTGCGAGCGTCGGGACGTACGGGGGACGGAACGGCGGGAAATTTGAAAATGACAAAAAGTGACATTCACTAAAATCACATAGTAAAACATTACTGTATCAAACCATTTCACATACATTTTGTCCCTAGTGCTTTGTCCTGTGCCCTGCCTGCATTTTTACTGTTCTGAGAAACGTCCATGGCGTCCAATAAACGTCCCTTTATGTCAAAAGCGGTTTTAGACCAGCTAGAGAACAGCGATAGTAAATTAGAACTACTTGCAGAATTGAGTGATAATAATTCGTGGGGAAATTCGTCATCAGACACTGAAAACGATTTTGAGACTTTGTTCAGTGATGTGCGAACTTGGCGCTCTATTTCAAATGTCAGTGTTTTTGGTTTGATTATATTATTGAATTAAATTTATTATTATATTATTTTTTATGATTATTTATTAAATTATAATTTATGTTTTCGTGTTTCAAGTTTTATCCTACCCGGGATGTTTACTAGACTCTTGCTCGGACAGATTTCAGTGAGTTATTACTAAATATTACAGGTCTACAATAAAAACATGTTTCCATGGAAACAAATTTACCGCTTTAAGCACAGAAATATGGACATAATCAGACCGCTAGGGAGGTTAAAGTGTTTGTTCACCAACGCCAGAAGTCTGCCAGGCAAAATAGGTGCGTTGGAAGCTTTGGTGAATGAATAGAACTATGATTTAATTGGTATTGCTGAATCTTTGCCTCATTCTTCACATAACTGGGCTATTAATATTCCTGACTATGTTCTCTGTCAGAGAGACAGGGTAAATAGGAAAGGTGGTGATGTCTGTGTCTATGTGAGAAGTGATCTCAGAGCTAATGTGAAATAGGACCTAGTTGATGGAGAGTGTGATGAGGCTGAAGTATTATGGATGGAACTGCACATGGGGGTACGTACTACAAAGGTAATCATTGGAGTTTGTTATAGGCCTCCCAGTGTTTATGAGGAGGTGGAGACTCAGCTCCTTGCACAGATTGAAAGGGCTGCAAGGGCTTCGACAGTGATAATAATGGGGGATTTTAAGTACCCGGAAATTGACTGGAGTAATGGTACTGCAGGAACAGTTAAGGGGCAAAATTTTTGAAACCTAATACAGGAAAATTGTATGGTACAGTTCATAGAGGCCCCAACTATAAATGATGCTCTGCTGGACCTGGTAATCTCAAACCTTGCAGAGCTTATTACAAATGTCCATATAAAAGAACATCTGGATAGCAGTGACCATAACATGATTTAATTTGTTAGCTGTAAACTGCAAGCACATACGGGAAAAATAAAAATGCTCAATTTTTAGAGAGCTAATTTTCCAAGGCTGAGAGCTGCTCTCCAAGACTTAGACTGGGAGGGAATATTGGCATCGATGAACAAAACTCAGAAATGGGAGTTCTTCAAAAAGACTATGTGAACACACTGCAAAATATATTCCCATGGGCAACAAGTTTAAAAGGCTAAAAATCAAACCTATGTTGTTTACGGCCAAAGTTAAAAAAGCTATAGATAATAAGAAAAAAAGCTTTCATTAAAATAAAAATGAAGGAATGCTATCGTTTAAACATTACAAAGAATATAACAGAATATGCAAAAAGGAGATAAAGGCTGAAAAATTGAGAACGAACAACAGATTGCAAAAGATATCAGGACCAACCCCAAAAAATTCTTCAAATATATTAATAGTAAAAGGTCAGGTCCGAGCATGTAGGCCATTTACAAAATAATCTAGAGTGGTTGACTGGGGACAAAGAGAAGGCAAATTTACTAAATACCTTTTGGACACGAAGCCATTACCTTCTTCAGCTCTGTGTATACAAAGGAGCATGGGGGAGCTGTTGTCCATAATGGGCATGGTATTGACACAGCTCCAGATGATACACATTGGCTCACAATTGATATGATCCAAAAATATTTAGACAGAATAAAGGTTAATAAAGCACCTGGACCAGATGGCATACACCCACGGGTCCTTAAAGAATTGAGCTCTGTCATTTCAAAGCCATTTTTTTCAAATTTTTAGGGACTCTTTAATGACTGGCATAGTACCACTGGATTGGCGTAAGGCCAATGTGGTGCCAGTATTTAAAAAGGCGTCAAAATCTTTACCAAGTAATTATAGACCTGTTCGTTTAACTTCTATAGTTGGGAAGATACTGGAGAGTTTAATAAAAGACCACATCGATGCGTTCTTGCTGGAAAAAATAATTTTAAGCAACAGACAGCATGGATTCATGAAAGACAGAAGTTGTCAAACAAATCTGATTTTTTTTCATGAGCAAAACCTTGGACAGAAGGGTGGCGGTGGACGTGGTATACTTGGATTTTGCAAAATTGTTTGACACAGTTCCCCACACACGGCTAATGTGAAAGGTAAAGTCTACTGGCTTGGAAAAATCCATATGTAAATGGTTTGAATATGATCTTTTAGCCAGTTTTCTAAGAGTAGTGGTTAATGCTTCATACTCTGCATGGCCTTGGGTTGTCAGTGGTGGGACCCTTACTTTTTAATATATTTATAAACGATATAGGGTCTGGGATTAAAAATCCCATTTAATTCTTTGCAGATGACACCAAGCTGTGCAGTGGAATAACATCCTTACATGATGTCTTCAATTTACAAGCCAACCTCAATGCTCTGTTTTAATTGGGCAACTGTGGCAAATGAGGTTTAATGTTGATAAATGTAAGGTTATGCACTTGGGGGCTAAGAATATGCATGCATCATACATACTAGGGGGAGTACAACTGGGGGAATCAATGGTGGAGAAGGATCTGGGAGGTCTGGTAGATCACAAGCTTAATAATGGCATGCAATGCCAAGCTGCGGTTTCTAAAGCGAGCAAAATCCTCTCTTGTATTAAAAGAGGTATAGACTCCAAAGAGAGAGATATCATATTACCCCTGTACAAATCATTAGTAAGACCTCATCTGGAATATGCAGTTCAGTTTTGGGCACCAATTCACAAAAAGAACATTGGGGAATTTGAGAAAGTACAGAGAAGGGCAACCAAACTGATAAGAGGCATAGTGGAGCTCAGCTATGGGGAAAGATTAGAGGAACTAAATTTATTCTCTCTTGAGAAGAGGAGATTAAGGGGGATATGATCAACATGTATAAATACATCAGTGGTTCATATAGTGAACTCGGTGTAGAGCTATTCACCCTGAGGTCAACACAGAGGACAAAGGGGCACTCTTTATGTCTGGAGGAAAAAAAAAAAATAACCAAACACGGAAAGGTTTCTTCACAGTGAGAGCTGTGAAAATGTGGAATAGAGTCCCTCAAGAGTTGGTTCTGGCCAGCTCCGTGGATTGCTTTAAAAAAGGCCTGGATTCTTTCTTGGATACACAGAATATAACTTGTTACTAACATTTATAGGTAAAGTTGATCCAGGGAATATCCGATTGCCTCTCTGGGGATCAGGAAGGCATTTTTTTTCCCCTGCAGAAGCAAATTGGATCCTGCTTTGCTGTGTTTTTTTGCCTTCCTCTGGATCAACTGTGGGTATATGATAACTTTTTTTTTTTTTTAATGGTTGAACTGGATGGACTTTTGTCTTTTTTCAGCCAGACTAACTATATGTACCTAAAGTAAAAAAACAAAACAAAAATTACATCTTATAAAATTTGGTTTAGATTTACTTTCAAATATATAGTGCAAGGGCCTGCCAGATTGCATACAAATTAAACTCATATTTATATGGTTTTGGTAAATCTAAAGAAAAATTGTACAAGAAAACTGTATAATGTATGACCAGCCTAAAGGGAAAATCTTTATTTTCCAGCCATTCTGAGCAGCGACCATTGTCAATTACTTGGGCTTTTTTTTTTTCTCATAAGCTTTTTGAACTCCATCTTCCCCTGGTAGTGTTCATTCCACATCGTATGCCAGCTTGGTCATTGTGGATACACACAATCAGAGATAACATTTTGATCATTAACATAGGTATAAGATAATTAGGGTTTTATAGTATCATTGCATGTTTTGCATTGGATTACTTAATGTACTGTAGACTTTAAGACAGACACACTGCCAGTGTCAACCCTCACAAACTATGTCTTGTATTTCTTTTTCAGTTTTACCGTAAAGGCATTTCTCACCCTTTCAAGATATTTTGCAGTCCCTGGTTCATTGACCATGCTGTACTCCTAGTGGGCTATGGGGACCGTAAGTTGTAAATCGCACATATTTGCTTTGCCTATAATAATGTGTACTTTAATTACATCACTTTCATTTTGCACAGGTAATAGGATGCCTTACTGGGCGATCAAGAATAGCTGGGGAACAGACTGGGGAGAACAGGTAAAAACAAATACTCTTAGCTACCCTTTACTTCAATGCAGTAGTCCTTGACCTAAAAGATAATGCCTGTGCTTGAGTAATTAAGTGTTCAACTAATGCAGTAATGTATTACTTTTTCAGCAGTTTCCCTAAACAATATTTCCTTGAATTCAGCATATGTCAAACTAGGACAGTCAGTCAGGGCTTCGATCAAGCTATCTACAAAGGAAAGCTTCTGTGAGAAGCTGGGCATTTGGGGGGATGACTTCATATTCCTGTCAACAATGTGTCAACTCAACTATGATGTACTCATATGGCCACAATGGGAATCATTACTAATATATGGAAGGCGAGTATTTTATTTGGTAGAAATAAGGTAGTACTATTGCATTCTGGAGCAGATTTCTGCTGCATAGTGCTGGGAAAGTGACAAAGGAGTGGAGTGCTGCTAGGATAGTGCTAGCAAAAAACAAGCACCAACTTGTGTCTAACTGCAGTTTTTCAAACTAAGATATGCTGCATATGTGCTCCCTTTCTAGTTTGTAAAGTAATCAAACCTGTTTATTTAATAACACAATGTAAAGAGCAATAGTGTCAAGTAACCCATGACATCTGATTAGAAATTAGTTTTTGTCAAACTCAGTTCATGAATCATGGATTAGACTGCTACCTACAGGAAGATTGGACACTGTTTTGCAAAACCGTCAGGCCATTGGGGGATCACTTTTACCCACTTTCAGCAAAAATTGTTTCACAGCATGAAAGATTGTGGGCCTGGTTTTCCACTCACTCTGGGTTTAATGCATATTTCATAGGGGAAATGGGCATGATACGTGCTAGTGCTTGCAGGTTTTTATTTGTAATCTTTCATTCATTCAAATCATTTCATCATTTTGCCTTTCTTGCTTTTTCCCCTGGCAATATCTAGCACATAACGGAGGGCAAGTCACTGTGCAGATGTGGGCCAACTCATTTACCAATCCTCCTTTTCTGAAGCCTTAAATTTGACTGTGACAGGGAAAGTTTATTATGAAAAATCTGCACACCCTCACCCATGGCTCTGCATCTGTATCTCAAGCCTCTCCTAAACGTTCTGTTGTGGTTGATACCAGCTACCTAAGAACAGCTGCCTTTTCTAGCCCACGTTCAGTAGACCCAGTTAATTCATGCCTTATCAAGGCTACTGCCATTCAGACACTCTATCTTTGACCCTATAGTCTAGAAACTAAAGTCACTTTCCTGCTCCATGTACTTGTTGGGTTCCTTGTTGTGGTCTGTTTTGCCTATGGTTTACCCAAACGCGTGCTGATTGAGTGAAATCTCTGAGAAGGGACACGAAACTGGCATGATCTGATCCCCAAGTCATTTCATATGTGGATCTGGTCAATTTCCATCTCTAACTATCAGGCGTCTTGCATTAGCTGTCAGGAATGGACTTGCCAATAGTGGTGGGACTCACCTGCCTTGTGGGCTGCAGTACCAGGGCTGGCCAGCGGGTGCTCTCAACAACCAGAGGTTCACTTCGGCAATTAGCCATCACCTGGGGCTGATTGCAGGTGGTGTATTTAAGGGATGGCCAGACCTGCTGTCGGTGCCTTGGTGTGTGTTTTTCCATGGGCCCCTGTATCTTGTAACCTGCATTCCTGTTCCTGCCTGACTTGTTGCCGACCCTGCCTGATCCTGACCTCTGCTGACTTCTCCTGTTTGATCCCTGGCTTGGGACCCTGACCATTCTCTCCGCCTGCTCCTCCTGTACCTACCTGCCCGATAGTTATCAACCCGGCCTGCCTGACTACGTTGTGCTCTATATGTGTTTGTACCTGTGTATCTATATCAGTTTAGGTTTGGGTTTGTTTCACCTTGTTGTATGTATTTGTGTTAGCTTGGGGTTTGGTGCACTGCATTTGTATTTGTATTGTTAGTCTTAATAAATTGTCTTATTTATACCATATCTGAAGCCTGCGTTTCCCTGTGTCAGTACACACACCTCTGGTCATACCCGGAGCCCTGACATTAGCATACTATCTATCTAATTGCATAGGATCTTATGGTTGAACTGCTGGTCAATGGAAAAGGCTTGCTGCAGTTTCCTTTGAGGGTAACCAACTCTTCAAAGCTTCTCAGGGTGCGATAATAAAGAATAATGCACCTATCTCCCCCAAGACTATAAGGGCAGAGGTCATGAAGGTAACCGTACTGTTTCTTTACTACTGCCAAACATCGCTTTCTTAACTTGAGGACTGCCACCACCTATTGTCAAACCAAAACGGATTCCTTCATGGGATCCTGCAGACTTTGAAAAAAGCACCAAACCTACTGAAAAATCCTGATCATCATGAATATTTGCCCTCACCTGTGGATTCAAATGTAGAAAGATGTCTGTCCGCTTTCTCAGAGGGGTGTGGGATATATGCTAGCTCTCCTCTTTCCCCAAAAAACTTTCTTACATTAAGACTTTCAGTTTCTTCTCAGCATTTGGCAGACCTCTGGTCACCCACAGAGGCAAAACTACTGATCCACATTCTAGAAGTTGGAGCAAATCGTCTGTCCCTCCTTTCTTGTACTGTGCTACTGATTGGCCACTTGGTCTGGATTTAGTCAGACAACACAACAATCTCCAGGAAGGAACAAAATTAATTGCAGCTGCCAGGGAAGTATAATTCAGCAGAACCTACAAAAGTAGATTGCAGGTCTTCAGACACAACGGCAAAGCCAGTGGATGCACTTGTGGCACCATGGGTTAATTTCTTTATGATTTAATGCCTTCCATACTCAGTATTTGATATCGATTATCTACTTTGGAGGATCAAAATAGAAGCCATTAAAGTGATTCTAATAGCTTCAGTTTGGCCCAGAAGGGCTTGGTAAGCCAACAATGATTCATCTGCTGGCAAACCCCCCATTGCCTTTGCTTTATTGACCAGATCTACTGTCCTAGGGGACTGATCTTACACTACACTTCTTGGCTACAGGCTTTAATAGCATAGCTTTTGAATCCCAGGAGATCATCTTGGATTCTGTGATTCCTGCCATGGTTAACACCTGCTAATTTACCATGGCATCTGGAAGACTTTTGTTTGGTGTGAGGCTGTGTTGTCATTTTGCAAAGGCCATTGGCCTATTGTTTGTATATTTGGACCTTTGCTCAGACATTCATGTATATAGTTTTCCCTTATTAGGTCACCGCATCAACCTTTGAATTTGGTGTCATCAGCTTGTCAGAACTTTGACCTTTTGTGCCAATCAGGGACAGTTCCTTGACTCATTTTTTCCACAGTGGAGCATGTCTTATGGAAATTACATTGGCAGAGATGGTTTCTAAGCTGACTGTTTTGTCCTGTAAGGAACCCTTTTTGGTACTCTAGAATGACAAGGCTTTGCTAAGGCTAAGAGCTTCCTTTTTTCTTTAAGTAATTTGCTTTATATTTGATGAGAACCGTTAAGATGTATTTGAACACCACAGCTTTCTCCAGAAGTCAAATTTAGTTTGTCATTTCAAAAGGTTCCCAGAAAGGTGTTCAAGCATTAAGTTCCACCATATAATGGTGGAGTTACAACTGTGTTGTTTAGGCATATGAGTTGAAGGGTAACTCCCTTTGCTGTTGAAGCCTAATGCACTGGGGCAGTCAGTTTTTATTGTACAGACTCAGTATGCACCACTTTACTTACAGTGAAGAAAATAAACAAAGATTTTGTAAGTTTGCCCACTTACAAAGAAATGAAGGGTCTTTAATTTTTAGCAAAGGTGTATTTTAAATGATAGAGACAGAATATCAGCCAAAAATGCAGAAAAAACACGATACAAATGTTATAAGCTGAGTTGCAGTTTAGTGAATAAAATAAGCATTTCATCCCCTACCAACTAACAATAATTCTGGCTCCCACAGACTGGCTATGTGCTCATGTGTAGAACAAAGATCCTCCTGTGCTCCTATGTGAAAAAGAAAAAGGTGAATCTATTCACAGCAAAGCTGCTGGCATCCTACCTAATACCATATAGGTCATGAGACAAAAAAAAAAACTGTGATGCAGCGCTAATAAATACAAATAGATTATAAAAAACAAATAAATAACAAATAATTGACATAAAAAATGTGACACTAGATGATAGATCTATGCACTAGATCAAAATGTGACCACACAAGTAATAGTGACCCCAATCCACATGGGGATAATACAAACATTGACCCCAAGTGCCCTAATGGGACACTACAATAGGAAGCAAACACAACAGTGAATCCCTAATAAGGGATGAAAAATGCAGATAGTCACACAGTGAAAATCACATCAATAAATCACAAGGTGTCACAAAGTGTCTAAATAATAGTGCGGTGTTCTTCCTTTCCATGCATGAAGTGGATGCAACGCACCCTCAGTGCGACCCGACAAAAATAGCTGAAGTGGCCTCTCACCTCAAACTTCACGACCCTGCAGGGTCATACAGCACATACAGTCAGGTCCATAAATATTGGGACATTGAAACAATTCTAACATTTTTAGCTCTATACACCACCACAATGGATTTGAAATGAAACGAACAAGATGTGCTTTAACTGCAGACTGTCAGCTTTAATTTGAGGGTATTTACATCCAAATCAGGTGAACGGTGTAGGAATTACAACAGTTTGCATATGTGCCTCCCACTTTTTAAGGGACCAAAAGTAATGGGACAATTGGCTTCTCAGCTGTTCCATGGCCAGGTGTGTGTTATTCCCTCATTATCCCAATTACAATGAGCAGATAAAAGGTCCAGAGTTCACTTCAAGTGTGCTATTTGCATTTGGAATCTGTTGCTGTCAATTCTCAAGATGAGATCCAAAGAGCTGTCACTATCAGTGAAGCAAGCCATCATTAGGCTGAAAAAACAAAACAAACCCATCAGAGAGATAGCAAAAACATTAGGCGTGGCCAAAACAACTGTTTGTAACATTCTTAAAAAGAAGGAACACACCGGTGAGCTCAGCAACACCAAAAGACTCGGAAGACCACGGAAAACAACTGTGGTGGATGACTGAAGAATTCTTTCCCTGGTGAAGAAAACACCCTTCACAACAGTTGGCCAGATCAAGAACACTCTCCAAGAGGTAGGTGTATGTGTGTCAAAGTCAACAATCAAGAGAAGACTTCACCAGAGTGAATACAGAGGGTGACATCTAAAAAAGCCTTCACAGTTCTGGAACAACATCCTATGGACAGATGAGACCAAGATCAACTTGTACCAGAGTGCTGGGAAGAGAAGAGTATGGAGAAGGAAAGGAAATGCTCATGATCCTAAGCATACCACCACATCAGTGAAGCATGGTGGTGGTAGTGTCATGGCGTGGGCATGTATGGCTGCCAATAGAACTGGTTCTCTCGTATTTATTGATGATGCGACTGCAGACAAAAGCAGCAGGATGAATTCTGAAGTGTTTCGGGCAATATTATCTGCTCATATTCAGCCAAATGCTTCAGAACTCATTGGACGCCGCTTCACAGTGCAGATGGACAATGACCCAAAGCATACTGCAAAAGCAACCAAAGAGTTTTTTAAGGGAAAGAAGTGTAATGTTATGCAATGGCCAAGTCAATCACCTGACCTGAATCCGATTGAGCATGCATTTCACTTGCTGAAGACAAAACTGAAGGGAAAATGCCCCAAGAAGAAGCAGGAACTGAAGACAGTTGCAGTAGAAGCCTGGCAGAGCATCACCAGGGATGAAACCCAGCGTCCGGTGATGTCTATGCATTCCAGACTTCAGGCTGTAATTGACTGCAAAGGATTTGCAACCAAGTATTAATAAGTGAAAGTTTGATTTATGATTATTATTCTGTCCCATTACTTTTGATCCCTTAACAAATGGGAGGCACATATGCAAACTGTTGTAATTCCTACACCGTTCACCTGATTTGGATGTAAACACCCTCAAATTAAAGCTGACAGTCTGCAATTAGAGCACATCTTGTTAGTTTCATTTCAAATCCATTGTGGTGGTGTATAGAGCCAAAAATGTTAGAATTGTATCTGTCCCAATATTTATGGACCTGACTAACTCCCCTCTGGATTCTCAACGTACCGCTCTAATGGCCAGATGATGAAAATAGATGGTAGGCAGGGACAGATCAGCAGATGGATAAGCACTCTCAAACCTCATCACTCATATCCATAAAACGACAAGGGAACACAATCCCCATAGTATAATAATCAGGGTAAAATCCACAATGCAGAGTACACAGCATGAAGAAAAAGCGTTTCTCAAATCCAAAAATAGCGCCACACCGGAAGTACGTCAATGTCGTCCAATGCCGTCGACGTGTTGCGCCACGTGACCTCGTGACTTCATCAGGACATCAATGTCCATCTGCTGACCTGTCCCTGCCTACCATTTATTTTCATCATCTGACCATTAGAGTGGTACGTTGAGGATCCAGAGGGGAGTTATGTGCTTAATGACCCTGCAGGGTCGTGAAGTTTGAGGTGAGAGGCCACTTCAGCTATTTTTGTCAGGTCGCACTGAGGGTGCGTTGCATCCACTTCATGCATGGAAAGGAAGAACACCGCACTATTATTTGGACACTTTGGCCCTGATTTACTACCAGGCAGACTCAGTTAAATCAATCAAGACCTGTCAGTCTTCTGAGCGGCGTCTAGCAATCTCATTGACGAACGTCTACTTTGCTATTAGTAAATGTGAAATCACGTCTGGCACATTTTTAGGTGCAATACTGGATATGTTCACTAGATGGCGCACAAGCACGGGCTATGTAGCCTTGGCGTTTTTCTGTTAGCAAAAGAGAATATTTAGAATGTAACATAATTAGTACACCTATAATTTTTTTTTTTTTTGCTGTTTCTCCAAAATGATCAGACAACTAATGCATTTACTAATGAATGTCATACATTCTATTTTCAAATGTTCTAATTTCCCAATATAATGATATATCTTCATTCTCTTTAATCACGTAACTATTCTATGTTAAAGTCAAGTGCAGCGCCTTTAAATACATTTGATCAATAATGAACGCATGTAAAAACCAAAAAGTGCAAATAATTGCAATAATGATGTAAAATGGTAAATGGTGCTAAAATAAGTTCATATAATCATTCCTGAATAATGGAATGTCCTTCGTGTGAGAGTACCAACTCAGAGAGTGCCTATGAATGGCACGTGTGGTTTCTCCGTGACGGACAGTAGTGCATGAACTTGTGAAAGATAAACCACCCTTGGGACTGGTCTACACTCACCAGAACAAAAGTATTAATGCGCATGGGTTATACACATCACACATCTGGGGGTGCAGCGTTATGCTGGCAGCTATGGGTTAGTCATCCAGCTCCAGCCATCCATCCATCAGGGTGGGTGCCCAAATGGTCCTGAGGAGGAATTAGCTCAGCCACAGGAGCCAGAAAGGTGCTTAATAGTGTAGTACACTGTCACAAGGGTGAATGACCTTTCACGAGTTCATGCACTACTGTTCGTGGTTATATTTATCTTGTGTAATGCCATTTTAGTAGTCTATATAATTTGACCAGCGCTCGCTTTATCATTTTTAAGCAATGTAACTATTCTACATTGTATCTCAAACTGTGTCCCCCACAGTGGTTTAGTGGTTAGAGCTCAGAACTTACAGCACTTGGGTCATGGGTTCTAATCCCAGTCATGGCTACATCCCAGTTTGCATGCTTTCCCTGTATGGATGTGTTTCTGCCAACACTCAAAAGACATGCTGTTAGGTTCATTGGACCTAGTTACATGAGTTTCTTCCCTTAGATTATAAGCTCCTTGACATTTATGAACGTTAAAAAAATGGAGATCAATTTTCTGGCTTGTGTCAGTGCCAGGAATATTGATCAATCAATTATAATTTTGCCTAATTACTAGAAAGTGGATGAATGTTACCTGCATCCTGTTATGCCAATTAGGAAATGTGCAAGTTTCATGCTGTGTATATTTCATTGTAACTTTTTTCTCTTCTTTTAAATCTGTCTCCTTATACAACTTGACCCCCTCCCCCACCCCATCATCACCTGTCCCATATGCAAATCTATGGATCACTGCCCCACTCTTTTTAATTATTTACTGATCAAATGAATGTGTCTCATTTTCTATCAGCTACAGCTCAGATCTCACATTATTATACAATTGCTGATTGTATATCACCACTAGTCTGATTGAATTCACAATCCCTGGTCAGTCCCGTTCCCTTACCTCTAATAATCTTTAGGACCAGTTCACACTACATGTGTTTCAGTTGCTTTTTCGGCATCACAAACGCACAGAAAGAAGGTTATATGGTTGTCAATGTCATAGTTCACATCAGCACTTGCATTTTCAGTGCATTGCAGGTGCTGTAAACAAAGTTGACCACGCTGCATTATTTCTGCACAGAACTGTACTGGAACACATTTAAACGTCCTTGAATGTACTAAAACGCACATGTCCCTAATTAAATTGAATAAAAAGAAAGTAGAAAAAACCAACTGGAAGGGATACAAAAATGCAATGCAACGTGTCCAAAACGCATCCAAAATGTACTGGAACACACTAAACATACAGTTGCAAGAAAAAGTATGTGAACCCCTTGGGATTACGTGGAGTTTTGCATGAATTGGGCATAAAATGTGCTCTGAACGTCATCTAAGTCACAACAATAGAAGAACACAGTCTGCTGAACATAATACTACACAAACATTAGATATTGCCATGGTTTAATTGCACATAACATGTAAACATTCACAGTGCAGGGAGGAAAAAGTATGTGAGGCCCTAGCTTAATGACTTCTCCCAGAGCTAATTGGAGCCAGGAGTGAGCCAACCTTGACTCCAATCAGTGTGATGATATTGGATGTGCTGCTGACAGCTGTCCTGCCCTTAAAAAACACACACCTGTTTTGGGTTTACTGGTTTCAAGAAGCACTGTCTGATGTGAACCATGCCTCACAGAAAAGAGCTCTCAGAAGAGCTACAATCAAGAATTGTTGACTTGCATGAAGCTGGAAAGGGTTACAAAAGTATCTCCAAAAGCCTTGATGTTCATGTGTCCACGGTAAGACAGACTGTCTACAAATGGAAAAAGTTTAGCACTGTTGCTACTCTCCCTAGGCGCGGTCATCCTGTAAAAATGACTGCAAGAGCACAGCGCAGAATGCTGCATGAGGTAAAGAAGAATCCCAGAGTGTCAGCTAAAGACCTACAGAAATCTCTGGCATATGCTAACATTTTTGTTGACACATCTACAATAAGGAAAACATTAAACAAGAATGGAGTACATGGGAGGACACCACGGAGGAAGCCATTGCTGTCCAAAAAGAAGATTGCAGCACGTTTGAAGTTTGCAAAAGAGCACCTGGATGTTCCACAGCACTACTGGCAAAATATACTGTGGACAGATGAAACCAAGATTGAGTTGTTTGGGAAGAACACACAACACTATGTGTGGAGAAAAAAAGGCACAGCACACCAACATCAAAACCTCATCCCCACTGTAAAACATGGCCGGGGGAGCATCATGGCCTGGGGCTGCTTTGCTGCCTCAGGGCCTGAACTGATTGTTGTCATTGATGGGAAAATGAATTTCAGAGTTTATCAAGACATTTTGCAGGAAAACGTACAACCATCTGTCCTCCAACTGAAGCTCCGCAGAGGATGGGTGATGCAACAGGACAATGACACAAAGCATACAAGTAATTCAACAAAACAATGGCTGCAACAGCACAGAATACGCCTTCTGGAGTGGCCCAGTCAGAGTCCTGACCTCAACCTGATTGAAATGCTGTGGCATGACCTTAAGAGAGCGATTCACACCAGACATCCCAAGAATATTGCTACACTGAAACAGTTTTGTGAAGAGGAGTGGTCCAAAATTACTCCAGATTGTTGTGCAGGTCTGATCTGCAACTACGGGAAACGTTTGGTTGAGGTTATTGCTGCCAAAGGAGGGTCAAACAGTTATTAAGTCCAAAGGTTCACATACTTTTTCCTCCCTGCACTGTGAATGTTTACATGTTATGTGCAATTAAACCATGGCAACATCTAATGTTTGTGTAGTATTATGTTCAGCAGACTGTGTTCTTCTAATGTTGTGACTTAGATGACGTTCAGAGCACATTTTATGCCAAATTCATGCAAAACTCCACGTAATCCCAATGGGTTCACATACTTTTTCTTGCAACTGTACATGCCAAAAGGGCATGCAAAAACGCATCAGGAACACATCTACACTGTTTCTATAGTGTGAACTGGCCCTTAGGACTTGTTCACACCATTGGTGGTGCAGAAACGCATGCAAGAACACACATTTTCCAGCACAGCAAAAAAATGCAATGCCCTTTGCAGATGTGCACGGTTAGGTGCAACACACTTTTAAAATAATATGCCTGCAGTATTTTTGCATGTTCCCACACATTAGGCAGCCCATTGAAATTAACGAGCTGAGAAAAAAAAAAAAAAGTAAAAAATGCCCCATTCACAAAGGTCCTCTGGCCTGTACAGCATGAATGAGTGGGTTGTTCATAAGGCTGGAGCCACCTGTTACACTATGGGGACACAGCAGCTGTATGAACACAGGTTTTAATCTGACAGGTGTGAAGGCGTGGGGAAGTGGCCCTGAATGCTCACTGTCTGTGTTCAGGGCTGTACACATGCACCCATATGCTTGTCAAATTATGACCTGCAGCAATTCTATAGTGTAACATAGGTTGCCTGCAAACGGCGATAGCCACAAAAACAAACCACTGATTCCCACTCTACTGGCCACAGCACCCATGAGCCCCAAAACCTCAATTACACACACAGCTTTATTTATGAACTCAGTACAGTTGTATCATTTAGATTTCACAGGAATATGGTTGGGACTATGTCCATTAATAATGTTTTTAGTGTATTTTTACCATAAATATAGTTTGGATATTTTCTCTGGCGGTGGGGGGCTGTCAGGTATGCTGTACGGGGCCCCATGATATCTAACAGTGGCCCGGGTGTATGCTTGTGTCTGTGCCACCTGTATAGTTAGGAAGAACCTTGAACCTCTGCTATGTACCTCAATGGATCTAGGAATTGGACATGTTTTCAACTGAAAATACAACAATTATTAGTAATGTTTCCCCAGCAAATGAGGATCAGCTCCTCGGTGGAGAACAGCAATCTCGCCATGTCCAGATGTGGTCTGGAATTCCACAAAAGAACAATTCACAAAGCTAAAAAATAGATTTGCAAATTACCACTAAACTCTCCTAACTAGACTCCCATCCACTCACACTCCCCACTTCCACTTCCGGGTGTGTGCAAACGTCCTTCCGCAAACATCATGACGTATTTCCGGTATGACAGCTGCTCTAGCGCCTCCTCCAACAGCCGTCTTGGCGTTTATTTGTGCACCATAGCAATTTTATATGCGGCTCCATTGTGTATATGACATTCGCAAATATGTTTGCAGTTCTATTGTAGATTTGGCATTGGTGAATGTATGATTGCAGCTATACTGTGTATATGACATTGGCGAATATATATTTGCCAGTAAAGGCCCAAAGTCAACATAAATTGGGGGCCCAATTTATTACTGTTAAGAGGATTGTAGAAAAAGAATAATTAGCTGCACATTGAACACGACCTATTCATTGGTACAGAACATGGTCTTGTCGTGCAATAGGGGGCTTTTTGTTTGTTATTTTGGACATACTTGCACATGTGCGCTCTAACAAGGAAGATTTGGGAATATTATATAGCTAGCAAAAATAAGTGTTAGGGGTGCTAGTACATTTCAGATACTTATATAGCGCTGTCAATTTACGCAGCGCTTTACATATAGATGTGGTAAATTCACATCAGTCCCTAACCCTCAAGGGGCGTGCTAAGAGCCCTAACTTACATTCATACATATACTAGGGCCAATTTTGACAGGATCCAATTAACCTACCAGCATGTCTTTAGAGTGTGGGAGGAAACCGGAGTACCCGGAGGAAACACAGGCACAGTGAGAACATGCAAACTCCAGGCAGGAGGTGCTGTGGCTGGGATTCGAACCAGCGACCCTAATACTGCCAGGTGGACGTGCTAACCATTTACCCACTGTGCAACATTCAACTAAAACATGAAATGATCCCCCCAAAAAATACATAGTACAAATGTTTTTTGATCAAATACACATTCCACATTTATTTGGACAGCAACAAAAAGCTACATTCAATATCTTGGTGTAAAAAAAAACACAGGATTGATGTTGCTAAAATAGAACGGTCCTGCTCATAAGAGTTTACAATCTAAAGATGATACTTATAATGAACTGTGCTTTCACAGGTTACAGCAGGAATCAAATGGTTAATATCACTTGGGCTTATTCACAAAACAAGCTGCAGATCGAAATATCAATATAAAAATACATACGTGCCAAAATAAAAACACCTCCCACCTCCCCAAATCCCCCACACATACATTTCTCACCATGTTTGTCTGAAAACTGCATTTCATTCTAAATAAAGCAAATTTGGAAGAGCAGAGCAATGGACATGTGTTAGGATTACAATGCAAAGATAATAAACACAATCATTGTACAATAACACACAAACACACCTTAGAAGGAAGAACATGCAAAACATTTACAGCCCACATCAAAACACAGCATGAGTGTGGCCTGGGGGCAATTCACCACAATATCTCTTCCTCCCCCAAACCACCACAGACAAGTATATAGTGATACTCGTGAGCCAAAATGCGATACTCCCTTAGTGCAAAAAAATATATATTTTAAATCAAATAAATGGTGCATCAACACTTTACACAATACTCATTATCTGTGTGAAACATGTGATATATAACAATAAGTGTATATATATCCTCAGATATATACACAGGTGTCGCGCTCCATATATACCAATAATCATATAAATAATACTGTGACAAAACTTATAGTGCTAAAAAACAGTGCAACATTTAGTGCTCAACAAAAATAAATGCTGATTCAACAAAAAGTCCTCTTTATGCTTTAAATATATTCAGTGACAAATTCTGTGCCGTGCCACACTCCCCGTGCTCTAAAGATAGATGTGCGCTCACCTCCTTTTTTAGCCAACCACAGTGGCTAACAGCGCTTTTTGTCCTCTCAGGACTAGGTAGTAATCTTCATATATTAAATATATGTATCCATCCATGCCATGGATGTATTGCCTTTTTCCTGCCACCAGAGGTCTCCCTTTTTCCTCCTTCCACACTGAGCCTCAATGGATAGTAGGGATGGTTATTAGTAGTACTTTTCTCCTCCCTGTAACAAGCTCTATACAGCTGACTGATGCCAAATGTTATACAGTGGATCCGCACCTTGCTCCAAAAAGCAGACTCACACCAAATCTTATATAACAGACCTGTACTAAGCTATATATAGCAGGCTTTTGTTAAATACAAAGCAGCAGACCCCTTTTTTTGTTAAATACAAAGCAGCAGGGGTCTGCTGCTTTGTATTTAACAAAAGCCTGCTATATATAGCTTAGTACAGGTCTGTTATATAAGATTTGGTGTGAGTCTGCTTTTTGGAGCAAGGTGCGGATCCACTGTATAACATTTGGCATCAGTCAGCTGTATAGAGCTTGTTACAGGGAGGAGAAAAGTACTACTAATAACCATCCCTACTATCCATTGAGGCTCAGTGTGGAAGGAGAAAAAAGGGAGACCTCTGGTGGCAGGAAAAAGGCAATACATCCATGGCATGGATGGATACATATATTTAATATATGAAGATTACTACCTAGTCCTGAGAGGACAAAAAGCGCTGTTAGCCACTGTGGTTGGCTAAAAAAGGAGGTGAGCGCACATCTATCTTTAGAGCACGGGGAGTGTGGCACGGCACAGAATTTGTCACTGAATATATTTAAAGCATAAAGAGGACTTTTTGTTGAATCAGCATTTATTTTTGTTGAGCACTAAATGTTGCACTGTTTTTTAGCACTATAAGTTTTGTCACAGTATTATTTATATGATTATTGGTATATATGGAGCGCGACACCTGTGTATATATCTGAGGATATATATACACTTATTGTTATACACCACAGACAAGGACATGTAGAAATAATGTGCCTGTATAAGGCAAAAATCAGCCACAACTGCATCTCCTTATATAAGGTAGGCCACACCCACCACTGTCATTCATTTGGTCAGAGAAAGTGTTTGCACCTGAATAATTCTCTTCCCACCTGCGTTAATCCTTGGTATACAGGCCCCACAAATCAGAGTTAGAAAGAAAGCCACAGTGACGTGTACCTGTGCAGCATACAACAGAACATTGAACAGGGATGTGAAAGGGAACCCTATTGGCAATATTTCTTGGCCCTATGGGCACAATTCACTCCAGATTATCGCATGAGTTAAGGCAGTCACATGACCACATCTCGCATGCAATACTGAAAATGTCAATTCACTTTTGCTAGTATGCGGCATTTCCCATAAATCAGAAAAACACTCAGGAAATCAAACATAAAAAGGCCTTACGCTGCGGTCACATCAAAGCCGATTTAGAAATTGTGTGACGTACAGTGAAGATGCTGATTTCCTTACGATTTGCAAGACATCTGACACAGATATTTATGCAAATCGTCACAAAAGTAGTACATGTACTACTTTAGAAATCAATGTCGGAAATGCACCCATGTGACTGCTCTAATAGCAGACAATAGGGTGCGACTTGGCATACGATTTGCAAGTCGCATGCCATGCAAATCGCATGCCAAGTCGCTCAGGGTGCACGATTTCAGGTGCAATTTGGGAATTGAAATTGTACCTAATATCCGATCTAATGAATGTGGATGTGAGTGTCTTAACGTAAGCGATTTGCTGCAGCACAATTTCAAAAGTAGTTCTCGTCTAACTTTTTCAGCATTTTGTAGCGATTTCACATATAGACTACAATAGAAATCGCAATGCAAAACACAATTGGAAACGCAATAACTCATTGGTAAATCTACAGAAAACACGGTGAAATTGCCAAAAAAAGCACAATTTTAAATCACATCTAGTGTGAACCAAGCAGGCAATTCAACAAAGGAAATAAATCTTTGAAGGCATGTGGTATCTGCATGCTCAGATAAGGGTCTGTTATGGATTTGGGGGGGGGGGGGGACTACATGCCATTATTCAATTTTTTTTTTTTTAATCCATTTCTTTCGCTCACTCTTCTCATGGCTTGACAAACTTTCCCAAAAGGAGGTGGAGTGCAAACCAGCATTATCCAATCAATCATTGGCCCAGGCCCTTATCTCATCCCATCCTTTGACATTCACATAAGGTGCTACTTTAAAGGTGTTTGAACAGACAAGGCCTCATTCTAATTCACATTCTAGGGATAATTTAAACAGAAAGCAAAGATGCTGCCACCAGCACATGTATGTTAGGGTAGTCACACGGAGATCATGCAAATTCATTGCTGTGGTTGGGATTCAAACCAACAACCCTAGCGTTGTGAGACAGTAGTGCTAACCACTAATCCACGGAACTGTTGAACACTAATCCTGCCTGTATTTCTGTGGTGTGAATTAATCCTAAATCCCTGGGCAAGGTCAGTGTAACTAGCCAGATATCTTAAATGTGACACAAATGTTGTGCTATGTTGCCAATTCAGATGTATGTTGGTTCTATGTATCCCAATACAAAGGATTGCAATACTAATACAGGCGTACCTCGGTTTACCAACACCTCGGTTAACGTTATTTTCGGTTTACGAATGAAAATCCATGGAAAATAATGCCTCGGTTTACACAATTGTTAATTTTTTCGCAATACAAAGTGTATGTCGGCGCTGATTTTCAAATGCAAATGCCAGCCTTTTTTTTTTTTTCACTATAGTTCACAAGCTTAGAAGTCACTTTCCCTGAAGTTAAAGAAAACTTTGTATCTTTTAATAAACTCAAAGTAAACATTGTTTCCTTTAGGGATATAAATTCCAAGAAAACTTTCTCTTTTAGCTGGGGGAAGTGACAGGTGAATTTCTGAGCTATAGTGAAGAAAAAAAAAGGGAAAATTACATTTAAAAACCAGTACCATAATAAATAAAAAAACGGCATGGGGTCCCCCCTCCTATCCACACCAAGCCCTTCGGGTCTGGTATGGATATTAAGGGGTAACTCTAAGCCGAAATTAAATAAAAAACAGCTTGGGGATGCCCCAAAATCCATACCAGACCCTTATCCGAGCATGCCGCCCGGCATGGCAGGTCAGGAATGGGGGGGGACGAGCGAGTGCCCCCCCTCCTTAACCATACCAGGCCACATGCCCTCAACATGGGGGAGTGCTTTGAGGCAGGGGGGGGCTCCCCCCCAAAGCACCTTGTCCCCATGTTAATGGGGACAAGGGCCTCTTCCGTTAGTGGGATCATTGGTCGGCCATTTTTCAGGATTTTGGCATATTTTGTTTATCAGTAAAGTTGGAAATTTTTTTTCCAAATTTACTGATAAAAAAAATGTGCCAAAATCCCGAAAAACGGCCGACCAATTAACCCACTAACGGCCCGAAAATCAGCCGATTTTTTTTGCGGCCGATTTTAGACCCATCTATGGCCTGCTTTAGATGGGTCTAAAATCGGCCGCAAAAAAAATCGGCTGATTTTCGGGCCGTTAGTGGGTTAATTGGTCAGCCATTTTTTGTGATTTTGCCACTTTTTTTAATCGGTAAATTTGGATAAAAATCGGCCGATTTTGCAGATCGGCCGATTTTAGCGGCAATGATCTGCAAATTGGCTGATCTTTTTACAGATAAAAAATCTGCGCATGAGCCATGACCTGCAAGAAAAAGAAGAAGAAAATGAAAAAGAAGAAGAAAAAAAAGAAGAAGAAAAAGAAAAAATGCAGGTCATAGATGGGGCGAAACTGACCGTTTTTAAAAAAAAAACAAAAAACAAAAAATCGATTGTTCAATGGGCCGACGTTACCACCAATGGTAAAAAAAATTGTCCGATTTTCGCCCCGTCTACGGCCGGCAAATATAATAGCGAAGTAATTACTTCTGTCCCTGCAGAGAGCTGCGCTATTATATTTGACATTAAAAAGTATAAAGGTTGCAACATTGTATCTATATGTATCCGAATAAAAACATCTATATCCGAAATGGATACAAATAGATACAATGTTGCAGTCTCTATACTTTTTAATGTCAAATATAATAGCGGAGCTCTCTGCAGGGACAGAAGGAATGTTTCAGCTGTCAACGGGGTTTCCCACTGACAGATGAATTTTAAATTATTTCTGTGAATTAAATAAATAATTAAAAAAACAGCGTGGGGTCCCCCTTCCCATCCATACCAAGCCCTTCGGGTCTGGTATGGATGTTAAGGGGTGACTCCACGATGAAAATTAAAAAAAAAAAACAGCGTGGAGTACCCCCCAATATCCATACCAGACCCTTATCCGAGCATGCAGCCCGGCAGGTCAGGAAAGGGGGGGGGAAGAGCGAGCGCCCCCCCCCTCCTGAACCATACCAGGCCACATGCCCTCAACATGGGGGGTGCTTTGGGGCAGGGAGGCTCCCCCCCAAAGCACCTTGTTCCCATGTTGATGAGGACAAGGGCCTCTTCCCCACAACCCTGGCCGGTGGTTGTAGGGGTCTGCGGGCGGGGGGCTTATCAGAATCTGGAAGCCCCCTTTAACAAGGGGGCCCCCAGATCCTGCCCCCCCCCCTTCGTGAATAAGTCTGCGGTACATGGTCCCGCGACTCATTCACAAAAAAGCAGTGTGGTGTAAAAAAAAAACACAGTACAGGGTCTTTGACAAGTCCTTTATTAAAACATTGTCCCCCGAAGTAGATCAAACGTCAATCACGGCCGCGAAGACCCGAAAAAAAAAAAAAAAAAAGTCCGGTCGGAGGCTTCCAGCCATCTGAAAAAAAGGCTAGCTGCCAGTTCTTAAATATCATTGATGTCACATGGGGCGGGGTTTCTCGGATGATGTCCCTGGCTTGCCCCGCCCCTTACCTATTTAAGAACTGTCACCCTGTCTCTCCACTGAGGCTAACTAGCTGAATCCAGGAGACAGTCTGACAGTTCTTATATAGGTAAGGGGCGGGGTCAGCCAGGGACAGCAAGCATGTGATATGGGGCGGGGTCACTCGGATGATGTCCCCGGCTGGCCCCGCCCCTTACCTATATAAGAACTGTCAGACTGTCTCCTGCATTCAGCTAGTTAGCCTCAGCCTCATGGGCGTCATCTGCTATTCCCTGGGTTTTATGTGCTTCCCTTTCATCACTTCCTGGCCCGCCTACTAGCTGGCCTGTCTATTTAAGACATGCTCAGTCTGTCTCACTTTGCCTGAGCAATGTTTGTTGTCTGAGCTCCCCTGTGTTTCTCTGAGAATCCATTGAAGTCGATCTGTGTACTGACCCCGGCTTGTCCCTGACATTCCTCATATATATTGTATATCCGTGTACTGACCTTGGCTTCGTTCCTGACATTGCCTGTCTTCTGCCTGTCCTGACCACGGCTAGCCTACTGGATCTCCTGAGTCTACTCCCATCGTACTCTACTTCTGCTAGCGGTCTCTTCTACCTCAGCTGGGTGTACTTGGGGGCCGCGACCTGGTCCCAGCCTGCTGCAAGTCCCCACCATCAGGGGCTCTGGTGAACAAGCAGGCTGGGGCTTAGACTCTGCTCCCTGGGGAACCGCAAGCTGTGGATTAAGAGCTCACTACCACACGTATTGACCATCTCGTTGCGGGGTAAAAGTAGACTGTCGCTCATAAAAATTGGACGATCGCCCAAGAATATGCGCCCAGGCACAATAGTAAATCAGGGCCTTTGTGACACCTTTTGATTTATTGATGTGATTTTCACTGTGTGACTATCTGCATTTTTGATCCCTTATTAGGGATTCACTGTTGTGTTTGCTTCCTATTGTAGTGTCCCATTAGGGCACTTGGGGTCACTGTTTGTATTATCCCCATGTGGATTGGGGTCACTATTACTTGTCACTTGGTCACGTTTTTGATCTAGTGCATAGATCTATCATCTAGTGTCACATTTTTAATGTCAATTAATATCATTGTATTTATTATTTATTTGTTTTTTATAATCTATTTGTATTTATTAGCGCTGCATCATATTTTCTTTTTTTATGTGCTCATGTGGTACACAGATTAGTCCTGTCAATTTTAAGAAGGTGCTCCAAAAGACAACTCGATCTGTGTATAAAAGACACCTGTTGTCACGAAATATGTCTTATTAACTGGCATCCATTTTGTATAATGCCTCCATTTCTAGATGTGTGAACAGTTAATTTTGGTTTTGTAACTTCTCTCATTTTCTTAGACTAGTTTCATTTCTGTAAACAGAACTACCTTATATGGTATCCCTCACCTATTTGCAGTTTCTGTTCTTCATGTAACTATATTGATAAGAATGAAATGTTTCATTGGTAATCCTAAGATTAAGCAATGCCTACTGAGTTCTGTTTAACCGTTCTTGTCATGCATTAAACTTTCAGAGATTTAGCTTGTACACTTCGGTGTCTGGAGTTTTATTTCTCCCAGGCCTGAGTGTGAAAATAACGAGGACAGGGGCTACAGACATAGGCTTATTCCTATCAAGTGGTGTTGGGAAATAGGCTTAAAGCTGTGGCTGGTCAGGTTAGCTGAGCTAGTCTTAGTTTTACCTGGATTGTCCTCCTTTAAGACCCAGGGATAGTAGTCAAAGTTTCCATTTGAAATTGTTGGATTTCTCAGGGAGTCTTTGAGGTTGGACCTCAAAGGGAATTTAGAGGTTTTGGAAACCTCTGGGGAAAAATTGCCTAGGCAGGTATAATTGTGAATTCACAAGAGTCCTTGTTTATTTTTGCCATTTTAGAAGTATAAGTGCTTATTTGCTATATGTTAAGAAACTGTTAAGTAGTAATTTTTGTTACAGCATAGGTTTATTAAAAGGTCTGTACTTTTAAGTGTTAAACTTCTGAACTGTTGAGAAGGCTTTGTCGGCATTACAGCCGCTCCTCTTCAGAGAATAATTACTGACACTGTAATATTTATTGCTGTGCCCAACAGCTGTTTTGCGTTAAAGAGGGTATATCTAAGGTGAGAGATCTCTACCCAAACATTTTTAAACTTTTTAAACTAAACGCATAAAGTGTTAAGTGATATTGCTAAGAAAGAAAGACAATATATCCTCTACCCCTCTTTCCTTTGTCACTTGATAAGCTCCCACGGCTTTAATTACCATCTCTATTGTGATGACAAGCAAATCTATCTGTCTACCCCTCACCTCACCCCTTCAGTTTCCACCCGCATCACTAGCCTACTAAGCGACATATCGGCTTGGATGTCACTCCACTTCCTCAAACTCAACCTTTCCAAAACTGAGCTCTTAGTATTCCCCTTGCCCGCTCCACCCCCACTGACTTCACCATAAACATTGCTAACACCATCCTCAGTCCATCCCCTCATGCCAGGGTACTAGGTGTAATCCTAGACTCCCATCTGTCCTTCCAGCCCCAGATCCAATCGCTGACACAATCATGTAGACTTCCAAGATACGACCGTTCCTAACCCCGGAAACCACTAAGCAACTTATTCACTCCCTTGTCATATCACGCCTCGACTACTGTAACTCCCTCCTCATTGGCCTACCTCATCGCAGGCTATCCCCCCTCCAGTCTATCATGAATGCTGCTGCCAGACTCATCCACCTCACTAACCATTCTGTATCCGCCACCCCTCTCTGCCAATCCCTCCACTGGCTCCCAGTTGCCCAACGGATAAAATTCAAAACTCTAACAATGACATATAAAGCCATTCACAACACTGCCCCAATTTACATAACCGATCTTATCTCTAAATATCACCCAAACCGTACACTCCGCTCCTCGCAAGACCTCTTACTCTCTAGCTCCCTTATCTCCTCCTCCCACGCTCATCTCCAAGACTTCTCCAGGGCGTCACCCATCCTCTGGAACTCCCTACCCCAATCTATCAGACTATCACCTACTCTATTTGCTTTTCGGTGATCACTGAAAACTTTTTTTCTTCAGGGAAGGCTATCCCGCTCTTTGCTAATTTTGGAATCCTCCACTCTTCCAACCACATCCCCCACAGTGACTACCTACTGTACCATTCACCCTTCCCTCCTAGATTGTAAGCTCTAAGGAGCAGGGCCCTCAAATCCCTCTTGTATTGAACTGTATTGTTACTGTATTGTCTCCCACTATAATGTAAAGCGCTGAGCAAACCGTTGACGCTATATAATTCCTGTATAATAATAATATTATCCTAAATTGTCTAGGTTAACTTGTAAGGAATGTGTGATAACAGTATTTTTATAAGATACAGTATATGAAAACAGCAGGTTTTCACTGGCTGAAATATGCGCCTGGTTACACTCCAGAGCACAGTAACTTAAATCTCCACTCTTTAGCCTGCACCATCTGCTCCGACAAATTATACAAAAGTATATCCAGCTTTGCATAAAAGAGAGGATTTTTTATTTTTTTTTCACCTCAGACCTTCAAGGTCCACTTCTGACACCAGTTGATAGGAATCAGCCTATTTCTGTAGCCCCTGTCCTCGTTGTCACCCTCAAACCTGAGAGAAATAAAGCTCCAGAAACCGAAGTGTGCAAGCTTAATCTCTGAAAGTTTAATGCATGACAAGAACTGTTATACAGAATTCAGTAGGTTTTGCTTAACCACTTCCAGACCGGACACTTTTACCCCCTTCCTGATCAGGGCAATTTTCAGCTTTAACGCTATCACACTTTGAATGACAATTGCGCGGTCATGCAACACTGTACCCAAATGAATTTTTTACCATTTTTTTGAGATTGATAAAGCTTTATTTTGGTGGTATTTATTCACCCCTGGGATTTATATTTTTTTTGCTATGTAAATGAAATGTCCAAAAAATTTGAAAAAAGGTGTTTTTTTTAATAAAATTTTGCAAATAAATAATATTTCATCATAAATCTTAGCCAAAATTTATTCCGTTATCTTTTTAGTAAAAAAAAAAATCCAAATTAGTTTATTAGCAAAAATTATAATTTTTAAACATTTTTTTTTACATTTTTATTTTATTTTTTTGTATTGTTTTTTTTTTTACATACTGTCACCCTAGCAGTACAGTGTCACCATGGTGACACTGTACTATTTGTGAGGGGTGATGAAGATTTTTTTTTTTTTTTTACACTGATTGCTTTTACACCCATATAGGATGTAAAAGCAATCATTTCTCTTTCTCTCTGTGTGCATTCTTGCACTCATTGAGAAGAACTGAGTGAGCTGTGATTGGTCACAGCTTGTCACATGGAACAAGGCTTTTGTGAATAGCCTTGTACCATGTGACCTCTGTGATCATTCAGATTTCACACATGGTAAGCAATGATGTCAGAAGTGACATCTTGCTTACTACTTTGCATGTGATCACTGATTGGCCAATCAGTGATCACATGATCGGGACCTCGTACAGAGGTCCCGTCCGACGATCGGTGTTTCACTGTGTCCGGAGGACACAGCGGGCACCGGATCGTGGTGGGAGCGCGCACAAGCAGGGTGCGGGGAGGCCGTTTATAGACTGCCACCCGACCCTGCAGTGCCACCGTCCGGCCGTTTATATACAACGGCCGGTCGGGAAGTGGTTAATCTTAGGATAACCAATGAAACATTCCATTCTTGTCAATATAGTTACGTGAAGAACAGAAACTGCAAAGAGCTGAGAGATACCATATAAAGTAGTTCCGGTTACAGTGAAATGGAAACTATTCTCAGAAAGCAAGAGAGAAGTTACAAGTGAAACTAACTCTTCACACATCTAGAAATGGAGGCATTATACAAAATGGATGACAGTTAATAAGACATTTTTCCTTACACCTGTCCACAGAATCTTTCTTCTATTCAAACCTCATCACCATCATGAGCAATATGAAAGAGCTGTCAAAGGACATCAGGGACAAGATTGTAGACCTGCACAAGGCTGGAATGATCTACAAGATCACCAGCAAGAAGCTTGGTGAGAAGGAGACAACTGTTAGAACGATTATTCGCAAATGGAAGAAATAAAAAATAATTATCAATCGCTTTTGGTCTGGAGCTCCATGCAAGATTTTGCCTCATGGGGTAAGGATGATCATGAGAAAAGTGAGGGATCAGCCCACAACTACACGGGAGGAGCTTGTGAATGATCTTAAGGCAGTTGGGACCACAGTCACCAAACAGACCTTTTGTAACACAATACTGCCATGGATTGAAATCCTGAAGCGCCCTCCTCAAGAAGGCACATGTACAAGCCCGACTTAAGTTTTCTAATTAACATATAAATGATTCAGAGAAGGATTGGGAGAAAATGCCGTGTTCTCATGAGACCAAAATTGAGCTCTGCAGCATTAACTTGACTCGCCGTGTTTGGAGGAAGTAAAATACTGACTATGACACTAAGAACACCATCCCTGCAGTCACGCACAGAGGTGGGAACATTACGCTTTGGGGCGGTTTCTTTGCTAAAGATACAGGTCGACTTTGCTGCATTATGGGGCCATGTATTGTAAAATCTTGGATGAGAACCTTCTTCCCTCAGCCAGAACACTGAAGATGGGTCTTCCAGCATGACAGTGACCCAAAACATACCACCATGGCAAAGGAGTGTCTCAAGAAGAAGCACATTAAGTCCTGGGAAAAGATTTAGATTATTTAAGGCGTTAGAACACAGAGTATCTTCGGTGGTTTTTTTGCAGGAGACACATTTTGAGATAGAGTCAAACGTTAAGCTGAATTGTAGATATTATCCAACATGGTATTACGAAGACTCCCCTATTAAGAGAGCAAAGGGAGTAGCAATAGGATTTGCAAAGAATATAAGGTGTGAGTTGGAGGATAGAGAAATAGACCCTGAGGGGAGATTTTTGTTCTTAAAAGGTAAACTACAAGAAATTGAGTGTACAGTAGCTAATATTTATTGCCCAAATAAGAGATCCGAGATATATTTGAAAGATATATTGAAAAAATTGATGGACTTTAAAAAGGGTCGCTTGATATTGGCTGGGGACTTCAATTTCTGTATGGATCCACAAATGGATACAACCTCTTCTGTGCAGAGAGAGGGAGGTGGGTCTCTGAGAACTTTGAAAAAGGTGATGCATGAGTGCCAACTGGTGGACATCTGGAGAATAACATATGGGAAGGAAAGAGACTATACCTTCTTCTCAAATGCACGCGAGATGTATTCGAGATTGGATTATATATTGGTAGATCATCAACTTATTGAGTTTGTGGTTAAAGTAGAAATAGAAGCAATGTCCTTTTCGGACCATACCCCTGTTACAATTAAACTAGGGTGGGGACGGCAGTTAACAGGAGGTTCAGGATGGAAGTTGAATGAGGCTCTTCTCCTGGATAAGGAGACCAATCAGAAGATTAGGGAAGAGATTGAGCGATTTTTTTCGGGAGAACAAGTCAGGAGACGTGTCGGTAGCTAAAGTATGGGAGTCCCATAAGGCTTATATAAGGGGAATATTGATTGCGATCGGGGCAAAAAAGAATAGGGAAAGAACAGAGAAACTTAGTAGGCTTTTAAAGGAAATATTTGAATTGGAACGGATACATAAAAATATAACAAAAGAGATAAGACAGAAGGTAATAAAAAAGAAAGAAGAACTGGAGATTCTGATGGAAGAGAAGAGCCTTTAATAAACTGTTAACTGAGAGGTACAGATGGGGAGATAGACCAGGAAAGTATTTGAGAGCCCTGAGGAAAAAGAAAAATAGGAATTACCGTATTTTTCGCTCCATAAGACGCACTTTTTTCCCCCAAAAAAAGGGGGGAAAATGTCAGTGCGTCTTATGGAGCGAATATAAAGCTGCTGGTCCGGTATTTCTGCCGCCACCATGTCAGAATACCGGGCCGGCCGCTCAGCTGTTCTCTCCTGCAGGGCCTTACCTGTTCCTCGCTCCAGCGCTGCACAGTCTTCCCACGCTGGCTTCTGTGACAGCCAGGTGCCCACTGCGCATGTGCTGCGCTTTGTGAATAATCTGGTGTCTTCTGGGACACATGACAGGTCCCAGAAGGCGCCGGGCCATTCACAAAGCGCAGCGCTTCTCGCTCATGCGCAGTGGGCACCCGGCTGTCACAGAAGCCGGCCCGGGAAGAAGAGGGAAGGACTACTCCGCGGAAGTGGGAGCGGGTACCTGTCAAATTCAGGTACCCGCTCCCCCTCCCTCCTCAAAGGTCAGCAGTCTCTGGTCATTCCCTGCATGTCTACAGTCTCTGGTCATCCCCTGCACTGTCTGCAGTCTCTGGTCATCCCCTGCACTGTCTGCAGTCTCTGGTCATCCCCTGCACTGTCTGCAGTCTCTGGTCATCCCCTGTACTGTGTCCGCAGTCTCTGGTCATCTCCTGCACTGTGTCCGCAGTCTCTGGTCATCCCCTGTACTGTGTCTGCAGTCTCTGGTCATCCCCTGCACTGTGTCCGCAGTCTTTGGTCATCTCCTGTACTGTGTCCGCAGTCTCTGGTCATCTCCTGTACTGTGTCCGCAGTCTCTGGTCATCTCCTGTACTGTGTCCGCAGTCTCTGGTCATCTCCTGTACTGTGTCCGCAGTCTCTGGTCATCTCCTGTACTGTGTCCGCAGTCTCTGGTCATCTCCTGTACTGTGTCCGCAGTCTCTGGTCATCTCCTGTACTGTGTCCGCAGTCTCTGGTCATCTCCTGTACTGTGTCCGCAGTCTCTGGTCATCTCCTGTACTATGTCCGCAGTCTCTGGTCATCTCCTGTACTATGTCCGCAGTCTCTGGTCATTCCCTGTACTTGTGTCCGCAGTCTCTGGTCATTCCCTGCACTGTGTCCGCAGTCTCTGGTCATCTCCTGTATTGTGTCCGCAGTCTCTGGTCATCCCCTGTACTGTGTCTGCAGTCCATTGGTTCAGAATATTTTTTTTTTCTTGTTTTTCGCCTCTAAAACCTAGGTGCGTCTTATGGTCAGGTGCGTCTTATGGAGCGAAAAATACGGTATATAGAAAAAATAAAGTACTGTCTGTGATACTTTTTTATTTGCACTAACAAATAATTTTAAGGACAAGCTTTCGGGGAGTGTCCCCTTCTTCAGGTCAAAGCAGTACTGATCACAAAGGGTTAGAAGAGATGTTTTGGAGTTGGAAGGAAAAAAAAAAAAGAGAACAGATAAGACACAGCAAAAGCAAAGTCTGGGGAGGGGAGGGGGGAAGACTACACTCAGAGGCAGTGATGATTGAGGTGATAAAACTGTTGGATAATGAGTGAGGAATCCCATGTCCAAATTCAGGCCGTTTTCTCTTGTGTCAAATAGAATTATCATTCTTAGTTCAAAAGTTTTTCTTTCCTGGATGAATTTGAAATTTCCTTTAAGAACTAAAATATTGACGTCTCCCATTGTGTGGTCTGGTTGTGCGAAATGGTGTCCCGCAGGTGTGCAAAAGTCATCTTCTTTATGTTCCTTGATGGTATGTCTGTGCAAATTCATCCTTGTTTGTAACTTCTGTCCTGTTTTGCCAACATAGGATCCTTTGTTACATTTTCTGCACTGGATAAGGTACACAACATTACTGGAGGTGCAGCTGTATGATCTGGAGATATTAAAGATCCCTTTTGAGTGTCTGACACTTTTTGATGGATTGATTTGGTTGCACAGTTTGCAGCACATTTTATTGCAGGGTTTGCTTCCATTATTTGTGACATCATCATCAGAAGGATTTTTCCTACTTTTAAGTTTATTTCTGAGGTTGGGGGGTTGTCTGAAGGCCAGTATTGGTGGTTGCTGGAATATTTCTTATCTTATCTGTTCTCCTTTTTTTTTCCTTCCAACTCCAAAACATCTCTTCTAACCCTTTGTGATCAGTACTGCTTGACCTGAAGAAGGGGACACTCCCCAAAAGCTTGTCCTTAAAATTGTTTGTTAGTGCAAATAAAAAAGTATCACAGACAGTACTCAATTGTTTCTGTTGCAAGTGCACTAATACGACTACAATCACCTCATAGAAAAAATAAGAAACTCCAAGGGAGAACTGGTTCATTCAACTAAAGAGATTGCTAAGGTGTTTAAGGAATATTATAATAAGCTGTATAATATTACCTCCCACGACTCTTTAAATAATATTGGAAATGTGAGTATCGAAAAAAGAAGGATATATTTAAAAAACGTGGGTCTACTGAAATTAAGCGAAGCACAATTGAATTCCCTTGGCTCAGAAATTACGCAGGAAGAAATAAAAGTAGCATTAAAAAGTAAGACGACGGAGAAAAGTCCAGGGCCAGATGGTGAGGTACTATAAAAAATACAGTGAATTGTTAATACCTAAATTGAAGATATATATATGAATGCCCTGGGTGGGGAGATGGAAATGAGGTGAGAATCCTTTCAGGCTCATGTGGTGCTCATTCAAAAGGAAGGGAAAGTTGCTTCTCAGTGCTCTAGTTATAGACCAATCTCACTATTGAACACAGATACTAAGTTATATGCAAAGGTCTTAGCAAACAGGTTGAAAGATTTAATGCCCGAATGGATACATGGACATCAGGTGGGATTTGTACTGGGGAGAGAGGGCAGAGACAATGGGTTAAGATCTTTGTTGCTCATTTAGAAAAGTAGGAAGGGAAAAACTCTGGTGGTGGTGCTCTCAATCGATGCCGAAAAGGCATTCGACAGAGTTGATTGGGGCTTCATGATGAACATTCTGGAAGCCCTGGGAATGGGAGTTAGAATGAGAGAGTAGATAGGAAAGTTGTATAGGAAGCCCTCTGCAGTTATTATGGTAAATGGGGAGAGGTCGGAGTCTATTGGAATGTCAAATGGAACAAGACAGGGCTGCCCTCTGTCCCCATTGTTGTATGTTTTGTCATTAGAATCCTTATTGTCAACAATTAGGAAGAATATAGATATAAAGGGAATACAGATAGGAGGAACAGAACATAAAGTGGCTGCCTTTGCGGATGACCAGTCCTGGGAAACCCCAGGATAACACTCCCAAATTTAATGAAGATATTGAAGGAATATGGGGAGCTATGAAACTTGAAAATCAACCCAAAAAAACTGAGATTTTAAATATAAATCTTTCAAATAGTGAAAAAGAAAGGATACAAAATGAATTCCCCTTTATATGGAAGGAAAGAGATATAAAATATTTAGGGGTAAAACTCACTGTTTCATGTAAGAACTTGTACAAAGCAAATTACATTTCACTGTTAAATGAGATTAAGGAGAAACTAAAGAAATTGGGAGGAGGAAATCAGTCTTGGATAGGATGCATAAATCTGATACAAAATGGTAATTGTACCCAAAATCCTATATAAATTTCAAATGGTCCCAATTAAACTCCCAGAGGTTTTCTTCAAGGCAATTAAAAAAAATAACGATATATATGGAAGAATAAATAACCTATTACCGTATTTTTCGCACCATAAGACGCAGTTTTTTCCCCCCAAAAAAGGGGGGAAAATGTCAGTGCGTCTTATGGAGCGAATATGGAGCGGCCGGTCCGGTATTTCAACTGCCGCCGTGTCAGAATACGGGGCCGGCCGCTCAGCTCTACAGCAGGACCTTATAGAGATGACTGCTGACCTTTGGGGAGGGGGGGGAGCTGGTACCTGAATTTGACAGATACCCGCTCCCACTTCCGTGGAGTTGTTCTTTCATCTTACCCGTTCCTCTATCCAGCGGCGCGGTCTTCCCGGCTTCTGTAGTGTGGGCATGACAGCCGGGTGCCAAGTGTGCATGCGCAGGAAGCGGTGCTTTTTGTGAATGGTAAGGCGGCACCTGGGACACATGACAGATCCCAGAAGCCGCCGGACCAATCACAAAGCGCAAGTGCTTCTCGCTCATGCGCACTGGGCACCCGGCTGTCATGCCAAGCGCCATTACAGAAGCCGGGAAGACAGCGCGCGGCTGGATAGAGGAACAGGTAAGATGAAAGAACAACTCATTGGAAGTGGGAGCGGGTATCGGTCAAATTCAGGTACCCTCTCCCCACCTCCCCAAAGGTCAGCAGTCATCCCCTGTACTATCCACAGTCTCTGGTCATCCCTGTGCTGTCCGCAGTCTCTGGTCATCCCTGTGCTGTCTGC